>NC_050449.1:34348331-34648331 GCF_903995425.1 Onychomys torridus | reverse complement strand
AAGCCAGGCCCAGCGTCTCACTCTCTCTTCCTGCTGCCTGTGGATCCAAATGTAGAGAACTCTCAAATATCTCTCCAGCATCATATCTGCCTGCAAGCCACCATGTTTCCTGCCATGATGATAATGGACTAATCTTCTGAACAAGCCAGCCTCAATTAAATGTTTTCCTTTATAAGAGTTGCCACAGTCACAGTGTTTCTTCACACAATAAAAACCCTAACTAAGACACCCTTTAATGCCTTGGTGATGATTAGCACAGAAGGACTTTTTGTTTTGTTTTGTTTTTGTTTTTCGAGACAGGGTTTCCCTGTGCAGCTTTGCGCCTTTCCTGGAACTCACTCTGTAGCCCAGGCTGGCCTCAAACTCACAGAGATCCGCTGGCCTCTGCCTCCCTAGTGCAGGGATTAAAGGCGTGCACCACCTCTGCCCAGCCAGGACTTTTATTTAGATTTGGCTTCAGTGTTTGGTCAAAAATATACAGATACAGAGATTCTATATAGGAAACCCCAAATAGCCTATAAGAATAAATACTAGAAACAGTAATGAAGCTAGCCAGTTTGCAGAACCCAAGGTGCCATGAGTAGAATTTTGTCTCCCAAAATTGTAAACAGAGGTAGAGTTTTTCTGTTCCAACTATCTGGTCCCAAATAAACACACAAAAGCTTATATGAATTACAAAATGCTCAGCCAATAGCTCAGTCTTATTACTAACTAGCTCTTACATTTTAAGTTAACCCATATTTCTTGTTTACACCCTGCCACATGGTAATACTTTTATTAGCATGGAATGTTCAACTCCTGCTCCCTCTGCATCTGGCTGGTGACTCCTGTCTCCACCCTTCTCCTTCCCATCATTCTTAGTTTGGTTGCCCCACCTATACTTCCTTGTGAACTTATGTGGAAATAGAGTCTTTGCAGATGCAATCACATTAAAACATGAACATACAAGACCAAGATGAGCTTTAATTCAATGACTAGTGTTCCTCTAAGAGGGAAATTTGGACACTGACATTCTCTGAGAGGGAGAATGCCATGTGACTACAGAGGCAGAGATTGAAGTGATACAATAAGAAGACAGACATGCCAAGGGCTGCCAGCAACTATCAGAAGCTAGAAGAGAAGATGAGGACAATCTCCTGGAGCCTCCAACTGTGAATAAACCTTACTGTGTCACTTCAGACTTTCAGGACTGTGAAGGGTTAAGTTTCTGTTGTTTCAGATAAACAATTTGTGTTACTTTGTTGGAGTGAGCCTAAAAAATTAATACATGAAATCAATGAACAAAAGTCATTTTTGTTTCTAAACAGTAGCAACAAACAACTGAAAGCTGAATTTTTAATGTCACTTAAAATAGCTTTGAAAGTATTAACTATTTAGAAATAAGTAGAACAAAGTGTGTACAAAACTGATACAGTCAAAACTACAGAATACAGCTAAGAGAGCCTAAGGAAGATCAAAGTCCTTGGAAAGGTATGTTGAGCTCAAGGATTAAAAGATTCACACAGTGAAGATGGCACTTTCCCCTGAGTATAATACCCCAAAACATCTCAGCAAGTGTTCAGTGTTGACGAACAGAATTTACATGGGAAAAGATCTAAGAAAAACTTAATAATTTTGAAAAACTAAAATGACTTGAAAAAATTAAACACTATCTTATTTCAAGATTGGAAAGCTGCAATAATCAGTCAGTTTGATACTGGCTTAAGGCACAGCATATATCATTAAACAGAAACAGACTTCCATGTGTGGTCAACTGATTCCAACTGAAAGGACCAGGGTGTTCAACAGGGATGGGAATGTAATAGAATAATTAACATCTATGTGTGAAAATATTTCAACCCTTGTACTATGCACAAAAATTAACTTGAAATGGATCATATATAAATCTAAAACTGTAAGATGTCCAAAGTCAAACACGAGATAAAATCTTCATGTGCCTTAATTAAGCAGCTTTTATACAAGACCCTAAAAACAACAACAACATGAGCTGTGTATGACAACAACTTAACTTTATCAAAATTTATCAAAATAATTTATTAAAACTCCTGTGTTTCAAAGATCAATCCTAAAATAAATAAATAAGCCACACGGGTCAGTGAGGTGGCTCAGCATGCAATGGTGTGTGTTGCCAAGCCTAGTAGAAAGCAAAAACAAACTCCAGTGAGTTGTCCTCTGACCTACACACACACACACACACAAAACCAACAAATATAAAAAGTAATTTAAAAATAGACATGTTACATATTGGGAAATAATACTTCTAAAGCTTATGTTTAATGAAGAACTCATCCATAGACCACATAAAGAGGTCTCAAGATGCAATAAGAAGAAAACAACCCATTAATAAAAGAACAAAACACTTGAACAGAACTTTCATCAAAGGAAATGAATAGATCATAAAAACACACTGAACGAAGTATAAATAAATAGTTCAAATACTGTCAGTTTGTTAACTGGATAAAAACTAAAGCGATGGTGTTTTACCATACACATGTTGAGGTTGAAATTTAAAAGACTGACAATACCAAGGAGCAGAAAGGATGAAAGGCAACTGCAATTCTTACACTTTGCTGATGGGAATATAAAACAGTTTTGCCATTTTGGAAAGCCAAGTAGCAGATTCTAAAAGTTAAACACATCAACCATCCAACTTCTGGGCATGTACCCTGAGGACATGAAAATATATTTCCATGCAAAGACCTGCATGTAAATGGTTATAACAGCTTTTGCTCTTAATTAGCAGAAGTTGGAAACATTTACATGCATTTATCTCGTGACCACCCCTGAACAAGCTAATGGAAGAAATTTCTAGTATGTGAAACAGTGTGGGCAAATCTCAGAAGGCTGGAGAGATAGCTCTGCAGTTAAGAGCACGTCTGCCCTTGCAGAGGACCTGGGGTCAGTTCCCAGCATCCACATCTGTGACTCCAGGGAATCATCACCTTCTTCTAGTCTCTGCAGCCACCAGACATGTACATGGTACACATGTGGGCCAACATTCACAGGCATAAAACGAAAATGTTAAATCTGTTCTTAAAAGGTTATTGAAAGAGGCTATATTTGATTTAACATTCTTGAGAAAAACAAACAAGCAAAAAAAAAATCCCTAATGATAGAAAAAAGATCATCGACTGGAGATAGAAACAGAAGTAAGAAATTTGCAGCTAAGGAGAATAAAGACACATTTGGGATTGACAGTAATGTGTCATATCTTCAATATGACTTTGATTGCATGACATGTGCAAGTGTGTGTGTGAGTGTGTGAGTGTGTGTGTGTGTGTGTGTGTGTGTGTGTGTGTGTGTGTGTGAAGGACTTGTTTAATAGAGTGCTTTAAAAGAGTGAATTTTATTTATGTCAATCATACATCATTGAAACTGACCATAACGGCCCAGAAATAAACTGAATAAATATTTGAACCATTAGCAAATTCACTGGGAACTAATTATTTTCACTGTATGGTTATAAAATGAGAGCAAGCATATTCACAATTTATAAACCAGTTTGAAGCAAACTTTCCATTTTCTGTATGCTTTTTCAGGGAGCAATATCTGCCTTGGCATCTTTCCATAGTCTCCCAAAACCACTGCTCCATCCTGATTCCAAGGCTGCAGATACAAGAATGCCAATTGCCACTCACAGCCTACCCATTCAGGGCTGTCTACTAATCTCCTCCTGGATCTGGGCCTCACCCCAGGAAAAGCACATGAGGAAAATCTAACCTGGAAGAGATGGTTTCCTTGTCACCTGGCCAGCTCTGTGACTTCTCTCGGATGGTGGTTGGCCTGACCTCTACTGGTCCAGCTTCTCAGGGCTGTCTACACCACTTTGGTCTCGCGGCAATCACCCCCGTAGTCCAGCCTGAGAAATCATTTTTCTTTAACAGATCATTGACTCAGATTAAAATTCACTTATAGACCAGACACCAAAGAGGTCTCCTGGTGAAGAGGAACCTTGAGCCAACTTCTGAAGGAAGACTGGAACAGGAGTTGTCGGAGAGCCAAGAGAAGGAAATTGCCTGAAGCAGGGGACTGGCTGAAAACAAGAAAACTGCCTGACTGCTTCAATAAAAATCTCCTTGAGGAGAGCAGAACAGTATCCCACCGAGTCCACTCACCCGTGAAAAGCACAGGTTTCCTGTGCCTCCTGCCTCCTCTCCTGCAGACTCTCCAACAGGGCCAAGCTGCTTCTTGTTCAAACACTTGTGCGTCCTCCCCACCTGACATACACATGCCACAGTCCTGCAGGGGAACACTCAGGTTTAATACCTTTAAATGTTCTGATCTTGTCACAACTTGCCTTTCCAGAAACTACTGCTCTTAAGAAACTCTCCCATAGGCTGGGCATGGTTGCTCATACCTTTAATCCCAGCTGAAGGGACTCTAGCCAGCCTGGGCCTGGCAAACATGGCTCTAGAAGGCCTTGCCCTTCCCTCCCATTCCTTCTGTCTTGCTAAAAAACCATTAGATGATATCCCTGAAGCTATCCACCAAGGTCTATTCCTTTATTTGGCCACTTCCTCCTCCTGAGGCTGACGACCAAGGTCCAGCTATCAAAGTATTGAAGTCCAGCAATCAAAAGCCCCCTTTGGGGCATCAAGATCAGGATGGGGAAACCTACAAAGACAACCAAACCAAAATAGTGGGAACTCATGAACTTTAGACCAACAGCTGAAGCCTGCATGGGACTGGACTAGGCTCTCTGCATAAGCGAGATGGTTGTGTAGCTTGATCTGCTTAAGGGACCCCTTGGCAGTGGAATCAGAATCCATCCCTGGTGCATGAGCTGGCGTTTTGGAGCCCACTGCCTAAGATGGGACACTTTACACAGCCTTGAGGCAGGAGGAGGGGCTTGGACCTGCCTCTACTAAATGTACCAGGCTCTGCTGACTCTCTATGGGAGGCCTTAACTTCTTGTAGGAGGGAATGGAGGGTGGGTTGGGGGTGTGAGGGCTGGAGGGGTGGGAGGAGGGAAGAGGGGGAATCTTTGATTGGTATGTAAAATGAATAAAAAAATTTCTTAATAAGAAAGGTCCTCTTTGGTTCACCTAACTAATATGCCCAATTAAAATTAAATACCTCATCCTAACACAGGGTTTCCCCCTTTACCTTTATAAACTGCTATTTTCCTATGTTCCCCATCTGCCCCCTTTCTATTCAGAGGCAGTCCTTTGTCCCTCCAGGACAAATACCCCTGCCCTTTCTCCCTTGTCCCCTTCCCCCTCATTTTCTATCTCCTTTACCACAGCATCCTAGCCCATTCTGACACAGACCTCCCCTTTTTCTCCTCTTACAAGTTACACCTGCAAGATCATTTTCTGCTGTTTTTCTTCCAGAGTCAGAAAGCAGCCACTTTAATTTTTCTTTCCTGCTTAATAAAGGCTCTCTCTGTGAAAACAGGAGTTTGTGCCTAACCCAGGGTCTATGAGGGAGCCCCCACTGTGTGGAAGTCCCCTTCACCACCACTCAGAACTACAGAGATAAGCAGATCTCTGTGAGCTGGAGGCCAGGCTAGACTACATAGCAAGATCCTATCTCAGTGAAAGAGAGACAGAGAAAAGAAAAAGAAAGATAAGACTCAGAAAGTAAACACCACACAGGTCTCAGGAAGTCCCTGAAACTTATAAGATTATCAGGGCCCCTCCTCTCTATGACTATCAAAGCAGTAAGGAAATATGAGAAGAGAAGCTCCAACCTGTTGAGTTGCCTCCAAGTCTTGCAAAGAGCTCCAGGATTCTAGCTTTGGGATTTTGGTGTTATAGGTATCTTCAAGTCATCCATGAACCTGTAAGTAATCCCTTACCCACACCACTGTAAATAACCCCCCAAAATTCATTGATTTCACCAAGTTGGACTTTGGTATTATCATAAGTCTGGTCTTTCATCAATTCCCTCTCTGGAGTAGACCAGCAGTTCTCAACCCGTGGGTCACAACTCCTTTGCGGGCCAAGCAACCCATTCACAGGGTCGCTTAAGATCATCTGAAAACACAGGTATTTACATTATGTTTCATAACAGCAACATAATTACAGTGATGAAGTAGCAACAGAAGTAATTTCATGATTGGGGGTCACCACATGAGGAACTGTATTAAAGGGGCACAGCATTAGGAAGGTTGAGAACCACTGGGGTAGACATTTGTTCATGTCTCCCCAGAGACAGTCACATAACAGTGACTTGAAACAAATTAACCTTCTGAATCTTAAGCAAAGGACAACTGTTGGCAAACAGTGAGAAAAGAGAAACAAAGAAGCTGAGTCCTGGCATTGCCTAGGCGTCCTAATGGAAAGACCTCCCAGGCTACAACTCACTGAGGGAACAAAGGACAAAATTTGGAAACTAAGGCATATGGAATTTCCAAAGCAAAATAATCAGAAGGGGAAACATCATAGTGTGTGAAAGATGTATAGAGAATATTGCTAAAGCACTGGCTGCAAAAAGGGAGCAGGAGACTATCTGAAGCCAATTCAATAACCACCAAAAATAAAGATCCCTAAATGTTCTGGGGGTTTTGGGGGGAGATGAGATGGGGTCTTTTGGTACATACTCTCACTCTATAGCCCAGACTGTCCTCAGCCTCACTTCAATCCCTTTTCCCAGCCTCCTAGTTCTGGAATTCCAGGCCTGAATCACCATGCGGAGCTGGAATAACCATTTCTAAAGTTCACCAAGCACTGGGAATATAACTAGCCTGAATAAAACCTTTACACGTGAGCATCAAGGAAAAGGGTGTTATCTCAGTAAAAGCATAAATTAACTAAAGAAAAATATTGCTTAAATCTTCCCATGAAGAAAAAAACTTAAAGCTTAAAGCTAATTGCAAGTTACTTGTATATGTGTTAGAAGAAAGTTTCAATCTTTAAAGGAATATAACAAAAATCTAGCATACAACAAAGTGAAATTCTTACTATGTAGCCTTCAGACAATTGACTATATTTATTGCTTATAACATTCAAAATGTGAAAACAATACAAGTGTCTATCTATAAAGTAATGACTAAGTGAAATATATTGTATATTTTAAAAAGAATATTATTATTCAGCCTTAAAAAGCAAGGGACTAGACATAGTGGCCCATGCCTGTGTTCCTATCATTAGGGTCATTTAGGCAGAAAGATTACCAATTTCAGGTCTTCTTGGGCTTAACAAAGTCCATACTAGCCTGAACTCTATACTAACAACTTATCTCAGCTATGCATACATAAAGGTATTCAAAACAGTAAGGTAAATGAAATATATTGTACATAAGAAAAATTTCTAAAGTATTAGGTATCCAGAGTAGTCATAGTCATAGAAATACAAGACAGAATTGTGGTTACTGGGGCCTGAAAGAGGAGGAGAAGGAGCTGGATTTTACTAAGTATAAAGTTTCAGTTTTTGAAGAAAGGAAATACTTCAGGAAATTGAATGTCCATGTGAATAACTTTAGCATTATTCAGTTGTAAACTTCAAATTATTTAAATAATAAACTTCATGTTTGCATACATTTTATTAAAATTAAAATAATTTTCTATAAGCGAACAGGCAGTCAAAGGTGCAGGAAACACTTCTGTAACCTGGAGATCCAACACAAACCTACCCAAGTAGTACACAGGATAGAATTAGCAAGTAGAACTATTAAAATAGATATGGTAACTATCATAAACACACTCCAAATGTTCAGGAAGACTTTGAAAAACATAACTGCGATGAACAGAGAAACAGATGTGAAGAAAAGCTAACATGAACTTCTAAAGTTGAATATCAAATGTCAGGAATTAAAATACACTGAATAAGAAAGAAAGCAGGAATGTAGTGGGTAGCCATTCCAGCATTGGCCTGGAAGTTCCAACCCCCATTGAGGCTTTGGTAATGGACACTGAAGACCCGGGATCCAAATGAGAAGGATCTCTTGGTGCCTAAACCCTGGACGCTGGAGGTAGACCAAGCAGAGTTCTTCAGAGAACACCGCCGGACTGTGCCATACCTTTGCCAGACCCTACAATCTACCTATCCCTTTATTTGTAAGTTACGCCACAAAATAAACCTCCCTTTTAACTACGTGGAGTGGCCTTAATAATTTCACCAATACAGGAAGAGACAGTGAAGTTGAAGACAGAAGTAGGGACAGCTACGAATCACAGACAAAAACAACTCTGAGAAAGGTCGACGGTGTGGCACGGTATGTGTGTACTGGAGTCCCAGGGGATGTTGGGGAGGTGTGGAAGAAGGCTAACAAATATGATCCTACTGAAGAACTAATAACAGGAATTTTTCCAAATTTGATGAAAACTGTAAACCTTTTCAGATAAAGAAACTTAAAATTTTTAATTTGAAGAAACATGAAACACACACACAGTTAAATTGTTGAAGACCAGTGACGTCTTGAAGAGTGTTATAGGAGCATCACATTGTAAAGGAAGCTTTACAAACAAGGACAGTGAAAATGGATAACACGCTTAGGAGAAATCAGGCAGGTGAGAGACGATGCAGAGTCACACAAAGGCAAAGAACAGACAGCCAACAACGCTATACCTAGCAAGTGGACCTTTCATCCTTCAATTCCAATAAATGAAAGAAAAAATTAAAAAGTTTTCAAAACAATACAAGAACTTGGTTCCTTTCTCGCTAGCAGACTGACAGTCCAGAAAGTCCCCTGAGAAGAGGGAGAACATCAGAGACAAATGTGACTCTACATGAAGGTGGGAACAACTGACAACGGCCACACATGCGTGTGATTATAAATGACACGTAAAAACTAATGCTTAACGGCCTGAAAAAAGCAATGGCTCTTTAAAGTTATAACAACATGTTCATAGCACAGAAATGAAAATGCACTGCATCAGGAACACAGAGCGCAGGAGGAGAGGGAACAATGTGTGCTGCTGAGAAACCCCACATCACACATGAAGTAATTTAATATTGTTTAAAGGTACACTTAACAAGTAGAAGATTATTAAAAGAAATACATGTTGCTTACAAATAAGTAGTAGAGCTGCAATAAAACACAGACATAGCATAGTCTATCAGATGGCATTATGACGAAAGAAATGCATAGAAGAGATCAATGAATCAAAAGTAAAGATGAGTTGATAACTCCAAAGAGTAATAATTAAAGAAGAGACCATGAATTGGAGAGGGAGTCAGGGAACAGAACACAGGAGGAGTCGGAGAGGTAAACAGTGAGGTAGAAATGATGTAAATACAGTACTCATGTATGACGCGCTCAAAAAAGTAATTGTCAAATGACTCCAAAGAGGGTACCCTGTAGTAAAATGCTAGTGGTGGAATTTGGACATAAATGGATGGGCACTCAATTCTAAAGCTGTTCCCACATACCTGCAAAATTCCTCCATTGAGATGCTGTAACTATTTATTTATTTATTTATTTATTTTGGTTTTTCAAGACAGGGTTTCTCTGTGTAGCTTTGGAGCCTTTCCTGGAACTCACTCTGTAGCCTAGGCTGGCCTCGAACTCACAGAGATCCACCTGCCTCTGCCTCCCACGTGCTGGAATTAAAGGCATGTGCCACCACTGCCAGGCTTTATTTATTATTTTTGAGGGGACATTTTTGAGACAGGGTCTCACTATGTAGTTCTGTTTGTCCTGGTAGTCACTAAGTATAGCAGACTGGCCTTGAACTCAAAAATCTGCCTGCCTCTGCCTCCTGAGTTCTAGGATTAAAAGTGTGCAACATGGGGTTGGGGATTTAGCTCAGAGGTAGAGCGCTTGCCAGCAAGTCCTGGGTTCCATCCTCAGCTCTGAAAAAAGAAAAGAAAAGTGTGCAACATTATGCCCAACTACAACGACTTTAGCCAAAAGAAACAAGTATATATTATTTTATCTAATTCATACAAAATTCAAAGCAGACAAAAAATGATCTACATAGATGATGAGCAATACAGTGGCCATCTTTGGGGGTGTAGTCTGGGGTAAAGCTTTCTAGGGGATTTGTGAGATATTGAAAAGTTCTAGATCCAGACCTGGGTGGTGTACACATGAGTAGCTGATTATAAAATGCTACCATTAGATTCCATCCCTGGTGGTTTGTGATATTCCTCCCTTTATAAAATATCTACCAGGCAAGTTCAGAAATCGCTGATATTTTTGAACCCATTATTTTCCTCACTTGTAAAAATAAGTGAGAAGTCAGATTCTTTGCTCAGTTCATCATGAGAGAAAAGTCAAATCTGAATAATTTAGTGACAGGTTGGATTTTATACTTTAGAGTGTTAGGGGGTCTAAATTATTCAGAATCCCTGAGTTTCACATTTCAAGCTGGCACCAAAGGGTCTGTTGTTCGCATCTCTGTATTTGTCGCCCTCCTGGACTTCTCCAGTTTGCCAGCACACTTAACATCATGTCCAGAAGAAAGGCCGTTATCCCGAGTACACACCATCTCCTCTCCACCACATTCCTTCACCTTGTTCTATTTATGTCAAAGAACCACAGCTTATCATCACCCACTTGACAAATCGTCTGCATTTTCCTGGTCTGTAGCTCACCAGGGATTCTACACCATCCTTCTGACATCCCTCAAGTGTCTCACTTTTTGGCCTCCCCCCTACCAGTTTATTTGAATCAGATCTTCCCTGCCCTAGCTGCAGCCTGTTTCCAAAAGCACCAGCAGAGAAATCTTCCTTCTGTGTCCTTGGTGCTCCTTTGCTGCTAATGTTTCAGGTCACCACCCTCTGTAGGACAAGACACAAATCCCATGCAACACTCAAGGCCTCCTGTGATGCCCCAATCTACTAGTGGCTCTCACCATTGTCCCCAACACTCTCTTACATTTGTTAATTCAATGTACCCTACATACTCCTTTCCTGTGTCCTCTGTTAGTATCTTCTTCCCTGTCTGGAATGTCCTTCTTATTACTTCTAAGAATTTCACATCCAGGATTAGGGAGACGGCAATGTGAATAAAGCCCTGGCATGCAAACATAGAGACCTGAGTTCAAATCCCCAGGATCCCTGAGAAGCCAGGCTCTAGAGTGAGTCTGTAATTCCTGCAGTCATAAACCAATATGGAAAGTGGAGACAGGGTACTGACTCAGAAGCTTGTGGGCAAGTTAACCTAGCATACACAATGGGAAACAAAAGACTCTTCCCTCAAACAAGGTAGAAGGATGTTCTTCCGGCTTCACACACTCCATATCATATCTGTGACTGCACTCACACATACACACAAACAGAACAAATATTCTTAAAAACTAAAAAGCATTCCCCATCCCCCAGAGATGCCTGTGCAGAGATGGCCATCTCTCTGAGACACCTTCACAGTTCTCCATATCCTTGGACTGGCAGGTGATTTGAGAGGCTTCAACTTTTTCATGTGCTCATATTTTTCTTCCAAAAATGGAGGAATTTCTTTGGGGATAAGAGTCAAGATTTTGAGCACTTGAGAGATAAATATGAGCATATTTAACAAGGTGATTCATTCGTATATGCCAGTCCAACCAGACATGGCTCTGGAGTCACCTGTGTGGGCTCAGAAAAGCTTGGCTCACCACTGCCATCTCCAAACCACCTTCCTAGAGAGTTCCTGTGTCTGTACTTTGGGGATGGGATAGGAATGTCGGACTTAGTCCTTATCAGAGACGTATAGTTCCCATCTGAGATGCCCACTATGAAGCTCAGTCCTCCAAAGGACAGGTGGTTGAAACTTTAAAGAGATGGCATCTAGAGGGGGCTTGTAGATAAGCCACTGGGGGTGTACCCTAGAAGGGACTCTGGTCTGCCATTCTCTTTCTCTCTTCACTTCCCAGGTGCCTTGGGTAGACAGATTTTTTTCTGTCATGTGCTCTGTAGGGATATGCTGCCACATCTAGCCTGGAGTCCACAGAGCCAGCTGACTCAAACCCTGATCCAAAACAGCACTGTCTTCCTTTTCAATTGTCTTGAGCATTTTGTCACAGTAACGGGAAGCTGGCTGACATGGTACCACAGCCAAACCAGAAGCTGTGAGCTAGAGGGCTTGTTTCCAGTTCTGTGATCAGTTGGCTGTGATCTTAAATCCATCCCTTTTAACTTCATCTTTTCATTCTGTGTAATGAGAATTTTTGGTTAGATGAGTCTGACATCTCTTCTAACTCTAAAATTATATTGGTATTTGCCTTTCACTCATTTCATGGATTTTACAATACCCTACCCCAACAAGTGTCGAGGTCAGGCAAAGAAGTTTATGCATTTGTTGAACACCTGTTACAGCTTAATTAACCTTTGCCACTATTCCAGAAATAGCTCTTGATGTACAGGCTCTGCAAGTTTGAGTAATTTGTCAAAATTCCCACAGCTGTTGATTGATGGGGTTAAGATTTGATGTTCGGAATTTCAAAGAGAAGCAAGGCATAAGGGTACACACCTGCATTTCCTGCTCTTGGATGGTTGAAGAAGGAAATTGGTAAGTTTGAAGCTAACCTGGGCTACAGAGAGACCTTGCCTCAAACAAAGCAAAAACAATAACAACAACAAATTTCTGAAAGGATTGACTCTGAAGCCAGCTCTTTATTGCTAGCATTTAAGTGGCTCAATGCAAACCTGTTTTTGTTTTTGTTTTTTTAATAAACAAATAACTACATCAGATACACTGGCCAAGAACCAATATTCACACATACTCACAGCACTTATAACACCCTTCCAACAATCTCTATCACCATTTGAATTATAATATTTTACACTTATACAAGCCTTTATACTCCACCTAGAGATTCTCCTGATTTTCACAGCTTTTAAGTGATCAGATCATCATCACAGTCAACATATAAGAGAAGTAACCAAGTCCTAGAGAAGTTGAATCATTTTACTTGAGGTCCTAAGGCATCAGATCTCCTGGAACACTGGTGGAGAGGCTGGATTTTCAATTATGCAGACCCAAAGTCAAATACAAGTCCACCTGTTTGCCGTTTGAAGTACTTAACTTATTTATTTCTGATATTTGTATTCTCTAATGTCTTATTTTTTAGAGGCAGAAACTGGTAAGGACAGCAAAAGCAGCAGGAATGGACTTTAAAGCAGCAATGAGTCTATCTTGCCAAGCTAGTCATTGTGGTTCCTAGGCTTTACAGCTCAGGAGGACTAATAGCTTTTCTCTCTCCAAGCTCACTCAGCTCTTTCCAATGCTATAAAATCTAGTCCCTAGGGAGGAGGCTTACAGGTCAGTTCCAGCTAATTCCTCTAAGTCCTGTGTCTAAACTGTGGTGTCTTCTGCAAGTTTTAGGAGCCAACCAAAGACAATGGCAATAGCTTGTATTGTTTTGGCAGCCATACCCAAGAATATATGAGTGGCACTTTGATCTTGGGAGTAATGAACAGCCATCTAACTGGACATAAGTACCTCATCATAGGTGGGAATTCATACCTGGCACTGTAAACCTAGACAAGTACTGGTGGCTGGTGAGGTCATGGACCCCAGGACAGAACCAACTACGGTCACTTCCCTCAATCAGTATAGTTCCCAACTGCATTCTAAGTACCTGTCTTTATAGCCACAGATGAGTGTAGCTCTTACCCCTCACCAGAGGAAGCTTCTTTTTTGTAGCAGATGGAGACTATCACAGAGATCCACAGCTCCTCACAGTGCAGATAATGCCTGCCTGCAGGGTGCCCGTCACCAGTTGATAATATCTACAACACAGCTCCTACACCCAAGGCTCAGAGAACATCATGGAAGAGGGGGCAGAAAGACTGTAAAAGCCACAGGATCTAGTTATCTGCAATAAGGGTCTTCTACATCTGACAGGGAAGCTGAAATATTAATGATAGAGTCAACTAAACAAGACCTGCATGATGACAATACCACCTGACATGCCAGTGTGAACAGGGGAACTCTCCCAAGGCTCCAACCTTGGATGGTAGCTACAAGCTGGTAAGAGGAAGAAATTAGTGTTTTCCAGCAGTGAACCAGTGATAGGTCATCAAATCTCAAGTGGTCAGTGCTCAACACATATGCATATCAACAACACTAAATGAACACAGCAGGTTGGGTTTACATACACATATGTGAATATGTGTGTGTGTGTGTGTGTGTGTGTGTGTGTGTGTGTGTGTGTGTGTAAATTAAAGAAGAAAAAGTCATGAAGTTGAGAGGAAAAATGAATGGTGGGGGTAATAGGGAAGGAGTTGGAGGATGGAGAGTGTAGGGTAGAAATGACATAAATATACTCATGTAAGAAATTCCTAATAATAATAATAATAATGTTTTTAAAAAGCACATGGAAATACTATTCTACCACTAGGCTCCTTTATCAGTACATCATATTATAACCTTCAGGTGACAGCACAAATGGATAAGAGATATTCTATTCCAGACCAAGCATGTGTGACCATGACTCAGGAATACAGATTTAGGTTACTTTAAATTTCATGTTCCGATGTGGTAGCCATTTCGACAATCTTATATAGATACAGGATAAAGAAAATCATGAGTCAGGATACTTTTAAAATATATTGGAAACGTTAGGTAGGTAGGTTGCAACAAAGTAGAGAAATCTCTGCTACAGACTATAGAGACTAACTGATGGTACTCTTAGCATCTCCTACCTCATAGGCTTTTATGAAGATTATGTAGGAGAACACAAAGGCACTTAGCATTTTTCCTAACATGCAGTAGGAAGTATTAATTCTTACACAATGGTTGAACCTCTACATCTAACTCAGAATGTCACCTCTTTGTTAGCTCATGACCTCTTGGTACCTCGACCTATCTCCTTTGGGTAAGATTTAAGCCATAGTTTTATCAAAATCAGAGTTATCTTGAGTTGTGTTATAGCATACCAAAGGAGATAGATAGTTAAGAACTACCCTCCAAAAAAAGAAAAAGACCTATGAGTTATCTTCCAAGAATGGCGAGGACCAGTTTGCATTGAGTCATTGAGACACTCTTTCCCTATCCCCAAATGAGTAATTATCAGAGCTGCAAGCCACCCCCACCCATTGTCTCCCCTCTGTAATTATGGATCAGAGCTTCTCTCCAGATAATCAGCTTATGGGGGTGCAGAACCCAGGAGCCTGGCCTCATTAGTACCACATGATGAGCAATTTATTTCATCCTAGGTCCCTATTCACGCTCATTCACATGTACTAAGTTTACCTTTTGATTATATTTCAATAAAAAACTAAACTTTATTTTGTTATGTTCCAGAATACAAGCTTGGAAAGAATTAGAGAGTAGGCAAGTCATCTTTTTTTATTTTATTTCATTTTTTATTTTTATTTTTTTGGCTATGCAATCATTGTTAAAATACCTGGAGTTTCCAAATGGGAGTGCTTATATAGTAACCCACATTGGTTTCAGGCACGCTGGCAGCAGATCAAATCCCCAGCCAAGTGTTACAGCCGTAATTTTATTTTGATTTTAATTAGTATCAATTAAGTCTAAAAAATAGACAGTGTGGACGAACAATGTGTGGTTGGCTCTAACAAGCAAATTAGATACTTTGCGGGAAAGCAAGGGGAAAACCAAGGGGGACTCTGCTTTCATCTCCATCCCTCACTCCTCTCTGTAGCTGCTGCTACCGGCAACTTGTGCTTCCTTCCGGGATAGCACCTACCTGTACAGGGAAATTAAAGGTAGAAAATGTGTATACTTCCAATTCCCTCCCAACATGCTAATGGGCTTATATTGTCTTGTATTGAGTCCCTGAATCACATCCCAAGTTCATTTTTTTCCTTTGAAGTATGCAACATTCACAATATAGAACCCACTGAGATGGTCTGTCTTTGCTTTCTTTTCTTCATGATGAACCAGGTTACTTTGTGAGCAATGAACTTTATAATGGGAAGCATTCAGTAGTGTCCTGATAAATGTTTAACAGATTTTTTTTCCAGAGCTGAGGACTGAACCCAGGGCCTTGCACTTGCTAGGCAAGCACTCTACCACTGAGCTAAATCCCCAACTCCCAGAATTTTTTAATAGAAGTATTTAGATGGGTAGGTAGAGATAGATAATGATGGTGAAGATGATGATGATGATGATGATGAAGAAGAAGAAGAAGAAGAAGAAGAAGAAGAAGAAGAAGAAGAAGATAGATAGACAGATAGATGGATGATAGGGTAGATGATAGAAGATGTGTCTATCAAAATGTTACTGATACAAAGGCTATAATATGGTGAACTATTTACAAATAATAATAAAATACTACTAATAAGATGTAAATCTATTATTGTACGTAGTATAAATAATATAATACTCTTTATCATAATGATTTTTTTTAGCCCCTGGTTCTCAGCAGTTTATTCATAAATTTTGCCAAACTCTTGTCTTCATGTCTATAATAAGAGTCAGGCCAATCTGGGCTCCAGGCATCCATTCTTGCACTTCCTTTCTGGTATATGAGCCTGCATGACCCTGTGCCATATTTGTGATTAGCCTTTTATGCTGGTAAGCCTCCATACACAGTATAAAATGAGAGGGGAAATGACCCGCCTACAGCTTATCACAAACAGTAATACCGCTGCAAATCTGAGCTGCTTGGCCACAGCAAAACTCCGTGCATGCCAGCCTCCTTGTGGGCCTAACATGCTACCTTGTAGCCCAGAATGGCCAGTTTCTAGCCACCAATGTGATTATTTCGGAGCACGGATTTGGGGGACTTGAGTGGTATCTACATTGCAGTGTTCTGTAGAAGCAACTTCAAGCACACAGGGAATAGTGAAATGCAAAATATAAACAGAAAATGATACTCAAAGGACAGTTATTATTTGCATGTGTGTATGGGTGCACATGTGTGGAAGTCAGAGGACAACCTGTGGAACTCAGTTCTCTCTTTCCATCATTTGAGGTCTGGGGATCAAACTCAGTTCATCAGGCTTGGTGGCAGGTTCCTTTACCTTCTGAGCCATCTCACCAGCCCTATCATTTTGCTTTTAATATAATTTGTAACAATGTGAGTGTACACAATCTAATTTTTAAGAATGGCCATATTTGACAAATAGTGGGCAAAATTCCTAAAATTTAACAGACAACTCTTAAGAGCCATTATGAGTCAACTCCAGCACATCACTGAATACATGCAAGCAATCTGATTCTTAATAATGATAATGATAATGGCAATAATAAGTTCTGGAAGTGAAGTGGGGAAGAGAGTCTAGAAACTGAAGGAGCCAGCCTACCCCTTCACACAGGCAACTTGTGCTAGCTGGGGACATGCCTTTGATCCCAGTACTCTGGAAGTTGTGGCAGGCAGATCTCTGTGAGTTCTTTGTCAGCCTGGTCTACATAGAGAGCTCCAGACAGGCCAAATCTACATAATGAAGCTCTATCTCAAAAAAATAAATAAAAACCAGATCACTTGTGCTCACCAAATACCTCCCATCACTTGACTTTCAGGCAGTTGACTTTACATAGGTATTATCTTCAAGCCTTCACATTTCACACACTATTAGGATCATCTGTCAGAAGCAGTGACCAGACCAAAGCAGATAAATACAGATAAACTTGGAATGAGGAGGGAGTATGCCGTTGGCTTCCCAACCTTGGCTATTCTCTGTAACTTTGAGCAATCATAGCTCTAAGTCCTTGTTGCTAGGGTTTCCAGAACAAGGCCAATGGCTTCTTGGCAAGTTTGCTTCAATTCTCTCCTTGTTGACTATAGTTCAAGTTTTCCTCTTTAGAGGTCTGTGTCTATGTTTTTGGCTTTGAGGAAAGGAATCCCAGGGACCTGGAATCTGACTTAGCTGTGTCTAGATGGCATTCACCCACATCTCCCTCACCAAAGCATCATGAAACTTGTATCTTAGCCAGAGGCAAATTCTAAGACCTCCTTCTGGTCTGTACCAGAGAAGCACTCCCTGGCTATCAACTCCTGACCAATACCTTTTGTTTAGCAAAAGCAAAGGAAATATACAAAATACAGGCAAAGGCTTTAGGAATATAAACTCACTTGCCTCCAAAAATAACCATATACTATCTTTATAGAAATACTACACCCATATATCAAAAATATACACTTATATGTGTATCACTATGTAATACATATAGATTATACCTAGTGTATACATATGTAACTTGCATCTATTCACTAATACAGATCATCTGAAACTCATTTCTCAGCTAAGCTACCATTTTTCTCTACTTACACAATTAAGTAATGCCAGAAGCACATTTAGACTCTGTGGTTTTGAGTGAGTTTGGGTGCATGGCTTCTTAAACATAAAGCACACTTCTGAATCACTTCTTATGGAACAATGTCAGGTTAGAGCTTCTCAACACTGATATAAAGGTCTTTTGTACAGTCAAAGATAATCCTAGTCTTGTTATAACCAATCTCAACACTCTCCTCTAGATACTAGAGTGAACTCAGGATTGAGAACCACTGCCCAAGATGGTCAGTAGAGCAGTGGTGATGGATCAGTGTATGGCCTTGCCTATTTTTTTTTTTCAAGACAGGGTTTCTCTGTGTAGCTTTGCACCTTTCCTGGAACTCACTTTGGAGACCAGGCTGGCCTCAAACTCACAGAAATCCACCTGCCTCTGCCTCCTGAATGCTGGGATTAAAGGCGTGCACCACCACCACACGGCGGCCTTTCCTATCTTAATTTCTGCACTCATGAAGCCATGCACAGATGTCCCCAAATAGAGAGCTGTGATTCACTAAAACACAGAACATTATTAAACATGGTACTCTGCAATTTGTTGCTTCACTCTGAAACTATGATGGCCATCCCTTTGAGTCAATACATAGTCATAGCTAGAGAATAATCTTGTTTGGAGAGTGACTTCATAAAAATAGCATTTTATGACTAGCCACATAGCATTATAAAGGAAGACTGATGGGAAAATTATAGAGACCTTCTCATAGAAGCTTACAAAACAGTCCAGGAATCAGAGATGTGGACCTACTCTAGAGACGTGGAAGAGAGTATAGGATGGGATGAGATATTGTAAGAACTACTAGGAAGAAAGAATAATTGCTCTGGGCATTGGAATCACATAGGACACAGGAAAGTGGGGTGAACCAAAGCCCATTCCAGTGTTTAATCATGGAAGTCTGAAAGAACACCTCAGAGAAAGGTGGTCCTGAGAATCAGTTCTGTGAGGCAAGAACAACTGACTCAAGTTTATTCAATCCTCAGTCTGCCCTGTGGGTTTCAGGCTTGCCCAGCCAATCCTCACACGACTACAGAACATTTTCTTACACTTCTTAGTATCTCTTCCTGGCTCTGCTTCCCTGGATGGACCTAACAGCCACTGTTGTTACTGAAAACATAGGCAAGAGAAGAAAAGAGAGAAGAAATAAAGGACGAAAGAGAAGTAAGCAACACTGGGGGTTCAGAGACGGGGTAACATGGAACCACTGCTGGGAGCTTGCTCAATAAATAAATAAGCAGTGTGCTAATCTTATCTTCTCAGTTATATCACTTTCCTATGAGAGATTAAGCCTACTTATTTCATATCTCTTTGGCAACCTTGTATTATGTCCGGCATACTGTCCTGAGCTCTTCTCTGAGAATTTGTGGATTATATTCCTTACCTGTGGCCCATCCTTTAATATCCTAAGGTTCAATAAGACTGATTAGGACATCCAGGGAGTTTAGAATACACACACACAAACCACTCACACACACACACACACCACTCACACACAAGAAAAGAGAGAGAGAGAGAGAGAGAGAGAGAGAGAGAGAGAGAGAGAGAGAGAATGTTATCTTTCAAATATACAGCATTAGAGTTCCTAGGCACTCTGCCAAAATGCCATCTTCACTTTTGACTTTGTGGTATCTACCACTGTGACAATGGAGACAAGACACTGCTTACACAGCCTTGTCTACACTGCCTACACAGGCTTGTCCATGCATAAACTCCATCTATCCAGCTCTATATGCACCATCTAGGAACTTTTGCCTATAATTAAGTGGATGTCTTAGTCAGTGTCCTATTGCTGGGAAGAGATACGATGACCATGGGAACTCTTATAAAGGAAAACATTTAGTTGGTGCTGGCTTGCGCTTCAGAGGTATAGTCCATGATTGTCATGGCAGGTAGCATGGTGGCACTCAGGCAGACAAGGTATTGGAGAAGTAGCTGAGAGTTCTAAATCCAGATTGACAGGCAGCAGGCAGAGAGAGACACTGGGCCTGGCTTGAGCATTTGAGACTCCAGAGCCCACCCCCCAGTGACACACTTCCTCCCACAAGACCACACCTACTCCAACAAAGCCACACCTTCTAATCCCTGGTAAGTAGCACCCCTCGCTAATGACCAAGTATTCAAATCGATGAGCCTATGGGGGCTGTTATTCAAACCACCACAGTGGATAAATAGCACCATACATGAGCTGATTTTTTTTTCCAATAGTCATTCATGTTTTCTTGTTGTTTGCATGTTTGTTTCTGGTCACACCAATTCCTAGGGACATCAGACTTAAGCTAACTATAGCATAATCCCTAATCTTTCGGCAGAGTGACAGGACTCAGGGCCAAAGCTGGCCAGTCAGAATCCCTTGCAACTATAAGGCTATGAGAGAGAAAACATTGGCCTTTGTTTCTACACAGTGATGAAGCTCTCAGACTTCCATGTGGCATACACGTAAGAAAGACGCTACAATAGGTGAGAGCCAGAAAACACATGAAAACTAGAGGAGATTCAGGAAGAATTCCTCAAGTGCTCTTGTCTCCCTTCACAGTATGACAGTCAACACAGGCCCCTTCTTGTGCTGACACACTGCATCAAGCTGCCCTTCTCCTATGTGCATCTAAAAATATCCGAAGGAGTGCCAGTCACCATCAAAGAGAAAAATCCCAAAGACCACAGCCATATACATGGCACCAAAGGACCATTCTAGCATGGAGGGGCCGGGGACCTGTAAACAGCAAAGAATCTCAGGATCCAGAGCCAAGAAGATGGGGAAGAGGTCATCTGGTCACATACGCTATGCACAAAGCCTGATATGCTGAGTTTTAAGCTATTGACTCTTGGCTTCAGACATGCCCTACAACACTTTGAATGTGACGCTGGGGTAAAGATTCACACAATTGTGTTTCATCATTGCGAGGGGATCCCAGTTGACTATACAGCTCCTGCAGGGGACTGTCTTCCTCCCACTTATTTGCCATTTCTCTAAGTGCTTTTTCATCTCAGCAGCAGAAGCCGTGAACTCCAATGACAACTGCTCCAAAATCTGGGTTTTTCACAGCCCCACAGAACTCCCTGGGACCCGTTAGCCAGGACCTTCTCAAATGTCTGAGTCCCCCACACACTGGAGGGTGGTCGCCCTGAGTTCCCGAGGCACAAGCAAGAGTGGAAAGAACATTCTCTGCTGATGTTGTAGCCCTAGCCTGTGTCAGATGTCCCTTTCGTATACATGTCTTATACTGCTACGTCCTCAACAAGCTGACCATTCATTCGGGTGTCCACGGGTAGGACATGCAGGGGTGTCCTGCATGGACATGATATTTCCCAGGACCCTCTGGGGGTCACAGACAGATGGAAAGGGTGGAGTTGGTCTGATTGAAGCATCTCTGTGATGGGAACAAAGTGGTAAAGTGGGAAGTAACAGCAATTAGAACCATGCCATTGGAAGCGGTTATTGGCAGAATACAGAGTAACCTAACCTAATTCCCAGTAAGGAAGCAACCTGCTTATCCGAAATGGGAAATTATGCTTCACTGCTATGTGATGTTTGCCCCAAGCCAGTCCTGACTGACCACCTTTCCTTTTCTGTAGCAATTCAACACAAAGGTGTCTTTTTGCTTGTTTGTTTGTTTGTTTGTTTGATGCTTCTGATCTCTAGGATGCAAGCTTTTCTGAGTGTGCTAGCCATGCCTGTGCCTATACAAAGGAGGGCTGATATGAAATAGGCCCCAGTTTGATACACAGAGTGCCTCCAAAACTAACCCACTGAGGACTGTGTAGTGGGAGGCTGGGCTGTGACACTGGAAGACTCAGAACTCACCTCCCTTTAAGATCACAGCAGCAGAGCCGGAGAGATGGCTCAATGGTTCAGAGCATGTGTTCCTCTTCCAGAGGATCCGGGTTCAGTTCCCAGCATCCACATCAGGTACTACCACCCATAGCTCAAGTTCCAGGGAGTCCAATGGCCTCTGCAGGCACATGTGGAAACCCCACACAGACACATAACACATAATTTAAAATAATAAATAAAGATTAACCGTCATAACAGCTCAGGAAGCCTGCTTCAGGGGTTCAAAAAAATAAGTAGGCACATGCGTGAGAGCTGAGTTTCCAACATGGAAATCATGGGAGATGAGTTACACAGATCATCACTGCCAGCCATCATGCCAGCCATGCCCATGAAGTGCAGATTCATAACCCCTCCCCACCCTCCACAGAAAGTGCCAGGGACCCAAACACACCATGGCACTGAGTATCAGCCCCAGCAACAATCTTGGGAATAGATTTCTGCCTGGGAGCTTTGTGTGCTGCATTTGCTCCTGTTGCCAAGGGGGCAGCTAAGAAGTTTTCCAACTAGCTCTAGTCACGAACGCTCCCAGTGGTCTTTTGGTAAGCAACATAAAAGTAAGAAAGGGTGAATAACCTCCTGGCCTTTTCCCTCTCCAAGGGAGACAGAACCTAAGACACAGTGAAAAGAACTTTAGTGGACATAAAGTATGAAAAAAATACTCTTGTCAGTATCATTGACGACTTCAGTGACAAGATATTCTTATTTTTTATTTAGTTTTCTTTTCTGAGCTCAGGAAGATGGTTGGCAACATCCATGCACTACTGCTAGCATCTCTGCAAAATAAAACCAGAGATAGTTAGTGAGCAATTTTCCTACGAGGGGTGACCGTGGGAAAATGCTACGTTCGCAATGGAAGAAAGGAATCTGGAAAACAGAACTGGAGAGAGTCGAGAGTCCATCGTCCAGGACTCAGGCCCCAACCCCCTCCCAGTAGGAGAGTAACTGCAGAGGGAGCGAACCATGGCTTGAGGCAAACAGGGAGCCTCAGAAATTGTTCATTGTACATTTAGTAACAAGTCATCTAAAAGATGGAGAGAGAAGGGGGGAGACTCATACGTGTAGCAGCTGCACACATGGGAAAGGGGCCTTGCTGGGAAAGCCCTCCTCTTAGCACTAGACATTAACAATAAAAAGGAGTCATTTTAAAAGATGTCTACTGAGTCACCAGAGAGGCAACTCTGGAGATCAAGGTCCCTCCTTACCATGAGGCCCGTTAGCATAGAATAAATGTCTCAGGACTATATTCTAAGTCCTGGACTGTGGAACACCCCTAGATATACAGGGAGACTCAAGTCAGAATTACACTTGGGAGTGGAAATCTGATCTAAGCCCCACACAAAGAGACTCTCTCACGAGCATGCATACACAAGGACAATACAGAGGCATGAAGGATGAAGGTCGTTCTGAGAGCTACCTGGCTACCATGCCCAGGTGAGGGGGGTTGCATGAAGAATATGTATTCCCACTCAGTTCTCTTCCTTTGTTTTTGTATTCCTCTTACTTGATACCAAGTTCATCTCAGAGGCCCAGGGTTGTCCTGCTTCTTCTCTTTCCCCCTTGTTTGCTTGTTTCTTGTTTGTTTACTTCCTAAGAAACACAGGCTAACCTGGAACTGGAGTTGAGGGTTCTTCCACTTAGACCACTGCATGCTGGGACTGTGGGGGTGATGATGGTTTTTCTTTCATTCTTCCTTTCTTCTTTTATCTGAAGCTGCCTCCTTTCCTTCTGTTTATCTTTTCCTGTTGTATTTTTCCTCTCCTGATTTAATAATGATCATTCATCTTATCCTGCACAGTTCCTTACTAATTAACATCTTAATACAAGCCAATCTTTCTCTCTCACATTTCCACAATTATTAGAGATGAAGAGGCAACTGCTTTTAAATTGGCTCCTACAAAATTGTTTTAAAGGGTCTCACCATCACTTGTGGTCACTTCAGCAAAGAGCTGTTGACTGTCAGAGCACTGCTGGAGATTGATCCCACTGTCCTAAGCATGTGTGCTGAGTGTTTCAGCTGCTGAGCTAAACCTCTGGTTCAGTGAGAAGAGACAACACTGAAGATTGCAAAAATAGCCACTGGAAAATGCAGATGGAACGAGAAAACCAGTGCCCTCATGCCCTCAACCTTAATATATAAGTCTCAAAGAAGCAAACCAAGAAACATGAAAATTCAAGTGACGTGACTTCTCAAAAAATGACTAATCTACTGACTCCAATGACAGTGAATTAGAAAAAAAAAAACTCCAATAAAGAACTCCAAAAAAGTGATTATAAAAATGGTCAACAAAATCAAAAAGGAAAATACAAACTCCTGAATAAATCTAAGAGCATAAACAACCATTTAAGCAAATAAGAAAGTTGATATAGGATATGAAAGGAAAACTCAATCCAAAGGCAGAAACACTCAGAAAATCCAATTTGGAAATAAAAAGCTTAAGTTTGAAAACTCATTGGAAATCTTCAGCAGTGGACTAGAAGTGGGAGACAGCATGTCAGGACTTGAAAACCAGGTGCCCAAATTCAGACGTTCAGTGGATGAGAGAGATAAAGTAACGAGAGCACATGAACAGAATGAGATACATAGGATGTCATTAAAAGACCAACTCTGTGTGCCATGGGCATAGAAGAAGGGAAGCATTCCAGCTAGAAGCGTGGAAGGTATAGTTATTAAAATCATAGCAGAAAATTTCCCAATCTAGAGAAAGAGATGGACCAGATGCAGAACTCATTCAGAACACTCAGACACTAAGACCATGAAAAGGACACCCCTGTCATACTATAGTTAAAATATTAAGCATACTGAACAGAGAAAAACTATTAAAGGCTGCAAGAGAAAAAGCACATAGTTACTGTAAGGATGAACTCACCAGAACAACAGTAAATTTCTCAGCTCTAAAGACTTAGAGCTAAGAAGGGCACAGAACGGCGTATTCAAACTCTGCACGACAATCATTGCCAATCCAGATTATCAGACTCACCAAAGCTGACCTTCCTGACTGAAGAAGAAAGACCATCCATGACCAACAGAGGCCATAATCACTAAGCCAACGAACACTACAAAAGACGCTTGGAGGACTCTTGTTTACAGAGAAGGTGAACATGTCCACGAGGACTTGGGAGCGGAGAAAATGCGCTAAAACAACCAATAAGTGAACGAGAGTTAAGAAAGAAGCAAACACCAGCTGGGAAGATGGCGCAGTCAGTAACATCCCTGCCTCACAAGCACAAGGGCCCCAACTTAGATCCTCAGACTCCGCATAAAAAGCAGCAGCAAACAGACAGGGTGGTGGTGGCAGCAGTGGCAGCGCACACCTTTAATCCCAGCACTCAGGAGGCAGAGGCAGGAGGATCTCTGCGAGTTCGAGGCCAGCCTGGTCTACCAAGTGATTTCCAGGACAGCCAAGGCTGCTATACAGAGAAACCCTGTCTCAAAAAACCTAAATAAACAAATGGATAGATAGATAAATAGATAAATAAATAAATAAATAAACAAATAAATAAATAGCAGCAGCATGCACCTGTAATTCCAGCACTGGAAAGGCAGAGACTGGAAGCTCTCTGCAGCTCACTGGCCAGCCACTCTAGCCAAATCAGTAGAATGAGTGAGACCCTCTTTCAAAAAGTTAAGGTGGAGAGTGAGAATGATTGGCAAAGACACTGTCAACCTCTGACCTTCACATGAGCACACACAAGCATGCACATATGAACATATAACACACACTCACACATAAACAAATATATCAGTGGTTCTCCACCTTCATGATGCTGCACCCCTTTAACATGGTTAGTTCCTCATGTTGTGGTGACGCCCCCCAACCATAATGTTATTTTCATCGCTACTTCATAACTATGATTTTGCTACTGTTATGAATCGTCATGTGAATATCTGTGTTTTCTAGCAGTCTGAAGTGACCCCTGTAAAAGGGTTGTTTGACCCACAGAGGGGTCATGACCCGCAGGATGAGAACCACTGAAATAAGTAAATGACATTATAGATTCAAATGGATTTAACAAACATCTGCAGAATGCTCTACCCAAACACAGTAAAACAGAGATTCTCCTCTGCAGCCCATGGAACTTGCACGTTTTATGACACCAAGTAAGTCTTTATAAATACAAGAAAATTAAAGTAATTTATTCTGTCTAATCTGATCACAATGGAATTGAAGCAGGAACAGCAGCAAGAGAAACTGCATAGTGTGTAAACTTCCTAGAGATTGAACAACACACTGCTGGATGACTAACAGGTTATTAAAGAAATCAGAAGGCCAATCTTTTCAATTCCCAGAATCAAGTGAAAATGCAACATAACGGATCTGTGGGATACAAGGAAAATGGTTCTTAGAGGAAAGTTCACAGCTATTAATGCCTACATTTAAAAATCTTAAATATCTTACGTAAATACCTTAATGATTCGGCTTATTGTTGTCTTAGCAAAAATGAGAACAAGCCAAATCTAAACTCAGTAAATAGAAAAATAAAAAATAACAAAAATCAGGGTAGAAAACAATGAAATGGAAATGAAAAATATACAAAGAATCAACATAACTGAGTCAGTTCTTTCCAAATAAAAACACAATTGGCAAATTCTTAGCCAAAACAGAGAAGCCCCAAATTAACAGAATTAGAGACACAGGATAGATATTACAGCAGACATCAATGAAATCCCTCAGATCATTGCATGAAAACCCGTATTTGAAAAAATTGAGACTTAGGGAAGAAAATAGTTAAATTTCTAGACGTGCTGTTGCAGGGTAGTCACCAGTGCAGGCTGCTCAGACATGGGTTTACATTGACAGAAAGTCTTTAGTAGCCAGTCAGCAACTACACTGGGTGTTCGGGATTGCAGTGTAGCCCCGAGCATTTATCAGGGTGAGCTCTGAAGCACATAAACCATGTTCTGTGGTGATGTACTTCAGTTAACAAGAACAATTAGCCAGAAGCAGAACTATAGAAACCAAAAGGCAAGGCTAGTACATTTAGAATCTTTCCCACAACTATGGACTTTGACAGATTAGGTCTTTGTTTCAATTTTGGCAGGCGGTGCTGTCTATGTGCTGAGTTTTACAGCCTGAAGGTCACTTGCATCATGGAGTCAGTTGTGCTAAGGTCTGGGGCCTTGTTACAATATTACATACCAATATTAAACCAAAAGGGTATAAACAATTTAGAAAAATAACAAGCAACAAGATGGAGCAATAATTATTTTTTTAAAATTCCAAGAAAAAAAATAAATCCCAAGCCCAGATGGATTTACCACTTAATTCTACCAGCTCATTAAAAATAAATAAATAAACAAACAAATACATAAATAAAACAATGCCAATGTTTCTCAAACTATCCCATAAAGTAGAAAGGGAAAGAATGTGACAAATTCACTTTACAAACCCACAATTAACACAGATACTGAAATCAGATAAGGATACACACACACACACACACACACACACACACACACACACTAATCCCTCAAGAAACATACATTCAAAAATACTCATTAAAATCAGAGGCAAAACAGAGATTACAAATACTTTTTATAAATATCTGAATAGTAAATATTTTAAGCTTTCTGGTCCATAAACAGTCTCTTTGCATATTTTTCTGTCTATCTATCTTCCTTCTTTATAATTTAAAAACTATTTTTAACTCACCAGTTGCACAAAGAAGCAAGCAGTTGGCTTGATTTGGCTCTTAAGTCATAGTTTACTAACCCTTGACTTAAAAGAAAAAATAAACAAATGGAGAAAGAAGTCAAAGACTGAACATCTGTAATCTCATTGCTTGGGAAAAAGAGGCAAGATGATCAGGAGTTCAAGGTCATCCTCAGCTACACAGCAAGTTCAAAGACAGCCTGGGCTACATGAAACCTTATCTTAGACAAAAACAATACAGCACACAGAGGAGAAAAAGGACTGCATATACCCTAAAATGAGAAGACACACAATTTTATAGACATTTCACCACAACTAAATCAAGGAAAAAGACAATGAAAAGCAGCCTTGTGGAGTTGAAATAAAACCTGTCTTTACTTCTTCATTAATGGTCTCCCAAAGAGTATAAAAACAGACCCTATTAAGTTGAGTGTGGTGGCACGTGCCTTGATTCCCAGCACTAAGAAGGCAGATCTCTATGAGTCTGAGGCCTGTGTATGGCATGTATAGTGAATTCCAGGACAGCCAGGACTCTGCAGAGACCTTACCTCAAAAAAGAAAACCTTATTATACATGTATTCATAGAATTTAATAAAATATTGTATCTTAATTAAGAAATCTTATTTTTTATTTTCTGTTCTCATGACTCAGTTATTATCACTTAAACATGAAGAGATTGTGTGTTTATATGACTAAATCCAAAATTCTATGGCAATCTTTTCAAAAGGACCTTTAAAATTCATTCCTTTCCCCCCCAGAATGCACTTTGCCTTTGCACTATTCCCTTTTTTCTGGTCTACCGTTGTATCCCTTCCAAGTCCTTCACATACCTCCAGCTTCCCGTTCTAAAGGCCCATCTCACAGCTCATTTCTCTTCAAGTCTCCCATTGACAGCCTTCCAGAAACAATTTCTTCTCCTTTTAGGTTCCCATAATATGCCATTCATACCAATATTTCTCAAACTTAAATGTGATTATGAATCATCTGGAAACCAAGTTTTTCAACAAGAGCCCTAGCCCAGTAGCTAAGGCTATGGTGAAATTCACGTCATCTGACTTGTCAGAATCTACCTCCGTAACTTTCATGGCATCTGACACAGGGATATCCTGCTAACTAACTCTTAGTCAAAACTTGACTTTTCATCTCCTGACGCTTGTGGATATGCATCCAGTTTGTAACTGTTTTAAGGGAAATAAAACCTAACGTCTCTTTGAGGCTCATACAATAGCGGGTCCATTCCTCTGAAATGTCCATATTTTTTAAGATTTATTTATCTTTTTAATTATGTGTGCATGTGTGTCTGTGTGCTGCTGTATGTATAGGAGTGTGGGTGCCTGCAGAGGCCAAAAGAGGACATCGGATCCCTTAGAGCTGGAGTTTCAGGTGGTTATGAGTTGGTCCCATATGAGTGCTGGGGACTGAAGTCACCCTTGGCCAGAGCAGCAAGTTCTCTTAACCACTGAGCTGTCTCTCCAGCCTCTGAAACTTAGATAATATTATTTTACATTCAGAAAAAAAAATGATACTGCTCAGAAAATTGTCACTTGTTTTGCTGAATTTTACAAGGTAGATTTATGAAACTTTTTTTCCCACCAATCTGACAAGTCCCTTCTGATTCTGAGTAGAAAGGAAGCAGGTATGATGTGTATTATGAGGAAGAAGATCACCACAGTTAAAACAGAATAGCTTCTTTTCCAGATTCTTATACATTTAATGGAGTCTGTGTGTTTGAAAAGCATCGGAGACTTTGGCTTCCTGCCCGCAATACCTTGCTCCAAGGACTCCTGGGTGCTGCCTGGCTCTGGCCTGTATCCTGTAATGTGACTCTCAGCTCAGCTATCAGCACCTCAATATTGTTTAGTCCTGCAGGGCTCAGCATGTGTTTCCCCTTTGCAAGAATTACGTCATGTCTCAGGAAGTCTCTTTTCCCCAACAGACCGAGCGGATGTGTTCAGTAAGGCTTTGCGAATAAGAAATGAAGATAAATGGATCCTTGTGCTCTTGCTCAAGACCTGCATGCTTGTTGCAGACCCCTAAGTTCACAGCCTACTACAAACTCTCACAACTGTGCATTGTGACCCAGCTCTCCAGCTCGCCACCAAAGCCAACGACGCAGAGGGAAGGAGGAGAATTCTTCAGGCTGGTGTGCATTTCTCCGGATGAAGTATGATTACTTTCTGTCCCTGATTGTTGACCGGAAGTAGTTTGGCTTCCATTTGAGTAGACATTACAGCCTGTTACCTAGAGAGGAGAAAACAGCAAAATTCTGAAAATTCCTCTTCTTTCGTGATGCCTCTTCCATTTTCTCGAAGGAAAGCTAACGAAATCCCTTTGCCTTGCCTCATTTGAAAAAAATAAAATAAAACAAATGTGACAACTGTCTTCACTTTCCGCCCAAAATATACTCGCCTTTGATCTTCAGTCTAAAATGCATTTCCCATGTCCGCACATTGTGTGAAGTTCTCCCTTTGCTGGTCCCTTTGTATAGTTGTGCGCTGTTCTTTACTAGCCCAGTCCATGTCTCCTTGCTGTTTGTTGTAAGTTGTAGACAAGATGCCAGAGACAGAGACAACAGGGACTCTTTTTTGGCAGCCCTCAGCAGAAACCCACAGATAGCTTAGAGTCTCAGAGTGCACTGGGTTATAAGGACAATCCTAGTGATTCCTTACCCGTTAGCAACACCTGCCAGTTCAAAATGCTCTCCTGCCTGCCATGTCCTCATCATTCAATTTTGCTTGTTTTACAAATACCTAATGAGGACTTGTTCATGGTAGGCAGCATGCAAGGCATTTGTGGGGATGACAATGGTAAATAGGGAAGATACCCAGCCTCTGCCTTCATTTATTCAATGCTCGGTGAGTGTTCACTGAGTTCCTATGACAATGTTGTAAATTTCTTTCTTTTGCAAATCAGAAATCTGAGGCCCAAAAAGATGAAGTGATTTCCCCGAGCCCATGTAGTTAGCACTAGGTACAAATGGTGTATTGTAGCAGAAACTGGTCCAAGCCCAAGTGCCAGAGGTTGCTCACACCAGACAATCAGCTTCCAAACCAAGATAATGAATAAGTCACAATGCTTTGAATAAACACACACTGAGAGAAATGGTAGGCTTTCAATCAGAATGTTTAGATTTCAACTCTATTTTCATTTTATTTATCTTATTTTGCCTCTTAAAACGGGATCTAGTTGCTGGGCGGTGGTGGCACACTCCTTTAATCCCAGCACTTGGGAGGCAGAGGCAAGGGGATCTCTGTGAGTTTGAGACCAGCTTGGTCTACAGAGGGAGTTCTAGGACAGCCAGGACATAGTGAAAACCTGTCTTGAAAAAACAAAAAGAAAAAAAATACAAATTTAAAAAAAAAAATCGGGTCTAGTTATGCAGCCCAGACCATCTTCAAACTCACCGTCTTCTTGTCTTGCTCTCCAGGCTGCTAGGCCTCTTTTTCTTATTTCCTAATGCACTAAAGAAAGTTACTGGCTTCCTAATAGAATCCTAATGTTTTAGGGAAATGACTTCAGAATCTTTGTGGGTCGTGGAAAGAGGAGGATTTGGCTCCATGCAATCTGTTCAGATTTCATCAAAGGTTTTATTTGTTTCCTATATTTAGGGTATACATAAAATTTTACTTTTAAAGCAGAATTTTCCGGGCTGGTGAGATGGCCCAGCGGGTAAAAACACTTGCTGCCAAGATAACCTGAGTTTGACCTCTAGGGATCACATGGCAAAATGAAAAGTAGGCTCCTACAAATTGTCCTCTGACCTCTACACATAAGCCATGGCCCATGAGCACATGAGTGCACACACACACACACACACACACACACACACACACATACACACACACACATAATTTTAAAACAAATTTTAAGGAATTTTCCTAAACCAACAAAAGCGGGAGTTTGTAAATGAATGAACTAGATATCAGCTCTGAGGGTTTATAATTAGTGAGTTTTCTAGCATTATTGGCTAAGAGTTCACTTCTCTGTGTTGGAAATGGTTCACATCTGACTTTATTCCCAGCTGTGGTAAATGTGGCACACTCTACAATCTTGCTACTGGAGGTGTAGTTCATATGTTGGTAGCCACAGCATCACCTGGGAACTTGGAGATGCAGAGCATCAGATTCCACCCTGGATACAAGCATCAACTTGGTTTCCAGGTGATTTGATGAGTATTAAGTTTCAAAAAGCACCCATATACAAGATTTTTTTTCTTATAATTTATAACACTGTCTCCCACCACATTCTTTTCTCTATGATTCTCAGCAAAATGCTTGGGATGGGCTGGTTACTCCTGCCCTGCCTCATCTCCATGGCTTACAGGGAAATGGCATTTCCATATTCTGTCTTACCACTTAACAGTTACCATCTGCCAACTTACACTTATAAATGCACCCCCCAGTGCCATGCCCAGTTAGAATGCTAGGGATATTGGAAACAGCTCCTCTCCAGTAAAGTTGAGGCCCCTCTGATGAGATCATCTTTCCAATCCAGTCCAATCCCAAGACTCACTAATTTTATAATACAGACAGTTATAACAAAAAAATCTTTTAGATCCTTTACAGATTGCCCCAGGCTTGTCCATGTGTTATTAAAATTGGGCTGAGTAATAAGTGCTATAAACGTCCTAGGAGACAGCACTCATGCCCAGTGAGCATGACATCCCATAATAGGTCTATTTGGCTTGTTACCCTGGCGCCTTTCTCTAGCCTGATCTCTGGAAACCAGAGAAAGGCAAACATGAGAATGTCAATCCAAAGGCATAGACAGGGATATGAGAAGCTTTGCTTGGAGAGTTTTCATAAGATCAAATTTCTGGCCAAATTCCTATTACTTGTGTATTACAGTCAGAAGGCAATTTTTTTTTCCCCTGAACATTTCTCTTCCCAGAAGGAAAACATTATCCTCCAAATAAAATGCAAGTGAACTAAATCGCTTCCAACCTCAGCATCATCTCAGGCTCTGTGTCATTTGTGGATTCAAGATGGAGTCCTGTTTAATTTGCTCAAGTTTCATTCCAAAGAGGGAAAATGGCAACAAAGAGGGAGCATTTCGGGGGCAGTCACCTTCTCCATTTCAGACTGATCACGGCGCAGTTCGATTTATCAATTCCGTTCACAGTCAGTGCTCTATGGCAACCTCAACTCATCGCTTGTTCTTTAGCAGCACTTATGAAGTATCTACCATACCCTAGACACTGAGGCTGGCCCATAATCAGGACCCTCTTAGTGGCTTGTTCAAAATAATGTGGAAATATAGACTAGTAAGCAATGAGGATTCAAATATCATTAAAACACTGTCCTTTCTCTCAAGGGAGTTTTAATTTAGATGCGGAAACAAGAAATGTATCTGAATACTTACAGGACATCTTTGGTAAGGGTCAAAGGTCTAATTAGCGGAAACAGCCAGGACTCAGTGTTGCTTAAGAACTTACCATGGTGGACTGTGGAAACAAGGATAGTGTGGCAAATATTTCTAGAAAGAACAGAGAAGGTCTATCCTGAATGTAGATGGCACTGTCCTATGAACAAGGATCTTGAGTGGAATAAAAAAGAGAAAGTAGCTGAGTCCCCAGACTCATTTCTCTGCTTCCTGACTGCATGCTCCTGGCTCCCCAGAAAAAGCAAGTTGGCCACCATGCCTCCTCTGCCATGATGTACTGTCTCCTCAAAGTGAGCTCCAATCAATTCTTCCTTCCTTCCTTAAGTTATGCCATCAAGTATTTTGTCACAGCAATAGTAAATATAGGTACAAAAATAAAGAAATAGACTTGAACTGACTGAAAAAAAGTAAGCCCTGCAGTGGTGGCACACACCTTTAATCCCAGTCCTCAGGAGGCAGAGGCAGGAGGACCTCTGTCAGCTTGTGGCCAGCATGATCTACAGAGTGAGCTCTAGCACATCTGGGGCTATACAGAGAAACCTTGTTTCAAAAATAAATAAATAAATTCATATCCTGAAAAAAAAATATGGAGAAAAAGGAAATCTGAGCCTCAAGCCAGCATAAATAAAAGCATGCAACGGAATGCTCCATCCCCCAAGTGCTCCGTCCTCCAAGTGCTCCATCCCCCAAGTGCTCCATCCTCCAAGTGCCCCATCCCCAAAGTGCCCCATCCCCCAAGTGCTCCATCCCCCAAGTGCTCCAACCCCCAAGTGCTCCATTCCCCAAGTGTTCCATCCTCCAAGTGCCCCATCCCCCAAGTGCCCCATCTCCAAAGTGCTTCATCCCCCAAGTGCTCCAATCCCCAAGTTTTCCATTCCCCAAGTGTTCCATCCTCCAAGTGCCCCATCCCCCAAGTGCTCCATCCTCCAAGTGCTCCATTCCCCAAGTGCTCCATCCCCCAAGTGCTCCATTCCCCAAGTGCTCCATTCCCCAAGTGCTCCATCCCCCAAGTGCTCCATTCCCCAAGTGCTCCATTCCCCAAGTGCTCCATTCCCCAAGTGCTCCATCCCCCAAGTGCCCCATCCCCCAAGTGCCCCATCCTCCACGTGCTCCATCCCCCAAGTGCTCCATCCCCCAAGTGCTCCATCCCCCAAGTGCCCCATCCTCCACGTGCTCCATCCCCTAAGTGCTCCATCCCCCACATGCACCATCCCCCCTCCCCATTCTAGTGCAACAACAGAGCTCCAGGTGCATTCACCACAGAGATTTTGTAAATAGAGAATATTTAGGGGGAAACTTAAATGAGATATAGGGGCCCTCATGTGTAGCCCTGAATAGCATATACAGGACTGTGAGTTTTATTCCACAACTGATGGGGAGCTCACATGCCTTTCTGAGCACATGAATGGAAGGAAGTCAGGAGGAAAATTGGATTTGTGATACTTTGTAGGATAACTTGGAGCAGAAAGTGCTGGCGAAAGTGCAATAGAGAGAAGCCTGTGTCTGCACTCAGCAGTCGCTAGCAGGCCTCTCTTGTGTTGAAGGATTGATGGAGGTCCATATAAAGGTGTGTGCGGCGCACAGCCTTATTACTTAGTGTAGGTGCTCCATCCCCCAAGTGTTCGATTTGAGCTTCGATTAAGTCTGAGTCATTTTCTTCAAGCTCATCAATTCCAATGAGGAAGCACTAGCTACTGACAAGGGAATGCCTAGACTCTTAGACCAAAGAGAATATTCTATAATATGGAGTGTAAAGGTAGTTTTGTCTAGTGATCTCATTCCTGGATCTAGACCAGAAATTCTCAACCTTCCTAATGCTATGACCCCCAACCATGAAATTTTCATTACTAATTCGTAACTGTAATTTTGCTACTGTTATGGATTGTATGTAAATATCTGTGTTTTCCGATGGTCTTGGGAGACCCCTGTGAAAGAGTCTTTTGATCCACAAGAGGTTGAGACCCACAGGTTGAGAACTGCTGATCTAGACAAAGCCCCCTAGTGACAGCAGCCCAGAGCCCACAGTTCAAATGGAGGCACCTACTAATCAAATCGGACACTCCTACTATGTTGGACTCTTCACTGAATAACAGGCAACATGCTTTCCCTCAAAGAGCTCACACACAGAGATAACTAAGCTGCAAGGGAAGTGTAAAAGACACACAGACTACTGTATTGTAGATTATTTTGAGATGTGTTACTTTGTTTATGTTGCATTTGTTTAACTCTGTAAAGCTGTGTTATTGTGCCCATCTAAAATACCTGAGGGTCTAATAACGAACTAAATGGCCAATGGCAAGGCAGGAAAAAGAATAGGTGGGGCTGGCAGGCAGAGAGAACAAATAGAAGGAGAAATCTGAGAGGAAAGGTCTAGGAGCAAGTGAAGGAGAAGGACTCCAGGGACCAGCTATCCAGCTGCACAGCAAGCCATGGAGTAAGAGTAAGATTTACAGAAGTAAGAGAACCAGAAAAGCCCAGAAGCAAAAGGTAGATGGGATAATTTAAATTAAGGAAAGCTGGCTAACAGTAAGCCAAGCTAAGGCCATGTATTTATAATTAAGAATGAGCCTCTGTATGTGATTTATTTGAGAGTTGGGTGGCGGGCCCCCCAAAATAACAGAAACCAACAACAACAACACTATAAGAAAAATGGGATGCCTTCTTAATGATTGATGGGAAAATATGCCTCCTGTACATCCTGAGGGCAGTTTTCTGTGAGCTTAAAGGTCACATCATGGAAGACTACTCTTCTTTAGTTTCATTTTTGTATACAGTTTGTCCTGGGGGGGAAAATGTAGGAAAGATCTCTTTCCTGTGGACAAAACACTTTTACTTTATATATCTGATGTTGCCCTGATTCTAAAATTTGTTCTAGAGAAGCCAGACCAAATTATTCATAATTTGGGTACACAATAAGAATGTTCTAATTATTTGAAATAGGTATAAATATCAACACAATATCATGGGCCTTTAAAGATATGTTCATGAGAACCCAATGATTAGGCATGTCCTCACCTCTTATATTCTTTGTAAGGATTTACATACATCAATATTTGAGGAACAGACGAAGGTAACACAACAGAATTGTAGGTACTCATTGAAGTATCCCAACCACTGAATCTTAACACCTTTTCCTGGATCATCTATGAGAATATCGCGTGTACATAAGAAAGGGGAAGGGCCTGGATCTGACTCAAAAAGCTACTGTTTTTCCAAAATCCATTAGAATACGTATTGTTTTATTCAGATCAAGGGTTCTGAGGTCTTCTCAGAATATTAACATCTCTCATAATCACTTGAAACACACTTGCTTTATTAATATGGTGAATATGAGTCCTACCATCATGGATGGCAATGGCTTATCGAGATGCTACAGAATTAAACCACCCTGTGAAGAGCTGCTTAAATTCCTACTGTGGAGCCTGATCAGGTGGCTACTCCAGCCAGAACTCGGATGCCCCAAAGGAGCAGAAAGCTCCTGATGTCTGAGCACCCGTCCACTAATATGCATTGCCAACTAATGTCAAAGACTACTGATATTCTGTATTTTATGGGTTTTCACCTCTTCCACATGACAACTCACATCACAGATATTTATTGGTTGTATGCCTTGCACTGACTGGGCTAGATACTGGAGAAGGAAGGAAGAAAGGAAGGAAGGAAGGAAGGAAGGAAGGAAGGAAGGAAGGAAGGAAGGAAGGAAGGAAGGAAGGCTGTTGTTTTAAAGACACTGTGGGAAATACTTGTATGACATACACGAAGTGTTCAGTTGTACCCACCACTGAAACTTTGAATAATTAAGAAAAGTAGTAAACAAATCTCCCTTTCCCTCTCCCTCTCCCTCTCCCCCCTCTCTTTCTGTGAGTGTCTGTCTGTGTCTGTCTGTATGTCTGTGTATGTACAGTGCACTTGTGTAGAAGGAGTAGAGGCCAGAGGACAATCTCAGGCATCAGTCCCCAGTCGTCACCCACCTTGTTTCTGTTTTTTGTTTTCAAACAGGTCTCTCCCTGGCCTCAAGTTCACCATATAGGCTAGGCTGGCTGGCCAGCTAGTCCCAGGGATGCACCTGTCTCATCCTCCCCAGCAGGGAGATTACAAGTGCACACTACCACACCTGGTTTTTACAAGGATTCTAGGGATCAAACTCAGAGCCTCATCTTTGCAAGACATTTTACTGAATGAGCTGTAACTGAGGCAAGGCCCTAAGTGGATTTTTAAGGACAAATAGAAGTTAGCCAAAGAAGTAATTGCCTAAGGGGAAAATTTTGAGCAAAGGTACATATTGGAGAAATAAGACAGTTTATTTAAGAAACTACAGAAAGAATAGTGTACACTGTGAGTGTTGAACAGTTGCATTAGAAACAAAAGCAATAATCAGATAAAGAGATTTATGTATTACACTTAAAACCGCTGAGCTGGTTTTTTAAAGGAAATAATAAATCAGATTGACTCTTTTGTTGATTGATTGGATGGCAGTACAGAGACACAAAGGCAGACTAGATAAGACCACTTAAGAAATTCTTTTGCTAAACCAGGAGAACATAACAAAAAACAAAATCAGTGGTGGTGATAGAGATGAATTGAGAAATACTTACCAGTTGAAACTGAGAGTCTGGGCAGATGTGGAAGTCACAAAACAAGTACCAGCTCAAAGATGGTTCCTTGGATCCTACCTTGAGTAAACAGGTTAATGTTGATACTGATAACCATTCATACAAGTTGGAAATTCTAGTGTGAATTGAGGCTGGACTTGTTAAGTTTGCTGTAACTTTTAAAGACATCATAAAAATAAATGGCTAGTCATTAGATACAAGTCTGTGGATTGTAGGAAATTTGGGATTGGGATGATCAACCCCACATGTAAAGAAGTAGTTACAAGCCAGGCAGTGGTGGCGCACGCCTTTAATCCCAGCAGAGCCAGGCAGAGTTCGAGGCCAGATTGGTCTACAGAGCAAGATCCAGGAAGGGTGCAAAGCTACACAGAGAAACCCTGTCTCGAAAAACCAAAAAAAAAAAAAAAAAAAAAAAGAAGGAGGAGGAGGAGGAGGAGGAGGAGGAGGAGGAGGAGGAGGAGGAGGAGAAGAAGAAGAAGAAGAAGAAGAAGAAGAAGAAGAAGAAGAAGAAGAAGAAGAAGAAGAAGAAGAAGAAGTAACAAATGTATTAAATACAACCTGAGAGGTGTGAAGCACTGAACTAGCACTCCCTGAAACCAAACACACTGAAGGTGTTTTCCAAGAGCCAGGCACAGCTAGTATGCTCCTCTCTTCTAGTCACCGGCAAATCTTTTCTTTGTGACTTCTTCCTTGTTCACTTTGCTTTTTATTGCTATGAGCCCAAATCTCATGTGCTAACTAGTACTAAGACTATTGTCTCCATTTTGATGGTCACAGAGGCAGAGATGGCAAAAAGTCATCTGTAGAGGTGTCCCAACTTCATGAGACAGATCTGTCACTAGCTGCCAGTCTAGTCTCCCTTACTATGAAGGTGATAGGAAGTGATACATAAGATTTCTGGGCCATAGTTTTCTTGAACACTAGTCCATTCTTCACTTCATCTACAACAGTGAGGCCAATGTTGACCCACTAAGCAGAAGAAAACTTGGACCTGAATCTTCACACAAGACAACGCCCAATTATGCCATGCTACTGAAATATAGAGTTCTACGTTTTTATGCCAGCTATACACTGATTTCTCTCATTCTCCAATTATAGATTTTTATCAAACTGTAGAACTTTATTTTATGCTTACTACATTTTATCTGCAGATGTATATGATATTGTAATATTTTCAATATCTGTTTGGAATTTAGTTTTGTCATTCAGTGTAGTATCTATTCCTTTCAATTCTCTGGCATCTACAAATTTGACCAAGGGTTCTATCCCTGAATGATTATTACATGTAAGCTAAAGGTTGGGCTTCAACTACCATTACCAGGCATGGTTCCCGATTGCATTCTGTATAAGCTCTCTATGGAGCTGTCCCAGCCATCATAATAAATACTTCTACTAGTTGAAGCATACTTACATGATTTGATTCAACTTCAGCTTTGAGTTCTGCAGGACTTGAGGATTCGAAGACGCAAGAATAAAGGTGGGATGTGAACAAGAAGACATACCTTCCCTCCTTCTTTCCCTCAGGCCCAACTTTCCCCCAGAATGTACTAACATGCTAACTGCCATCAATGCCTCTAGTCTGTCCCCTTGATCTGCCATACTGTCCTCAGACATCTTCCTCCCCAAATCCTATTGGCTGCTAAAGATTTCCGGTGACTTTCATTAAATCCAAATTCCTTCATCTGCCATACAGAGACCACTTTCAGATGGACCCTAGCTGGCTACTTACCCTGTGGCATTTCCTCCACCAGCAGCATAGGCTTCTGCCCTTCACCCATGTGTCCCAGGCCCCTGCTGGGCAAACATGGTTTCTTCTGCGTGATCTAGCATCCCTCATCTCCTCCAGGCAGGATCAATCACTTTCTTGTCTATGTGTTTACATTCACACTGTTCCCACTTCCGTGTGTGTGTGTGTGTGTGTGTGTGTGTGTGTGTGTGTGTGTGTGTGTACTTCCCCCCACTCTAGCTGTGAACATGCTCGAGGATAGGGCTGTGGCTTTCACCTTTGCACATGTGTGACTGTATAGAACAGAGGTCAATCTCACCTGTTGTTGTTCCTCAGGTGACATCCACCTTGTTTGAGAGGGCAAGGTCCCTTCAGTGGCCAGGAGGCCAAGTAGGCTGGGCTTACTGGCCCAGAGAACTCAGGGACCTACCTGTCTCCTTCTCCCCAGTGCTGGGATTATAAATGCACACCACCACACTGGGCTCTTTTTTAACATTTAGTCTTTAATTCATTGAATAATTGTCTGTCTGTCTACCTGTGTGTATGTGTATGTATGTCTGTGGACATGCACCATACCACATCACACATGGTGAGGTCAGAGGACAATTAGTGGGAGTCAGTTCTCCCTCCACCAGATAGGTTCTAGGGATCAAACCCATGGCAAGCCTGGCAGCAAACACCATTGCCAACTGAGACATCTGGTTGACTCCAGACTCTTTCTACACAGTTTCTAGGGATCAAACTCAGCTCCTCACATTGCATGGCAAGTATTGTTACTTGTATTTACTGACAGCTGTCTGTCCAGTTGCCAGTGTGACAGTCTCTATGCAGTGGCAAGGAATATAGAAACTCCTTGTTTTCCTCTTTACTGAAGTGTGTGTATTCTTTTCGAGATTTTTTTTTTTTTTTTAGACAAGAACTCATTTATGTCAGCCTCACCTCGAACTTACTATGTAGCTGAGGACAATACTGAACTTCCAGTTCTCCTACCTTCATCTCAGACTTGCTGGGATTCCAGATATTCACCACCACATCTGGTTTGCGCTATGCTGAAGAGCAGACCCAGGGTCTTGTGCATGCTAAGCAACAGACTACCATCTGAAACAGAACCCCAGCCCTATTGAAGTATGTTTGACAGATGGAAATTGTACGCATTTAAGATGTATACTATGAAGTTTGAGGTATGTATACATTGTGAAATTCTTTCCAAAATAGATTTAATTAGTGTGTTTATTGCTTCAGTTAACTCTTTATATAACCGATGAAAATTCCTGTGGTTAATTCTCTTAACAAACTCCAAGTGTGCATTATATTGCTATTAATGTTGTCACCATGCTGTGTATTAGATTTACAGAATTGATTCATCTTGCATAACTGTTCTTCGACAAACATCCTCCCCTTCCTCCCAATCCCAGTTCCCTGGAAGTCATTGTTATACTCTGTACTTCTCTGCAAGTTCAAGATTTTTCAACTCTGTGTAAATGGGATCATGTAGGATTTGACTTTCTGTCTGACATTTCACATAATATAAAGTTCTCCAGGCTCATTCATGGTGTGACGTCTCATAGTGACAGGAATATGCCATTCTTTGAAAGCTGAATAATAGTCCATCTTTATATGAATATGTGTATGCACGTATGTACGAATCACATCTTATTTGTTCATTCACTTTTTGATTCTCTATTGGAGCTTCTATGAATGCTGCTACCACAAACACCAGGTTGCAAACACCTCTTTAAGATACTCATTTCATTTCCTTTGGCTGTATACTCAGATGAGGGATTGTTGGAGCACGTAGAAGTTCTATTTTTTAGGAACCTCCATGCTATTTTTCATAATAACACTGGTGATGGACATTCCCATTAACCATGCACAGGGTCTGCTCCCCCACATCCTCACCAACACGTCTATGATACATGCTTAGTTATACCCATCCTAACAAGTGTTAGGTGATGGTTCATTAATGTGTATACATGTATTAACCGCTTTTTCAATGTTTAGCTTTAAGACTTCAAGACCCAACCATCCAAGATGGATGTAGTAAGTCAGACCTGTAATCATTGCTGAGACAGGTGAATTACTGCACAATCAGCACTAGTCAAGGCCATATAGTGAGTCCCAGGCTAGCCTAAGGTACAAAGTAAGACTTTGCCTCAAAAGAGCTGTAGGTCTTGTTTTTCAAGAATACACTTATCTTTCGAGACCTGAATCTACTTTGATGTATGCTAGATTCAGAAACCCTCTCTATATGCAATAATGGATTCTATTTAAGAAATGTGACAATTCCTTGATATGCAAATTCTGAATGCTAGTTCTAAAATTAGCATGTGTACACCTAGTCAGGACAAATTAACATTATTTGTGGTTGCTGTTTATATTAGAGAAGTAATAAAGAATAGCATTTTTTTTTTTAGTCCAAATACCTGGAAATAGATTGAGTAGGAAGAATAAATCCAGTAATTAGTTTGGGAGTAGAAAGCAGGATTGACTTCATTACATAATGGCTTCCAAAGGGAATGAGCTGCCTTCCTTTTGAAGTTTGATTAAAGGTGTGCCTAGGAAGGATATTCCACTCGGCCCTCCTCCGGGATTTCTTTCCATGGTGTAGTTTCCCTGGGGTGGTTGCTCCAGTGAACTGTTCTGCTTTCTTTCACACTTGTCCTGAAGCCCTTTATGTTTTCAAACTGCTTTGCCATTGTTTTGTTCCTTAGGACACACTTAAAAATAATTCCATTGGGGGTACCAGGCAGGAAGCACAGGTCAGCGGTATGCTGGCAAAACTGCAGTAAAGAATATGAAAATTCTCTGTACATTGGTAGGATGTTTCCAAATTGTCCTTTTAAAAAAAAATTGCCATTTCCAAAATTCAAGTGTGCTCAAAAAAAAAAAAAACATCAAACCTAGCTTTCTCTTTGGGGATGTAGAATACAGTTGACAGGTAAAACACAGGGTGGTCAGTTAAGTTTGCATTTCAAATAAATAGTTGACTTTTTTTGTATCAATGTCTCAATAAATCCTAAGAAATCTAATTCTAGGAGTTCTGGGTTCTTATCTGCGAAATCTGGCCACTATGCTATAGGAAGAAGTTGGACTCCCCAGAGCTGTGTGAACTTCAGCAAAAAATAAATAAATAAAATAAATAAAATTGTAATATTTGTCTCTTTGAAAATCCTTAAAGGTTCTTCATTTATGAGTCCAGTTACATGGCTCAGGAGGTAAAGGTGCCTGCTGCCAAGTCTGATGACCTGGGACCCACAGGGTAGGAGAGAAAAGCCTCTTGCAAGCTGTCCCTCTGACCTCCACACCCCATCTGTGATATGTGAGCACTCATACACATACATGCACAATAAATGTGTGTGTGTGTGTGTGTGTGTGTGTGTGTGTGTGTGTGTGTGTGTAGGTGGGTGGGGGGGTGTGGGTATGTGTGTGTGCATGCATATGCATGTGCACACTCATGTGGAAGTCAGAGGATAACTTCCCCAAGTCTCCCATCTTGTTGAGGCAGGGTCTCCAGTGCAATCCTGGGTTGAAGGCTCATCTCCAGAGGTAAAACACTGCACTACCTAAACAATAAGTCACAGTTTATTGCAAACTACTTTATGCTTTGGCATTACTCCATCATTCAAGATTTACCCGGAGACTAACTGGTATTAGGCAATGGGCGCTGTATTTAGACCAAGATCTGAGGTTGAATTTCACCATTGAATGCACCACCTTAGGCAAATTAATTCCCCGGCATCTCAGATTCTTTGTCTACAGCTATGGGAATAAGACAGTTATGGTAAGAGCCAAATTAGCTAATGTGTGCAGAAGCACTTTGCTTTTATGAATGGCTATGAACAGATTATGACTTATTAGAAAGCCACTCTGATCTAGGAGTAGCCCAACCCTGAGATCCCAGCACTTGGGGGGCAGGAAAGGTAGGAGGATTGAGTGTTTGAGGTCAGCCTGAGTTACACAGTGAAACCCCGGGGCAGAGATGTGGAGAAAGAGAAGGAAAAGAAGAGGGAGAAAAGTTATTATGCTCTTCCAGAAGCTACTCTCATCTCTGTCAGCTTTGGAATGTCTTGTGAGACTGCTCAGTAAGGGACTCCTTCCCCCAAGGAAGTTTTCAAGGGCAGAATTCTTAGCCGGGAGCCGCAAGTGGTCGTTTTACCATCCATTCTCTTTATATTTCAAGAGACTTGGGTTCAAATGTCAGTTCCAAGCCTAGGTTTCTTCGCATAACAAATGAACCAAATGATATTCACTCCACACTTATGCGATCAGAAAGAGTGGGTGTATGAGCTCTTTTCTGTGCTCCTCCTGGAGCCTCCGTCACAACACCCCGGGAGTAGGTGTGTTTAAGGAACAGGCCTCAGTTTCCCTTGTCCTTCCCTGCCTAGCAGCTCTATGGTCAAAGCCCAGCAGGGGAAGCGTGGGAGAGGCCTCTTCCAATCTCCACACATCCCTCTAAAATGGGGTCTGAAATGCTCAAAGCAGCGTAGCCCTGGATCTCTGTGGACTTCCAAGACAATAACCTTCTCTAATCACTACCAGATTCGCGCCAAAAAGCAGCAGGGGAGCCGTTGCCTTGACCCACGGGGCCTCCAGCCCCTCCCCTCCAGACGCAGGCTAATGCAATACAGACGTCTCTCTTCCCGCACGGCTCTCCCACCCGCAGTCCCTCTCCAGACAGACATCGCTCTTCCAAAGTCACTTTTTTGCAGGTCACCAGGCCACTTTTCCGCGGACCTAGGGAGAGGTCTGCATCTCGGGGCTTCCTAGCTACCCAGGGGGTATTGTAGTCACCACTGGCAGAAGCCAACTTCAAAAGGGCATCAGGCGGGGCTTTGCACTCATATCGATGGTACAACAGTGACCTCCAGTGGCTGACCCAGGAGACAAAAAAAATCTGCACTGTCTCACAACAATCCAGTCCTCCTATGAAGACAGTCTACAGTGTGATAGGATTTCTCAGAAATCCTGTATACAGCATCTAAAGAATCAACAACAACGACAAAGATGGTGGACCCCAGAGTTGCTGAACCTTAAAAACCCAGCAGATGTGGACAGTGGACAGTCTCCAGTCCACAGTGCACATGGGACTCTAAGGAACTGAGCACAACTGCCTATCCTTTGGTACAACTTCCTCGCCTCTTAATCAGCTCCAGATTCCCTCTAGTCCCCAAGTGGCTTGTATTAATTTCTCTCTTAGAAATGACCTCTTCATTTCTCTGCCTGATAAAACCCTTGTGATGATGTCAGATGAGCACATGCCATTGGAGAACACATTCAAAATCATCCCTTCTGGCAGAATTAATTTTACCTTCAAAACATATAGTATCAAGGGCATCAGTACTGGTGCATGTGTTTGACTTTAGAAGCAACACGATGAGGCACCGTTATAGGGACTTATAGGGACTTGCTGCGCTTTATCTTGCTAGGTAGAGGATGAACAAGGTGCGGAATGTCAGTCACATTTCCAGCACTATGACAAAATGCCTGAGGGAAACAACCTAAGAAAGGAAGGGTTTTTAAGATCTATTCAGATCTAAGACCACAGATTTAGATCTTTCAGTCCACTGTCATTGGTATCTGTTGCTTCTGAACTGATGTATGGTGAGGCAGAATATTGGAGCAAAGAGCAAAGGGACCTCCTATGGCAGACCCCAATAGGTACAAGATACATCCTCCTAACAGAAGTCCTCAGTGACCTCCTTCCTCCAGTGAGGCCCTACTTCTTAATTTCTACCAACTCCAAATAATACCATCAAATTATGAGTTCATGGGTGGACTGACCTACAAATTAGGTCAGAGCTCTCAAGGGCCAATCGTTTCCCCAAAGCTCGACTGCTGCATGTTGTGTTGAGGATGGAGGCCTTAATACATAATCTTTGATGAGGGGTGCTTGTTACATGCAAATGATTCCAATGACTGAGCTCTGAATGCTGCAGACTAGTGGGCTGTGCACTGGGCAACAAATGCCACCAAATGTAGTGAGGAATTCTATATTTGTCTCAAGTGGGAGTCATCACTCTGGTCTTCAAAAAACCATGATCAGAGAGAATCTGTCTGAATAAATGGAGGGGCTTTGGCTAGGGGCTTTGGGAGTTGAGTAGGAGTTAATGAAGTAGGTAGAATGTTTTAAGATGGGAAAGAAGGAATGATGCACACTTGAGGTGTGAAATAACTACCTAGAAGTGAGTGTGTTGAGACAGGAGCTGTCCACACTGGCCCACACTGGCCAGATTATTATCATTGGATGATAGAGATATAAGGTCAGAACACAACTGAGACCAGGAGAGGGAGTCTTCCAAACTGTTGGTTATGGAAATCAGAGTCTTCAATGATTGCTGAACTGAAGCCATATTTAGAGAGAATAAGCTCACGCATAAACTAGAGTGGTATACAGCACAAGCTAAAAGTCAAAATCAGGCTTCTACCCATTAGTGGTCCTCCTCAGATCCACAGGGGTATAGATTAGTCAAATCTCACCCGCTGGGGTAAAGCTACGTCATTGAACCAGTGAACAAACAGGTCAGGTACAGAGCCTCGAAGTAGAAGACAAGAACACAGGAGTGGTGGTCTCCATTGTGAGTAGAGACCGGCGTTAGCATTACAGGAAATGAGGTGGCCTGACAGGCGAGAGGAGATGTCAAACCGCATCTTTGTGAACTGCATCTTGCTGACTCATGACTGAATTTTTAATGTCTTCATTGTTGAGAGGAGATCCAATGAAGGTGCTCAGATGATCTAGCTCTGAGATCCAGGAAGCCTCAGAGCGGCCAGTGAGGCCCCAGTCTCTACTCAAACACGTGTCCTGGGCAGCTGGGAGATGACAGCCTGTTTGTTCTTCAGCCTCAAATAATAAATACTGACTGGGTTTGCTGGAATCTGGCCCTCTGGATAACTCATCATGAATGAAGAGATGCATGCCCCTTGAAGGGAGCCAATGATGCCTGAGATGGACAGTAGCTTAAGCCATGAGGCTCTGCATCAATACATGTTTTCCTGCCTCCCAGGAATGCAGGGAATTCCTCTACAACAGGTCATTCATGGTGTGAGGAAAGCAGGCAACCTGCTGTAGAGGGTACAAAGATCTCCATCCAGACCCACAGCAAGAGTTGCTGGTCTGCACTGTGATAGTTAAACACAGTATGGGGGACCTGTCCGCTTACTGATATAGTCACCCCATTATAAAATGATCTCCCTGAGGAGCCTCACCCAGCACTGTGCCTGGACTCAGCACTCCATAAGCCCTGGTTAAATCAGAGAACAGTAAGCTCCTCAGGGACGAGGAACCAGGACGTCCCTGGAGGTGCTGAAGGTTGGATAGGAGTGCCAGAACATTCCACATTTCTCAGACATGCTCTTTTATTTTCCTATTAATATTGTTAACATGGGTACTAGAAAGAATGTGGATTTGGAAAACAAATCAAGGTGATTTTGAATTCTGGCTGTGCCGCTACATTAGCTTAAGCAATTCACTTGAGTTGTCTAAGATGTTCTTTAGCTCTAGAAGGTATCCAGAAGCTCTGTGTATAAAGGGGAACCCTTGTTGATTGCTATAGTATAATGAGCCTCTATGTTACTTTGCTCTCTGCTGCTGTGATAAATACCATGACCAAATGCAACTTAAAGAGAAAAGGGTTTGTTTAGCTTATATAGCCTGATCACAGTCATTCTTGTAGGAAACTCAAACTCAAGGCAGGAACCTAGAAGCAGGAACTGAAGCAGAGATCATAGGGGAACATTGCTTGCTGGTTTTCTCCCCAGGACTTGCTCAACTTGTTTTGTATACAACCTGGGGCCACCTGCCTTGGGGTGGTACCACCCGCAGTGGGCTGGGCCCTCCTACATCAATCATTCATCAAGGAAATGCCCTTGTAGACTTGCATACAGATCAATTCCATCGATTGCATTTTCTCAGTTGAGGTTATCTCTTTCCAGATGACTCTACCCTGTGTCAAGTTAACAACAACAACAAAAACAACAAAAACAAAAACAAAAACAAACAAAAACCCCAGAAACCAGCCTCCGCCAAGCGTCAGCTGTTGCAATGACAACCATAAGCATACACCTTCTTTCGGCAGGCTTTGAGCTACCTCTCACCGCAACAGTTGAAGCTGACGATGTTTACCCACAGAGCTGCTCACCAGTGCAGTAGATGGTCTTACCCAACAAATGCAAGAATCAGAACTGGGCAACCTGTGGCCTGGCTGGAGAGCTTGTACGCTGTGGTGAGACTGCACAGAGGAAGGCTTAGACCTGGTTCAGCAGTGCAGGGCCTTTCTGGGTATGAAATGGCATCCATGGAGAGGAATGGGCTGTCCCCATTCAACAATGTGCTGTTGCTGGAGTTGAGGGAGGAGAAACCCATGTGGGGATTACACAACATTATGACAACCAAGATGAAGCTTTAGACCTGCAAACACATAGACCCCAGGACTGTCAGGATCACATAAAAAAAAAAAAATTTAAGGCAAATGCTTCATCAAGATTGCTTGCAATTCAGTGAGATGTTCAATGTCTTAAAAATCAGTCTGAGCACCCACCTAGAATCAGCCACCTGCTAGTGACACCAGGATCCAAGACCTATGCTGCTTGCCACATATGAAAAGTCCTATTTTGATTTTGTGGCTTCAAAGATGGACAGTGACATCTAATCATGGATCCTGGGTTAGATGACGACATTTAAGACATTAATTTTAAACCCAAGTGATCAGTAGAGTTACACTTGTGTGGCCTCAAGGATATGGAAGTCAGTTTGAGAAACCAGGGACCTGGAGAAGAATACTTTTCTTAAATATCCCTTAGCTGTGAAGGAGTGAAGCAATATCATTTATGCTATGATGATAATTCTAGAATGCTGGTGGATCTCTTTCTGTGTTTCAGATCCCATATCCAACAACATACTAAACAAGATGCCCAAATATCCCAAACTAAGCCCTGGCCACAGTGTGAGTGATGGATTCCCCTCCCCGCTTCCCCCCCACACACACACATCTAGTCAATGATGTCTCACTGACTCACCTGACTTGGTGGCTCTTCAGTGTATCATCTCTAGGCTGAGTCCTCTACACACCCACTAGCTTTCTGATATTTCTGCAGCAAATAATTACAAAATTTTAGGCTTGAAATAACATCTTGGAGTTATTTAGGCTAGTACCCCAAGCCTTGCTGACTAAACTTAGGATCCTATCAAGACTACCAGCTATTCCAGAAGCTCTAGGGGTGCAGGTGGGGCAAATCTGTTTCCATGCTTTTTCTTAAAGGAAACTCACATCCCTTGGGTCATGGTCTCCTCCTTCACCTCCAAAGCCATCAATACAATACGTGTCATTTATTCCACTGTGTAAGTATCCCAAGTGTTCCGATGTCACATCTTTGTCTGGCTATAACCAGGAGAGGTTCTCAAAGGATTATGTCCTACTAGGAACTTGCATAGTTAGATTGGTCCACCTGAATAACCAGAGACAATCTCTCTGATCTTTGATTCAGCTTATTCACAACAGCAAAGCCTCTTTTGTCCCTAAGATAGCATCTGTTCAGATGTTCTGAAGAGTAGGGTGTGGATACACTTGGGCAGGCCAGGAATCTGACTCCCACAGCACACATTATCTCCTCTTTCATGCCGGACTTCTAGGAGATGGTTACTGCTGTTAGCTCCGTTCTGCAGATGAGAATATTGGTAACAAGCTGCTTTAGATGCCCAGGGGATCACACGCTGAGAAGTGGCCAGGGACACTCACCTCAGGGGTCTGCTGTCTTATTCTCTTGTATTCCTGCCTCCTTGCCTGACACCTCTTAAATCTATGTTCCCACCTCTTGGTTTCAGCCACCCTTGTGATTGACTTCAGTTATTGAAATATCCAAGCTGGCCTCACTCCCTCATTCTCCACTGTGCAGACCGAGTTATCTACAAAGCCCACATTAACAGGTCACAAGCCTATGACATTCCACCACTGTTGGGGGAAAGCCCGGACGTTTGGAGTTGGTACACAGGACCGTTAAGACACAGCATCTGCTAGACTCTCCCCCTTCACTCTTCTCCAGACTCTCTCCCATGCTCCCACAAGAAGTCCAGCCCTCTCTAGTTTCCAAATGCTTTCATGCCTTAATAATTTTTCACAGATTTGTTGTGTACATTAAGATGCAAAAAGCATAGTATCGTACTTGGAGCATGTGTTTAATAAAGGATGGTCTACAGAGAAGGGCAGCATAAACAGCTGTGGATAGCACGCTCGAGACCTCACCACCATCCATCTGAAAGAAACAGGAAGCTTCACAGAAATTTGTCAAATCTGCTTCCTTTTATTCTGATTTGTTTTTCATGCCCTGCTCTAAAGACTGACTTAAGTAGAGGTGAGGAGAACAAAGCATGCTTCAGAAACAACTCAGCTAAGAACGACTCGCTAACTCATCTTCTCTGTTCCGTTATCTAAAATGGTGAGCACATAAACAGAACAAAAGCAATAGAAATCAAAGACTAGAGGAGGTTATAAACCATAAGCACGGAGAACGGGGAGAATCGTGAGAAGGCCACTTTGCCGGCAGAGCCCTCTGTCACAGGAAGCAGACAAAGGTCTAGGTGGTTTGAAGTACTGGATGAGTGATTTTATATTTGCAATTCTATGTCAAGTGAAATGTTTATAGTATGATTTAAAGAAATCATTCAAGACTGGGTCGCATGTCATCCCAGACCAGCACATGGATTAAGCTACACTATTTATTCATTTGACAAAGCCATCCTGCACATCTCCCTGCCTTGGGCATGACACAGACATTAGAAGCCCATTGGCTAATTTGTAAGGAGCTCGGGCCAAGCAAGTCACTATGGACCTACAGAGAGTCCCAAGCACAGGGAGCAGGAGGAGATGGCTGGAGCGGGGCGGGGAGGTCTCCTTCTGTAGGGCTGATCAAGAAATCTTTATTTAAAAAGATAAATCTTGAGCTGAGTCTTGAGGAATGTTCAAGAACAAGCCTGGAACAGAAAACTAGGAGGAAACCACATGTACACAGAGGCAGAGAGAACACAGCAAGGATGGAGACTGAGCCTAGAGAGGTTGGCAAGAACATGACCTACAGGCATCTTGATTAGAAGTTGTCGGCATGATTGGTCAGGGACCACGAGAGCGCTAACTACCATGCCTTCCTCCACTGTTGGGCTACTGGAAGGAGGTGTGAACCATGAAGATGAAGCCTGATTAGAGGATGGGAGTTGCTGGGGGTGTGTCTTCTCTGTCTTTCGCTGCTCCCCAGCTCTCCCACTGCATGCTTCCTGCCGTCTCAGGCCCATGACAACACAACCAGCTGGCATGAACTTAAATTTCTGAAATGCCTTTCTCCCTGTAAGCTGTTTACCTCATGAAAAGTGACTAGAATGGGATGTCAAAAGTTTGAACTTCACTTGAACCTAGTAGGAGTTCATGAATTATCCTCAACATCCACCAACCCAAGCAAATTTGAATGTTTGAATGGCCATATCCAGGAGGCTTCACAAAAGCACTAGAAGGTGATCAGAGACCTTTGTACTAACCTGGGTGAGGGTTCCACAGGCTCTAAATACCCATCAGCAATCCTAGATGAGGGGACAGAATGAGGAAGGAGCATAACACATTAATGACTAGCTTGATCGGGGAGATGACACACTGTGACATCAGGGATTTAAGACAAAGTCCAAGTTGTAAGAAAAGGAGGAAAGTGGGTTTGGAGGAGTCTTGAGACTCCACAGACCTTCCCTTGGCTGCATACTACCTTTTTCTAATCTCTCTCTCTCTCTCTCTCTCTCTCTCTCTCTCTCTCTCCCTCCCTCCCTCCCTCCCTCCCCTCCCTCCCTCCCTCTCTCTCTCTCTCTCTCTCTCTCTCTCTCTCTCTCTCTCTCTCTCCCCTCTCTCCCCTCTCTCTCCTTTCCTCCATTTCTTCTTCCTTTCCTCCCTTAGTGATTAATCTGTGTTTTAAAAAAACAAAACCTTTATTTGGGGCTGGGAGAAATGGCTCAGCAGCTTAGAATTCTTACTAATTTTCCACAGGACCCAAGTTTCCTTCTCAACATCCACATCAGGTGGCTCATAAACACCTATAACTCCAGCTCCAAGAGACTGAGGCCTCTGCAGGCGCCTGTACACATGTGGCATTCACTAACACAGACACAAGCCTACAGATCCATAAATTTTAAAAACACTTTTTTTTTCCTCCTCAGAAGTTTTATTCAGAAATTGGTGGTTCAGGATTTTTTTTTCCATCGCTGTTTGGGTTCTTTTATAGATCTCATACATGTTTACAGTGAAAGACGACCATATTTCTTTCTCCTTCCCAACTTGGAACTCCCCACTCCCTCCAAATATGCCTCCCTCCCAACTTCATGTCTTCTTTTCCTTTTTACTCTTTTTGTTTTGCATGAGTCATTAAGTCCAGTTATTAAAGCCCACAGATGCATATAGGTATGGGAGCATCCACAGGAACATGGGAAACCTTTCATGATGGTCCCTCCTTTCCCAGAAAACACTTCAATGCGAAAGTTCCTCAGTAAGAGGGGCCTGAAGACCACCTGCTCCATCTAGGCTGGCATTGGGGCTGGCTTGATCATGTGAAGGTCTTGTGTGGGTAACCATGTCCTAAGTGTGGTAGCCATGTCACATCCTGAAGACAGCATTTCCCAGAACCCCTCCTTAACCTCCAACTCTACTAGTCTTCCCCCTCCCCTTCTGATGTGTTCCCTCTGCCTTGGTTGTGGGGGTTAATACAGGCGTCCCGTATAAGCCTGAGCACTCACCCATTCTTCTCAGGACTCTGACCAGTCAAGAATCTCCTCACTGTTGGTTGCCCATCAAAAAAAAAAAAAAAGGTGTTTCTGACCAAGATTGGGAACAGCCCAGGCCTATGGATAGAAACATAAATATTCAGAAGGCAATTTGATGGCATGACCATTAAAATCTTGGTTTGTCTTTTTGTTTGTTTGTTTTGTTTTTGTTAGTTGTTTATTGAGGTGGAGCCTCCACATAGACCTGGCTGTCCTGGACTTACAAAGTTCACCAGGTTAGACTGGAACTCACAAAGACTCCCCTCCCCATTGCTCTGCCTGCCAAGTACTGCGATTAAAGGTATGCACCACCACACTCGACCTAAAAACCTTTTCTTAACAAAATACCACTCTGTTTCACACTGATTCATTCTTTTCTGCTTCTAAGTTAAGTGCCCTGGCTTCACTTGAGCAGAAACCCCTGTGAAGAACTCCTTGGGATGCCACAGGGCAGCAGCTGGGAGCTGTGTCTCCCACTTCTGCTGTCACTGATATCTTCTCTGGGGGTTCCTCGGGGAATATTCTAAAGTTCGGTTGACTCCAAAGGAAGGGAGGGAGAAAGAGATTGAAGAAGGTGGGGAGAGAGTGTCGGAGGAAAAGACCACAGTCTACTCCCCTGACCCTTTGAGCTCTGTGTTCTGTTTTCATGAATTCTCCCCACTGTGTTCTCACACTCTTTCCTTTACCATGAAATACCACATGAAGCCCTCTCAAACCCTCTTCCAAACAGTCTATGTTCTCCGCTTACATTCCATCCCAGTCCACTGTCTCCCTTCCTCTGATATCACCATGTTTGAGAGCGCCCAGGAAAGATTTACTACATAGCAAGCTTCCAATGTGCACCTTTCTCTTAATACGTGATTAAGGCGAGAGTTAGAGGGGAGGCATTAGGTGGAAAAGCCAAGGTCTAAAATAACAGCTGAAAGGACAACAGGAAGTTGTTGACCAGAGACACACAGAAAGGTTATGAGCAGCCCTGTAGACCCACAGAAATTAGAGATACACATTCGCTATAGCACTCATCCCAATGTTCTTTGTTTTTCCCCAAAACTATACACTGAAGACCGGGAATGCGTTCTTTCTTAGAGAGCAGATGCTCACGCTAAATCAGCATTGTGGGATTTTTTTTTTTTAGGGCCAATATCAAACAAAACCAATACAGCAGAGGTGATGAAGTAACCAGACAAGTGACCAAAGAGATGCCCTGGAGGCCTCAGTGAGGGTCTAGGGGAAACATTGGGCCAGGGTGGCACTGGATGTGGCATGCAATGGATAAAGGAGGAAATGATTCTTGACAGAAGACAAAGGTGTTGAGAGAGGATGGCATAGAGAAGAGATGCCAGAGGGCACAAATTCAGTGATGGCAGAGTGCAGAGGTGTGATGGGGAGTGGCGTGGGTGGGCTTTCAATTCTGCCCAGTCACGATAGGACCAAACTTGCCATGTAATATGTTTGTGGGCTATAGACCAGTGAGGTCTCTTGTCAATCACTGAAAAAAGACTTTAGTCTACCTGTTTGTCACTGTCATTAGAACAGTGCAGAAGTACAATGGATCTGTGTGCAATGAATGCATAAGTAGATGAACTGACATCTGGTTCAAGCAAGCAGAAAAGGGTATTAGATGAAATCACAAGGGAAGGCCTCTTTCAAGCATTGCTGGGTCAAAGGTCAAATGAAGTAACCAGGACTCTCCAGATCTGGGCTCCACCTTACATCATTTTGACCTAAGTTCTGGGCTTGCCTTGGTACCAAGATCTAGTTAAGAGTCATTTTCCAAAATGTCCCTATGAAACTTTCATAGGCCTTTTTGGTTAACCTGTATATTCCTAAACCTGTCACTGTGACCGAAACAGTGATGATATTATTTGGCTTAGCTTGGATAATATGGGCTCTTAAGGCTAGAACTGTGTCTGCGTCTCAGAGTCAAAGACTAAGAGAGAATGAAAGCGCAGTTTGACAATAAGTTGAGTAAGTGGATACTTTGTGAAAAAAGCAACAGAGGGCCATGACAAAGAGGACAGCCCACATTCTCTCAAGTAGCGGAGAGCTGCTAAAAGATTTATTGGGAGCAGCATAGATTCATTTGCATTTCAGAAAGATCACCCTCGAGCAGTATGGAAGACAAGTTAAAGTAGGCTGAGTCTTAGGGGAGGAAAATCTACAAGATGAGTCGATTCAAATTTAAACTCACCAAACCCCCTCCTCTGCCTTCTCTGGAAACACAGTAATGAGCAAGACACTATCCCATCCATGTGAAAGATAGACAAGTAACAGGTACTTGCATCGCATAATAAGGCTTCCTAACGTAGCACAAGATAGGGTCTACGTTTAAGGTTTGAAAGATGAGTCTGTATTGGATGTATCTGCCCTCAACTGCAAGTAGAAGCAATACACAAGAAAAATGAACTCAGAAAAGCCAGAACATAGCATTCCAACAGGGAAGTGACTAGAGCTGGGATCATATTATTGCAAAGCCAAAGGCTGAAGTTGGGAGTTAGATATCCCTCAGCTTGGCAGAGCCATGAATGTCTTAAGATTTGAGAGTGTCAATGACCACTCTAAAAGCCCCCCCCCACCCGAGATCAATCTGGCCATGTAATACATGAATTAGAAAACTCATAAACAGGATTTGGGGATAGTATAGCTTAGAAGACACCCGGCATGGGCTCAATTCCCATCAACCCCCTCCCAAATAATAATAATAACAAAATGGTGTGCAAGATCACCACAAAACAAGTGGTTTTTGAAATAATTCAGAAAAGTTTCTAGTCCCCTCTATTAAGACAGTAATAACATGGTAGAGGGAAGTAGGTTTTGATGGAGTTTCTATATTGGAGAATAAGAATAACAGACAGCGTAGGGAAGTCAATGAGAGTCCAAAGTGAGTATCGGGGCTTGGATCTCTGGCTTAGAAGCTGGGTCTTCCACTGCTATGACAGGACACCTGATAGGTACTTTTTCATTGGAGGAATGGTTTGCTGTGGCTCATGGTTGTCTCAAAGGTTTCAGTCAATGGTCAAAGGTCTCTGATTCTGGGACTGCATGGCAGAAGGGAGCCAAGGAAGAAAAGTTCTTGCTCACAGTAGCCAGGAAGCAGAAAGCATGAGATTCTCTATTCTGGCTTCTTCTTTCTCTTTTGTTCCACCTGTTCCCCAAGTCAGAGTGGGTCCTCCCTCTCAGTAAGTCCTCTCTGGAGGCATCCTCACAGCCACAGACCTGGTGCACATCAGTAATCTCCTAGGTGCCTACCCATCCAATCATGCCATGTCAGTATGTGTAAAATGCAAGTCTGGTATCCAGGACAAGAACTGTGAACAGGTGGGACTCAGGGTGGGATTTGTGTGGTCTTGACCGGGAATTGATCAAGGTTGGACATGATGCCAGAGAAGATGAGAGGCCACAGAGGAGGAGCCTTTCGTTGAGATCAGAGCCCCGGGAATAGGAACCCTGTTAAAGAAAAAGGCAGAGGAAGAGGTACCAGCAAGGAGTCTGCAGAAACTTGCCAGAGTGAGCTTGTCCTGCAGTGGACTAGTGGGAGACTGGCCTCATTTCACTGTTGACTCTTCTCTGTCTGAATACTGGCCCTTGTGTGATTTTCAGCCATCAATTTCTTCGACTCTTGATGGCCTTAACAGATGAAATGACTCGATTCTGCCTCTCTTCCACACCCATCTATCTCAAAGCTTGTCAAAGAACCAAGAAGTTCCAAGTCCCATGCTTTGCCTCTGAATTAAGGACTTTCATGGGTTAAAAGAAGTAAACCACTTACCCCAGCAACTGCGTGAATTTACTTCAGTGCTTGGAAGTACTTCAGTCATTAGGGTTCAGCAGAAGCTGGAAGCATCCTCCAAAGGCTGTTCCTCACAGGCTGTTGTGAATGGCTCAGCAAGTGGGCCCATCATTTTCTTGCTAATTAATTTAGGTCTAATTGGTTTCTGCCCACACAACAGTGCAGGTTGGAAAGAGGGCAATAGCGGTTGCATTCTGCTAAAAGTACCTGCCTGCATCAAAGCCTCCACCATTAAGCAATTTACTGCAGAGGGAAGAACTCTTACGAACTCAACAAAGTGAATTAATACCCCACCCCCTTCCCAATTAGCTTCAGAAAAATCTCCAAGTGAGGAGAGCTCTGTCAAAGTCCCAGGAAACATTTCATCTTACTATCACTGTTCTAGCATGACGCATCCTTGCAAGAAGTTACCAAACATTCACCAGCCCACATGCTGTGCATTAGTTAGAAGGATTTCAAGTTCTCCAAAGGACTGTTACCTACACAGATGCCACAGCCAGGAAGTTTTACTTATTATTTTATCCCCCATAGATAATAGAATGCATATAAATGGTGTTCAATTAATCCTTGCTGCATGAATGAATAAATGAGGAGAGAGGTAGAAAGGAAGGAGGAAGGGAAGGATGAACTGACTTGTGAATTTATTCTCATTCAAAAAACCACAAGAGAAAAGTACTATCTTGGGGCTTGGAGACATCTTGGTTAGTTGGTAAAGTGCTTTTGGCTCAAGCCTGAAGATCTGAGTTCAAATCCCTAGCACGCATGTAAAAACTCAGGCTTGGTGGTGAGCATCTGTAACCTAACACTGGATAGGAGTAGAGGGAGGAAGGGAGTTAGGAGGGTTCTCGACAGTCTAGCCAAATCAATGAGCTCCCGGTTCAATGAAAACAAGCCTTGTCCCCAAAAAATTAAATGGAAAATATTTAAGGAAGAAACTCAGTGCTGACCTCTGGCCTCTGCATGCACTGTGTACTTGTTCATGTGACCTTGCATATGCACATACAAAGATGCACATACACAAGTACACACACATGCACATGTGCACACACACACACACACACACACACACACACACACACACACATGAAGTACTGTCTTGGAAGTCAACCTTGTGACCTGTGAGGTCATAAACAAGTCATTTACTCTCTCTGAATCGTGTGTTCTTTCATTTAATGTCAGTGTTCTCTGCATAACATATTTCAAGCTACTATAAGGATGGCAGGGGTGGTGATTCACACCTTTAATCCAGGACAGTCAGGGCTCTGTAAAGAGACTCTGTCTGCTGGGTGGTGGTGGCGCATGCCTTTAATCCCCGCACTCGGGAGGTGGAGTCAGGCAGATCTCTGTGAGTTCGAGGCCAGCCTGGGCTACCGAGTGAGTTCCAGGAAAGGCGCAAAGCTACACAGGGAAACTCTGTCTCAAAAAAACAAAAACAAAAAGGAGAGAGAGAGAGAGACTCTGTCTAAAAGGCAAACAACAGCAAAAGTATTATAAAGAAGCAGGGGATGGAGGTTTGGCTCAGAAGAAGAGCATTTGCCCAGCATGTGCAGGTCCCTGTGTTCAATCTCCAGATCTCCAGCCCTGACAGGGGATGGTGTGATAATGATAATGAAGCAAAATATTGAATCGATATATTAGAAGACAAAAAGTTTAACTTCCCCAAAAGTTAAGAGCTAGTTGCTACCGTATTCATTACTGTAGTTAGATCAAGTTAGTGTCTTTTAATGACATTTTACTCTAAGCATTCATGAAACTCTTGTGACTTCTTGTCCCTACTGCACAAAGCTAAATGTAACTCAGTTGCTGTCCTTAAGGACTCAGGAGTCGGTGAGGGAAGCAGACTAAAACCGGAAATTGTCACCCTGGAAGCAGCCGCACCAGAGAGTGGTCAGAAGTCGCTGAGAGGAGCCATTACTCTGCTCAGCCAGTCAGGGATTCGGGTGGGGAGGGATGTAATTGAACTGGCCTACAATGTGTAATAGACACCTGTGAGATGGAGACAAAATGGGCTGTGAGTGTTTTAAGTTAGGTGAGTCATATCTCACTATACTTATTCTTCAGTTTTCTGTTCATACTGACTACATTTCCTAGACTAACCAGACTGTTATAGAGTCTTGAGAATACGGTCACAAGTTATAGGATAACAAGTATCTAGTTTTTTCCAATACTGCAAATATTCCATGACTTAAATTAGTTGTTAAGCTATAGAGAGTCTTCCTCTATACCACCAGCTCACAAAACAACAACAAGGAGACTTATTATTAATTATGAAAGCTAGGCCTATAGCTTAGGCTTGTACCATAAGCTCTTATAACTTAAATTAACCTATTTAGATTAATCTACATTTTGCCTCATGGTTTTTTAAACTGTCTTCCATCTCACAGCTCCTGTTTTCTCTTCATGTCCCCTAGCATCTCCCCAGTGCCTAGAGTCATATCCTCTTCCCCTCTCTGTCTGCCTCGAAGTCCTGCCTAACCTCCTCCTGACTATCTATTGGCCATTCAGCTCTTTATTAAACCAATCAGAAGGCACCTTGGCAAAGACACATCTTTACAGTGTACAAAAGGACTATTCCACAACATTAAGTCTGTCATGGTGTAGCATGTTTGCAATTCCAGCACTAACGGTAGGAGGCAGGAGGATCAGGAGTTCAAAGTCAGCTTCTACTACTTAGCCAATTCAAGTGTAGCCTGGGCTATATGAGACCCTGTCTCAAGAAAATGGGAAGAGGGTTGGGGCTGGGGAGATGGTTGATAGGATAAAAGTGCTTCCTGCACAACTACAGGGACCTCAGTTCAAATCCCCAGAACTAAGCATGGTCCCATATGTACCAGTAACCAAAGCACTGCAAGTGCCAGAGACTGTGTGGCTTGCTGGCTGTCAGACTGGCTGTGGATTGAGTGTAAGACACTTTCTCAAGGGAACTTAGTGCAGGGTGATAGAGCTGAACACCCAATGTCCTCCTCTGGCCTCCAAGAACTACACTTGTCCCAGGCGCACGCACACACTTATGTACATACCATGCACACTCATCACACAAACACTAGATAGATAGATGATAGATAGATAGATAGATAGATAGATAGATAGATAGATAGATAGATAGATACTCCTTTTTTAAGGAAGTGAAAGGTGCCTGCTGACTGGGACAAAGCATTCAGGGTGGCTGAAAGGTAGACCTTGGTAGATAAGGGCCAGCTTGGGAATGAAAGGTGTTACATGCTGCAATGAGCATTCTGTATTTTCTTATTTGAGCAGAGGAACACGCAGTTGATGCACAGTTCTAGGGCTCAGAAAGCTGTGCTGGATGAGAGCAGAAAATGAAGCATTCCACCAGCCAAGTGAGACTTGACCCCGCTCTTACCTTCGGCCCTGTTTCTGTGAGCAATGCTTTCCAGATTCAGGCCAGCAGTGATGATCGTTAGGATCTGGGAGCCTTTGGACATCTTTGTGGAACTGAAACTCGTACTTTGAAGTCCCGTATCCACAGCCCAGGCCACACATCAGTGAGGCCTCTGCTGCCCCCGGGTCGAGAGGAGCAGGGAACCAAGCCAGACAGCAACATTTTTGTTGTTGTTTCCCTCTGGCTCTCCACAGACATCCCAGCACCGCCCTGTACCCCACATGAGGTCCCAGCTCAGTCCCAGGATTGAAGGCCAATTGTGCGGTGCTGTGACAGCAACTATTTAAAAGGAAAATAAAGACACGACAAGCGGCGACACGCTATCATTAAGTAATCATAATTTCCTCCCTATATTACGACAATAGATGTCACTCTCTCATCTGGAAGGCAGGCCACGTAGAGAAACACCATGTCAAAAACCTTTTCAGACAAAGACAGGGTGCCAGGGAGTGAGCTGGCTGGATGCTCAGCAGAATATTTTGATGGGCTGCATCCATCCCACTTGCCAAACCCCCCAACTCCTCCGTTCTCTAATAAAAGTCAGATCTGTAAAGAACTTCAAAGGCTCCCTAGTCTGACAAACAGTAATAAAACAAGAATCTTTTTTTTTTTAACCTGCCAACATGCATGGAGGAAGCAGAGCTGACAAGAGCCGCCTTGGTTCTGTTTTAGTAATCAACAGGCTAACGGCAGGGCACTTCCTCCTAGCGGGAAGCTGGGTCTGGGCTGTCAACTGTGAAGAAATACAGATGGGTCAAGCAGCACAGGGCCCCTTTCTATTCTTTTTTTTTTTCTTCTTCCAGTCTCCATCCCACCCCAGGTCACAGCCCACTCCATCCCAGATACAGCCTCAACTACTCTCTATAAAGGAAGACACGAGAAGCAAAATGGGTCTGGTCTCACCTCCCTTCCTCCTCCGTTGCACGGAGGACTGGGGGTTGGGAGAGCGAGAACAAGTATGTAAGGAAATAATTCTGGGATCCAGAACATCTGGCTTCTATTCAGACCCAGTCACCAACCTTGGGAGCATATTGAAAGCATTTGGCTGTCTCAAAAGTCTAAAAGGAGCTATTTATCTCAGACTCAACAACCAGCCACAACACATGCTTCTATTTGGACACAATTGGAGCTAAGACGGGCCCCTTTTTTTAAAACAGGAAAAAGGTGGAAACCATACAGGATTTAGACCCGCATTCCAACCACGGATCTGCCACTTGTCTGAGACAACTGTGTGACTTCATTTGACTTCCTCGGTATCTCTGCAATTTTAGTTTCTCAACTGGAAAGCCTTGATTGAACTGCCCTCCTGTGGGGTTATCAGGAGTATTAATAGCACAGTATCTCCTAAAGACCTGGTGCAGAGCCCGGTATACAGTCTCTGCTTCCCTCAGACAAACCACTGAGCCAGATTTTAGCCACAATGAACATAAAAGGGCCTGTCTTGCTGGATCTAGCGCTACATGCCCATAATCTGAATATTCAGAAAGCTGACGCAGAATTGAGTTCTAGGCTAGACTGGTGTATGTAGTAAAACCTTGTCTCAAAAAAACTAAGTTCTACCTTGCCTGTGTCGCGAATACCTTAGTGATTACAGTAAGGCTGATGCTGACTGCTTTGCAGGTAAGAGTGATTGTGGTTGAGAACATTATTACAGAAATAATATAAAGCAGCATGCCAGAGGCGGTTGTTTTTAGTATTCCTAAAACCAACTAGGTTTCGGAAGGCTGGACATGAGAAATTTCTAGATCACTACTGGACATGTATTTTACTGCATTGTTGATGAAAAGTTCCTTAGCTACCCACTGCAGCCACATCTTGCTCTGCTCCTGGCCCTTTCTGAGACACTGAATTCCACACAATCCCTGGATCCTCAGATTTTTCTGAACAGCTAGAAGCCAGGCAGCTGGCATGTCAAAAAACCTCCCTGTGGAAGCACAAAGCATATGGGGGGGGGGGGGCTCCAGGGCTCAGCGAGGATTGTCTCTGCTTCTGTGTGGCTCTGTTTTAGTCCAGTCCCTAAAAGTGAGATTAGATCAACTGAGCCTGAAGCTGCTTGGCCTTAGGTAGCTAGTGAATCAGAGTGCAGCCCCAGAATATTACTGGGTCATCAGATCTCACTTCTCTGATGGCCAAGGTTGAAGACTAGAAAGCACGGGCTTTCTGCACAGTCACAAGACACTTGTACCTGTGTGCATTCACACTGACTATGTCTAATGCCTCAGATGAGGAAACTGGGTCCCAACCAAAGGGTTGTAAAGGACCTGGGCCTCCTTAGTTCAAAGCCTCCCCTTCATACCACGGCTACCAAATGAGTTGATGCTCTGGGGATCACAGGAATGAATCCTCACTAGACCCTAAGAATTCCTGGGGCAGCTCTGGGAAATCCAGGAACCATCACTAGACCCTCATAATCCCTAGGGCAGCTCTGGGAAACAGATCTATGCAGGGTCTGGCTTGGTGAAATTTCTCCTTAAAACAAGAAAAGCACTGTAAAGGACGAAGCCAACTTGCAGAAGTGTTTGGTGTGCAGGGTTGGGCCACCACACCCTACCCTTTCCCCACACTTCTCCACAGCTCTGGCTGTGCCTTCCAGCTTAATCCTCAATTTCCCATGACATTATATAGAGCTGCTGTCTGACTTCCAGACACTGAGCCTGGCTGTGCCGTGCTGGACACCTCCTAGGTCTCTGCCAACTTCCCAAGTAAGTCTTATGGCAGGACAAAAAGAGCACCAAGGTGCCCTTGGAGTACATTGCAACTTTTAGCTAAGTAGACTTGACTTAAGAGTATGCTGACCCCTCCAGGAAGCCTTTCATTCCCCCCTCTCCCACCTGTTCTACCCATTCAGAAAAAAAAGCTACCCCTTTATATCTTGATGGGATCATACTCTTCCATCCGTAACAGTATCCATTCCACTGTGTTATAAAGGTGTATGGGTTTGTCACTGACTATCTCATGAAATACATACTCTGTCCTTTACTACTAAGCCACGGTTCCTGCTACCATGTCTCTGACATGATTGACATTCAGGAGTACATGAAAACAGTTTTTGAAGAGCCTCTGCCCAAACAAGAACTGCAACAGATTTTGTTTTTTACTAAAGCCAAAGAAGCTTATATATCTGAGTTCCTACTGGCCAATGACTCTTTCCAAAGCCTTGGTTTAAAAAAAAAACAAAACAAAAAACTGTGTTTGTAGTTTTATTTTCTTTTCCTTAGAGTACTTCTCAAATGATGCAAATGCCAGGCTGCTTAAAACCTAACTTTATTCTTTGTGAATCAAAGCTCAGATGCCAAGCCTGACAATCTGAATTTGATTCTCAGAATCCGCAAGTGGAAGGAGAAGACCAACTCCTACAAGCTGTCATCTAATCTGGCCTCTTCAGGTGCCTGCACACACACACACACACACACACACACACACAGGCACACACACACACACACACACTAAATAGATAGATAGATAGATAGATAGATAGATAGATAGATAGATAGATAAAATAGCACTAAAATGTTAAAGAGCAAAACAATTAAAAACTAAAACTACAAGTAAAGTGTTTTCAAACAGAACCCTGCTGAGTATAATAGAACTTACAAATTTCCTTCCTAGGGTTGGTGAAGTGGCTCAGTAGGTAAAGGCGATGCTGCTATGCCTGAGAACCTGGGTTCTGTCCAAAACTTCGTGACTAACAGGAGTCCTTCTCAACTTCATGTCACACATGACTCTCCAGAAAACTCAACATTTTGTTTCTCTGTTGCTGCATAACAAACCATTAAGAAGCAGTGACTTTAAAACAATAACAATTACTCAATTTGCCCCCAGTCTAGAACATACGTGAGCCTCAGTAGATAGGCTTCTGTCAGTCAGCAGTGGCTGGGACTGGGGCCATTTGCGAAGACTTTTCCATCACAGTGTATAGCAACCAATACTGTGGCTATTGAAACACCTGTGACTGCAACAACTGCGACCCCCCAGGCATCTCTTCCGATGAGAATCTCCATGCAAAGACCTCAGAATCCTGTTCTCTAAAGTCGGGCAGAGGCATCTAAAGTGAGTGTCCCAGTAGAGAGTAACAGGTATGCCATTACTAAGCTGGCTAAGAAAAACAAGAGAATTTACTTTCTCACGGTGTCTTTCTTGAGGTGGCCATTAAAGGTCTATTGAAATACAAAAGGATGCTGCATAGACTGTAGCTCTTACAGGGACAGTGTCATTTTGCAAATATGTCTTATATAACCCCATGACATCATATAGTTAGTGAGCAGGAACCCACAGTAACATGAACATTCACATTACAATCAGAAACAAAGCAAGGATGGTCACTGTTAGTTATGTTTTATTCTTGCATACACAATGTATGTGGCCTTATTTTGGCACAGAAAATGGAATATTTGACAACATCCTAATATAGTTAAGGTTTTATAAGCTTCAATGACTCTGTTTTGCACAATCACAAATAATCCAAAACCACAAATGGCTCTGGTTTTGATCTCCTGGTGCTCCATAAAATATAGATGGTAAGCTAGGTGTACCCCATGTGCTTACATTTGTTTACCTCTAATTCAGAGTGTCTGGCTAATTCTAGTTAGGATAGAGAAAATAAGAAATAGAAATATGGGGAAGGAGGTGATGACTTTGTTTTCTGTAAATAATATGATATGCATCTACAAAGGTCAAAAGAATCATCTAAGAAGTTGCAACAAACCTTATAAACCTTAGAAAGATATGTGATATCTTTTGGAATATAGAACTTAACAACACACACACACTAGTATTCAGAGGCTATAGCTTAGTGATGGGGCATTCGCCTGGCATGTCCAAGACATTGGACGTAGTCCTCAGTATTGAAGAAGCAAAGAATATAATAAAAGATGAGGATAGAAAAAATATACTTCAGAGCATAACACCCAAAGAGCAGAATTTTGTACAATCTCTGCAGAAAACTTCAAAATACTTCTGAAAACCATCATTTATTCCCTATGTGTGACCGTGCAAAATGACAAAAACTACGAAGCTGTGTTTGAGGTAGCAAAATGTTACACACAAGTCTAGCAAAAGGATACTGGTTTAATTAATGTATATGTAGCCAATGTAACGTGTAGCATCCATCATTGAAGAACAGAGAAGCTCGGTCCATGTGAGTATGGAATGGAGCTCCAGACAAGTTATTAATCAAACACACATGCAAGAAAGGTTCTACTCTTACACTATTTGTCTGAAAAATCTTGGAGGAAGGAACGTATCAAAACCTCCAGGCAGGCACTTCATACGGTGTCTACAGAGCAATAAGAGATTGGCATATTCACAGTGTTATTTGCTTCCAAACACAGGAGCTAGGGAACAGAAGTGGAGAAAGACTTTGCACCAAATGTTCATTACTTTGTTTTAATTCTTGATATGAATGACTGCATTAATTATGTAAAATTTTAAATACTGGGGCTAAAAGGATCCTCCTAGCTAGAGTCATGGGCAGTGCCTCCATCTCCTAACTACTGGGGCTGAGATGTAGCCCAATGTCAGAGTGTGTATTCACCATGTATAAGTCTGGGTCCAATCCCCATCAGCAAAAGGAAAAAGAAGAAGAGGAGGAGGAAGAAAAATCAAATACCACTCTTAAAAAAGAAAAAAAGTGCTTTGAAATATTTAAACTTGTATTAATAAATATTAATTGTACTTACTATTTGGGTGCGGTTTAACTGTTCCATCAAACCCTTTAAAACATGTTTGTGGTTGTTCGTATGTTTTTCACATGTCATAGGTCATGGAGGCACAGAGATCTGAAAAGGCTCACAGCATAGAGGCTGGAACTACACCCATATGGCTTTGGACCTCGGGATGTAGTGGTATTAACCTCTTGGTCTTGAGCTAGTTAATTCACCTCCCAGTGCCCCCAAAAAACCTACCTGAAACAGGGTTGGTCAGCTCTTTCAAAGACAAGTGAGATTCTCACTGTTGGTGGTTTTATCTGGTTCCTTGGTGAGGTGACTACATGGTAACTGACACTGTAGGGGAAGACAAGGTTGCAGGGGTATTCGGAAGCATGAGCATGTTTCCAAGCAAACTGACAGGGCTTAGATTTGAAACCGACCTTAACTTGAGACACACTCCTCCTCCACTAACCTTCTCTCACACCCTTGCAGTGCAGGACAAGACACCTATCTGACTTGGCCTAAACCCACTTGTTTTAAGGCAAGCGTCCCCAACCTTGTCAAACCAGGATGCCTTCCACCCACAGAGAACATAGTACTACCACTCAGGGAAGTTTCATTTAGAACAGAAAGTCTAAAACTTGAATTTGCAAAAGAATCATGCTAGTTTTTTCTTTTGCTGTTTTTTTCTTGTTGCTTTCATTTGGAGGGTTTGTGTTTTTGAGATTCAATGCAGGGCCTCATACATGCACAGCACATAGTCTAACACACACACACACACACACACACACACAGAGAGAGAGAGAGAGAGAGAGAGAGAGAGAGAGAGAGAGAGTACTAGAGCTAGTCTTTTTAGTTCACCTTATTTTTAAGGCACTCTCATAGGAAGGCCAAGCCATCTGAAACTTGCTGTATAGCCCAGGCGCATGACTCCTCCAGAACATCATAATCCAAAGATGCTGAAATGAGCAAAGTCCCAGAGAAAGAACTCAAAATACCACTTGCCAAAATGACCTCAGAGAAGACACAAGCAAGGAGATGAGTGAAAACTTTAAAACACGGCAGAAGATGCAGACAGACAGTCCTTATACACCCATAGATGGGCAAAACTAATGTGATGAAAATGGTTAAATTACTGAAAGTGATTTACAGGTTCAGTGCAATACCCATCAAAATGCAGAGGTAGTGTGCAATGAACCCTTCCCCATCCACAGTTGGAGGTTTACGTGCCCTACCTTACACAGGCTCAGTACCGCAACCAAAGCTACTGTAAGACAAATCATGCTTGCTATGGCTACATCATGCCTTAAAGACAGCATTTCTAAGCCCTTCTTCCTGTCTCTGGCTCTTAAATTCTTTCCACTCTGTCTTGCTTAATGTCCAGTTAGTACCTTAGGGAAGGCAGTTTATACATCCTGTTTAAGGCTGAACACTTAACCACCACATAGTCTCAGTACTTGGAACAGCCATGAGTCTCTGCATTTGCCCCAGATCTTTAGTTTAACAATGAGCATAGAAATAGCCATTGGGGGCTGAAGAGATGGCTCAGAGGTTAAGAGCACTGGCTATTCTTGCAGAGATCCTAAGTTCAATTCTGAGCAACCACATGGTGGCTCACAACCATCTATAATGAGATCTGATGCCCTCTTCTGGCAGGCAGGCAGAACACTGTCTACATAATAAATAAACAAAGCTGGGCATTGGTGGTGCACGCCTTTAATCCCAGCACTTGGGAGGCAGAGGCAGGCGGATCTTTGTGAGTTCGAGGCCAGTCTGGTCTCCAAAGCGAGTTCCAGAAAAGGCACAAAGCTACACAGAGAAACCCTGTCTTGAAAAAACCAAAAAAAGAAAAAGAAAGAAATAGTCATTGACTTGTCCAAGATCATGTAGTTAACAAATGGTTGGGATGGACTCCAAAGCAAGAAATTTGATCAGATCAGTTTGTAGTCCAAAGCCGATCTTTGGGTGGTATTAATCAGCTTAATGGCTTTATCACAGTCCATGTGGAATTGTCATGGTGGGATCCTGTCGTCATTTTGAAGATTTCAAAGTCGCTATTAGGCGTGGTCATGGTTCCCTGAAGAAATTTGTTATTTATTTGTTTGTTTGTTTGTTTGCTTAATTTTGTGCCTCCGCTGTGGTTTGGAGCAATCCTCAACTGTACCCATTGCAGAATTGTGTCTCACAGCCAGTCCCAAGTCTGCAATACAACAGGCTCCAGTCTTCTTCAACAAGATATTCTTTTATTTCACATCTCTGTGAGATTTGGATACCAATCTTTCCTTGGGTACCAACAATCTCCATGTGAAGATGGGCAAGACCTCTTGCCATGGACTGAGAAAGTTTGATCATCGCTTCCACTGTAACAGCGCTGTAGTAGGAATCTTAAAAGTTCTTATTAATGAAACCAAACCCGAGGCCAGTTATTGGGGTGATTGCTGGAAGATCAGAGAAGTAGAACAAGCCACGACTATCTCACCTTGCTAGTTCCTCAGGTGATCCTGTTTCCTTAGGCTGGAAGCTTCTGAGTCCTCCTCCACATGAATCTCAGCTGAACTGTGTTGCTCCAAAGCTTAACTAACTACATGCTTTTTCCTTTAGTTCCTGGTCCTCATGCCTTATATACCTTTTTCTTTCTTCCCCCACTCCCTGGGATTAAAGGAGTGGGTCACCATGCTTAGCTGTTTCTAAAGTGGCCTTGAACTCAGAGATCTGGCTAGCTCTGCCTCCCAAGTGCTGGGATTAAAGGTGTGTACCACCACCGCCCAACTTCTGTTATGGCTTACTCTTCCCATTTTCTAGCCACCATTTCTGGCTCTGTTCTAGTGGCCGTCTGTTCTCTGACCCCAGATATGTTTATTTCGGGGAACACACACTATTTCAGGGAACACAATACCCACCACACAGCACATCTATTCACGTAATCAAAAAGGGGTCCATGCTCATGGTAATCTGACACCAGCCACAGCTGAGTCCATGTGCCGTTGTCTTTGTTGTCTGCTGCTATAAATCCTAGGATGTTGTCATGGCATAAGATCACACTCTGGTAAAAACTCTGCCTCTGGGAACCACGAATGTTCTTCCCTAGAAGGGAAAATCTTCACAGCAACTTCTCCCCACCACTTCCCTCGCCAAATTTCTCCAAACGGACCTTTGCCAGTGCTTTCTTGCAACACGATGGTCCTGGCAATTGTTCTCTGAACAAGCAGCAGTAAACCCTTCATCTCTGGTAGCAATGTCACCATCACCACCAACACAATGAGAAGCAGCTGGCAATGTGGAGCAGCAGCTGCCGCCTCCACAGTCCTGCTGACACCATTTGTGGCCTGGCCCAGCCCTGGCTGCAGCTTTTCCTCAGCAAGCCTCCCAGGCTGGCCTCGAACTCATGATCCCCCTGCCTCCACCTCCTTCAGCAAATCCTACCAGCATGAGCCACCACAACTGGCTGTGTACAGCATGGGCCTGATCCAGGGTCTGCAAGGCCACAGGCAAATGGCTTTTTCATGAACTCATGCCCCCAAGTTGGACAGCAAATGTAAGCCTCTGTGTGTTTATTTGGGTCCGAGCAGCTGCAGGATGGGCATGTGAGAGAGATTTGTCCTGACTGTGGACCAGATGGGACACAGGAAAACTTTCAGTTACAGAAAGGTAAGACAGAACAGTCATGAACTCAAGACCATCCACAGCTGCATATCATGACCATGCCTCAAAAACGTGTAACCAAGCTGGTATGGTGGCGCACACCTGTAATCTCAACACTCAGAAGGCAGAGGAAGAGGCAGGTGAGTCTCCATGCAGTCAAGGCCAGCTTGGCTGCAAACATGTAAAAGGCATTCAAGCTGGGTTTGTACAATCAACATCTAGAGATAGTTCCCAAAAAAATCATGCACCCAGGAAAATGCTGAACTATGCCCATATGAGACAATTCATTCCTAAATGGAGCAAAAGAGAACAAAGGTGGCAAGCCCATAGGACCCTCAAGACTCAGAAAGAAATGGAATTATGACAATGTTTAAGAATGTATTTAGGGCCGGGAGAGAAGGCTCAACAGTTAAAAGCAGTGGCTGCTCTTCCAGAGGGCATATGTTCATTCCTAGCACACACATAGTAGCTCACAACTAACTATAATTCCAGTCCCACGGGTTATAATCTTGTCTTCTGGCCTCGGTGAGCATCATGCACATACATGGTGCACAAACATACAAGCTGGCAAAACACTCATACACATAAAAACAGGCAAACAAATAAATAAAACATATTTTGTTGGAAGTGGATATGAAAAACAACTTTGAATGATATTTTGGATCCCAGACTCCATGATGAACCATTTAAAAGTCCCTGGATATGTATGAAATATGAAGAGTTTTAGACCAATGTATCTCAAATATTAATTCCAAGAGCCATACCAATCCTTGGCAAATTGTTCACACCTTTGTAACAAAACTATAAAAATGAGAAAAAATTTAGTGATTGCTCCACAAAACTCAATACTTCATTTTAAGTGGCCATCCATCTTTTTTTTTTTCCATGAGAAAATAGTTTCTCATTAAGAGTTGCTATCCTCATCCCCAGCCCTGTAGCTACTACCTGAAGAGAGTTGTCTTCCCTCTCTGCCTCTGTTCCCTGGAGACTCTGCAGACCCAGCCTTCCTCCCTTACCCCATCCCTTTGTGTCAGCCACCAATACCTGGAGGCACTTTTTTTTTTCTTTTTCTTTTTTTTTTTTTTTTTTTTTTTTTTTTTTTTTTTTTTTCGAGACAGGTTTCTCTGTGTAGCTTTGCGCCTTTCCTGGAACTCACTTGGTAGCTCAGGCTGGCCTTGAACTCACAGAGATCCACCTGGCTCTGCCTCCCAAGTGCTGGGATTAAAGGCATGCGCCACCACCGCCCGGCTCCTGGAGGCACTCTTTACCTGAGCACCTAAGTACACAGAGATACTTATTCAGCATGCTCACTGCTGCTCTATTCATAACAGCCAGAAGACAGAAACAGCCTCACTGTTCAGCAGCATATGAGTGGATAATGAAGTGTGGTACATTCACACAAAGGAATAATATGCAGCTCTTGAAAAGGTGATGGAGTGTGCTGCTAAGTGGATGGGGCTAGAAAAAAAATAATCCTGAGTGAGGTAACCCAGAACCCAAAGGACAACTATTGTTCTTTTTCTTATATGTGGGTGTCAGCTTTTAAGCACTTGGTAGGCATGCTACAGTCCTTATAACCACAAAGGTTAGGTATAGAGTAAGGGGCCGGGGGTGGGGACCTCCCAAGGAAGGGGAACTAGAACATATAGTTAAGGGGAGGCAGTGGGGAGTGGAGCTAGAGCTGGAGGATTATACAAACAGAAGGATGGAAGAGAGGCAAGGGCCGTTTAAGGGGTCATATGGAAACCTCCCATAGTACAAGCTTCTTAAAAATATATACACGGGGGATGGGGGTTGGGGATTTAGCTCAGTGGTTATGGAGTCACCAATCTAAAGTCTAAACAGAATTACCAAATAACGAGAGAGACAGTGCCTCCAACTAGATATCTTTTGCCCCCAAGTGAAACCTCCACTACCAAGCAAGAATGGGTTATATCTAGATGAGTCATTAGCCAAAGGAGCACCATGGAAACCCCCAAACCTTTCAGGCTATTGGTTGCTCTCCACGGAGCCTGGACATGGAATCCCGCAGATGGGGTCCCATCCCTGAGACAAGAAAGTGGACACAGGCTCCCATCCCTAACCAAGAAACTATCTCCAATTGACATCTACTAGCAAAGAAAAAATTAGTTCTCTCCAATGGAATCTCACTGGGTGTATTAACCACACACTTAAGGACAAGCCCCTACCCAGCAGTAGATGACCAAGACAATGCAAACTCAAAAGTATTTTTGTAAACATTTTTCTCATATTGCTTTGTTTGGGCTTTTTTTCTCTTTTTGGTCTTACTGGCCTTTTGTTTGTATGATATGGTTTCTGATGTATTTTTATGGATTTGGGGTAGGTGTGTGTTTCTTGTATTCTCCTTTTTTAAAATTATGGGTTTTGCTGCTGCTGCTGCTGCTGCTGCTGCTGTTGTTGTTGTTATCAGTTTATTTTTAAGAGAGAGAAGGAAAGTTCATATGGTTGTGTTAAATTGGAAGGTGTCATGATCTGGGAGCATCAGGAGGAGAAACCGTGATCAGAATACATAAAACGAAAAAAATAGCAACAAAAATAAATAAGTTGGCAGCCACACATTGACTTCCTGTATTTATTTGGGATAGTTGTGGAGTTTTCTTGTTTGTCTGCTTGCTTATCCTCTTATTTTGTGACTCATAAAAACATGCAAAGCTGTTTTAAACTGCAGGTACCGCTTTGCCCACCAGATGGCGGAGCAGCGCTGCAGTAACTTCCACCTTTGCTGTCTCTGCGTTTGCCTTATGTAATACGCCCAGGTCTTTAAAAAAATAAATAAATAAATAAAAATAAAAAATAAAAATCTCCTTTGATTCTCCCCAAGAAAATTTTGAGCCAAAATATTTTACATTTCATCTTAGAAATGACTTTCTACAGTAGCTGTTCAGGTTGGCTTTTTAAATGATTATCATGTATGTCTTAATAGCCCAAAGCCCTAGCCCAGCTATTGAGAGGGACAGAAAACAGAAAGAAGACATCTTGCCCTCTTTGTAAGTCGTCATCACCGCCAGACCGAGACACAGGCATGCGCACACATGGCTCAGACTGTGTAGAGGCAGACACACAAGGAGTGACGAGATTCCTCAAGAGATACAACTATAGGCTCCGCACTGCCACCCAGTGGTGCCAGCTCTTCATCTCCGGTGTGTGAAACTGGTCCAGACATCCTCTTAAAGGACTTTAGGCTTCCCAGTCCCTGTGTGCCACCAGCACTGACCCAGAGTGTCTTTTGTGCCACAGGGAGGCAATTCCCCCGACCCCCAAATACAGGCCTCCTCTCCTCCCTGTCAATGAAGCTTTCCTGAAGCAATCCGGGGCAGCCTCGGGTGTTCTCACTTAGAGCGCTTACCAGTCACTCATCCTCCAGCAGGAGAGTTCAAGTCGGAAAGCTTTGGAGAAGAAAGCTCCTATGTTCCCACTAGGCAAGCAATGAGTTTCTAGGGTAGGGTGCAGCCGCAGTCAAGCAGACTGGATGCTTAAAACTGGGTTTGTGTGACAATAAAAGGATAAATTGTACCTAGCGTAGGAATCCCATCTGGCAGACCAGAAGAAAGGGTTCTCCTCTCTTAGCTATTTACAAAGAATGGGCTTCCAGTACAGAAATATCCCCTAGGAGAGCCCTGCAATGTGGCAGCTATTTTTGCCTCTCCCCACCCTCAGCAAAACGTCCAAGAGTGCTGATCTCATGCCAATGCTCTACCGTCTTCTAGGGTATCCCAACTGCTGCTCAGAAGGGGAAGTATTCCCCAGCGAAATACACCTTTAGAGTTCTCCCCGCCCCTGTGCCCCCTTGCCATATCCGCCTCACGCCCTCCTGCGTTGTACATTGCCTACTTCTTTCTGCTTTCTCCACTGTGTACCTTGCATAGCTTTCTCATTCTTTATCCTTAATAATTAAACAGAAGCAAAAGGAAAGGCCAGCAACACCACTCTACTACGCCTTTTTCTACATGGGTTTTTCTCCCATTTCAATGACTCATGAATTTGCTCTATATTGAAATCACCAGGATGCCTGCTGTGACCGGAACTTGACTATGACCCCAGCACTTGGAAGGCTGGGACTGGAAGATCAAGTATGAGGCCAGTGTGGGCTAAAACTGAGATTCATTGTCTCAGAAAGAGAACAGCAGAGCTAAAGGGGGTTAAAATAAAAACAAACAAACCAAAAAGGATGAGGTCAAAGCTGGGACATAGCTCCTCTGCCCAGCTCGTCCAGCACTTTATCCAAATCAGTTTCCCACAGGACTCTTGGGATAGCCCCACCTCTAGAGACAGGCATTAGCCAAGGGTCTATCATCCTGTCAGCTTCTTCCCTCTATACATAAAATAATTTTTTAACCTCTAACCTAAGCTCGCTTTCGATCAAAACACTGTCCAAGCTCTTCAAAAACTGGCCTCATGTAGAAACACGCTTCCTCCTCTGAAAACCCAGGCCAGTGTTCTGTTCTACCTTCTACTGCTGTGGCAAACACCTAGACCACAAACAACTTGGGGAGGAAAGGGTTTATTTTAACTTACGGATTACAGGCCATCATCAAGCAAAGGCAGGACAGAAGCTGCAGGTAGAATCGAAGCAGAAACCAGGGAAGGAATGCTGCCCTGGCTGGACTCCAGGCTCAGCTTCAGCTATCTTTACACAGTCCAAGCCTCTTACCCGTCCTCCTAAAAGCTTCCAGTGATGGCACAGAGTTAGTGCAAGAGGTTTATTGGGGGAGCTAGAGGGGCCGTCTCGGAGTGGGGACATGAGAGAGGCAGACAAACAGATGGAGAGACAGACAGAAGAGCAAGAGAGAAGAAAGGCAAGAGAGAGAAGTATGCTTGGCTGACACTTTTAAGGGATGCGGATGGTGACAGGTGATGATGTAACTGTTTCGGTGGCCTAGGCAGGCTGCTGTCCCCCAGGTGGGAACTAATACTCACAATCTCAAAAACACAGTCAGGCTCTGCAGAAGACCACTGGCTCTGCTTCCCTTAACTCTTAACTGGTCTGGTGGCACTTACCCAGCCACACTGTTCAAATGGACTCAATTCACAATCTCCACCCATTCCCATTCCCACAGGGACCCTTGTCTTGCTGGATTTAGGACCACTTCCAACACTCTCGTGGCCAAACATAAAGACGAGTTTCGCTTATTCACATCTCCTTGGCGTCCTCCTAGTCAGGCCACTGGCCACTGAGAAAAAAGGGCAACTACTGTGGGCGCCCTTTCATCATACAATTTCAGCCACCTGTTAGATTAAAATGCTGCCTCAAAAAACACCAATTCCAAGGCAACTTATGAGCTTCACCAGAGGAGCTCTAGAGTGTCTGATGAACGTCTAAATAAAAATTCAACTCAATAAACCAGACTTTACAAGTCCTGACTTGTCTCCTTGATGAAACTGTACTTCTTCTTGGAAACTCCTTCAAATCCCCTCTCTAAAATGGTGACAGAGGATCCTAATGACACCTAAATGCTCTGCCTGGACTAGGAAAACAAAGCCCCTCTCCACCCAAATCAAGATCTCCAGCTCCACCCTTTCCTTTGAATGGTCATGGCTTCTTATTCCCCTCATGTCTCAATAACATCTTTCTCTAAAACGACTAACTACCAAGACTGGAGAGATGGCTCAGTGGTTAAGAGCATTGGCTGTTTCTCCAGAGGACCTGGGTTTAATTCCCAGCATTCACATGGCAGCTCACAACCATCTGTTAATTCCCCAGGGTCCTCTTCTGGCCCCATAGACTTGTAACCATATCATAATGCAAAAATGCATTCAGTCCAACTTTAAAAGGCCCCATAGTCTCTAATAGTCTCAAATTTATTTAAAAGTCTAAAGTTCAAAGTCTTTTCTGAGATTCATGCAATCTCTTAACTGTAATCCCTAATAAAATCAAAATCAAAAAGCAGATCACATACTTCCAACATAAAATGGAATAAAGGGAGGATAGTGAGGAAATAATGAACCAAAGCAAGACCAAAAACCAGCTGGGCAAACTTCAAACTCTGCATCTCCATATCTGATGTCAAAACACTCTTCAGATCTCCAGCTCCTCTCAGCTTTGTTGACTGCAACACACTTCCTTCTCTTGGGCTGGTTCTACTCCCTGTTAGCAGCTTTTCTCAGCAGGTATCCCATGGCCCTGGCATCTCCAACATCTTGGGTTCTCCAAGGCAATCCAGGCCTCACCTTCACAGCTTCATACAATGGCCTCTCTAGGCCCCCATTCAAGGACACCCCTGACACATTCATAGCCTCAGCAGCTTTCCTTAGTCTCAGAGGAAGATTCCATAACCCCTTTCTTCTATCCTTAAAGCTAGAACCACGTGGCTGAAGCTGCCAAGTTCTGCTGCTTGCTGAGACTAGAACATGGCCCCCTAGTTCAATTGCATCTTCACTATTGTTCTGTTTTTCATGGTTTTCTTTAATGCCTGAGCTTTGGCTGTCCTGAAACTGAATCTGTAGACCAGGCTGACCTCAAACTAAAAGATCAGCTTCCCTCTGCCTCTGGAGTGCTAGGATTAAAGGTGTGTAACAACCACACACCTGACGCTAAACTTTTCTTTAATTCTCTTTCACAAGTTGGAAAGTTAGCTGGGTGGGATCTTACCCTGGGGTCACCACATCCTTTATTCCATTTCTTAACCTGTTTATCTCCTTGAACACAGAGCTTAGCTCCATTCCATTTCCTGTTGCTCCTTTTCTCCTCAAATTGTACACTTTGTATTTTTCCTTACTCGGCTTGCTCCTTTTCATTATAAATCTGCATTAGAGTGACCACTAATAACCACATGACAGAGTCTATACTAGAGTGTTTTGAAATTTTCTCCACCAAGGGAATTAATCCAAATCTCTTCACTTTAGCCTCAGGCAGTTTCTTCAGAGAAGGGCAAAAGGCAGCCACATTCTTCAGCAAAATATCACAAGAATGATCTCTAGACCACATGCTAAAGTTCTTCTCTGAAATCTCTTGAGCCGGCTCCCCTCCATTCAAATAACTCTCAGTACCATTGTCTTCCATGCTCCTACTAATATGGCCCATTATGCAGCACTTAAAGCATTCAGCTGCTTTCTAATCCATAGTACCAAGGTCCATAGTCCTCTTAAAAAAAAAAATGGTTAGGCCTATCACAGCAACATCCCAGTCCCTGGTACAGGGCTACACAGAGAAACCCTGTCTCAGGAGGTGGTGGAAAAAAGACCACTAGTACTACAAAATTTCTGTTTAACAAGATGGGTGGATGCCTGTCTATCTATCTAGATATGAACCACACATAAAGGGCTCATGAGACAAGATCAAGTAACTTTTTTTGATAAAAGAGCTACCATTCCTGGAAGGTGGGGAATCCTCTAAGAATTCACCTACCACATTTTTGTCTTTGCTGCAAACTTTCTTTAGTCAAAATTTTTATAGCAGTCCTGATTTGATAAATGTTTCATATACAAACACACACACACAAACACACACACAAACACACACACACACACACACACACACACACACACACACACCTCTTAAGCTTGCTAAGTCATTCCTGGCAGGCATCGAACATAATTATTACTACTCCATGAATACTAATTATTGCCAGCAGTACTTTTAACAATGATTATGCTGCTGCCCACAAAAAAAAAAAAAAAAATAGTGCTGAATTGTGGACCCCACTCCTCTGCTTCAGTGTCCTTATTTCCACCACCCTCCTGGAGTATGTGACTGGATTTCTTGATGATGATATCTCCAGATTTTTTCTGGGAAGTGGTACAGTAGCTTGATGACTAGGTGGCCACTGAAGTCATAATCTTTTGTTTTCAAGCACCAATCAACTGCCTAGAAGGAAGAATTCCCCCCAGGAATTGCCCCTATGTTCCAAAAGCCTGATGTAAAGGGAGATGCTGGTTCATAGGCTAGAGGCAGGAACACCCAGCCCTGGCTCTCCACTGACAGGCAGTGTGGTCTTGGCTAGCCACACTCACATCTCATCTATTAAAAAGGAAGGGAGAGATCTTGGACTGGATCATCTCAGAGGACCCTTCTGGCTTTCAGATTCATGGAAATCATGGTCTGACTCAGAGAACAGTTCAGGCCAACTCAGAAATGTACGACTCCCTGGAGCTCCATAACCTTAACCCAATCAGCTTCCTGAAGTGGAAGCAGAGAGGTAGCGCAATTACAGAGAAAACAAATGTTCAGATTTTCCAAGACACTTCAGTTTTCAACCATCCAGTTTCATCGACTTCAGCAATACTTGTCAACTGTAAACCCTAATAATTAGACAAGAAAAAGCAGACTACCACCAAACCTCTTCAAAGCTGTCCAGGCCACTCCGACTCCCCAAAGAAGCTCATCTTTGGCTTCTGTGGAGCAGGGTGCACACGTCTCCTTTGGTTGGATTCTGCTGCAGTGAAAGTTCATGCCTCTTGTCTCAAAATACTATAGCTTCGTAGAGCCCTGTCACATATGTTATCTTCATGTTTAGACTAGGGTGGGGGGTGTTTTCTTACTCCTTCAAAATAGATAGTATGGACAAATGGTAAAATTGAGGCTCATCCAGGTTAAATATTTTATTAATAAACATTTAATACATAAGTAAATAAATCATCCCCTGACTGATTCAGTTCTGGTCTTCCAGCTTAATTTCTTGCTCATTTTTAGTTCAGAACAAGGGCAGGTTCTGTCCTGAGGAAAATAAGCTGCCATTTGGTTTCGGGTCTCTGGCTCATAGCTGGGATCAGCACTTACAGGTGACAGTGAAAAGTTCAGAGTCTCACTTGGACGCAGGGAGCAGGCTCAGGGCACCAGTGAGCCCTGGGTCCATGGACAGCTCTAACACTTTATTATTCAGCATAGCTAGGGGTAAGAAAAGCCTGGCAGCATGAGAGAAGCAGTCGTCCTTCAGACTGACTCAAAGTAGAAATGGTTTGCATGCGTCTGTCTGTCTGTCTGTCTGTCTGTGTCTGTGTTTGCTGGTGACCGCATGTGGGTGTGGGTGCTAGAGGCTGACACTGAGTGTCTTTCTCAATCAGTCTTCATTTTTTCCTCTAATATGGCTAGAGTAGCTGGCCAGAAAGCCCAGGGATCCTTCTGTTTCCCTCCTCCTCTTTGGCACTGGGACTACACGGCCATACCTCTCCACACCTGCCTTTTTTACATGTGTTCTTGGGGACCAAACTCAGTTCTCCATGTTTGTGGGGCAAGCACTGGACCATCTGAGCCATCTCCCTAGCCCAGCCATATTCTGTCTATAACTGTGTGGTCCAGTAGCACAGATCATGTGGGAGCTGATTCAAATGCACAGATGTACTGAGTAGCACATCTTAACCTCGTGGTTGGTGTCCACGCAAAGCTAAGCTTGAGAAGCACCTCTCTAAACTCCCCATCACTCTTCAACTACCTGTTCATACACACGGATTAGAAGTCCATGCAAGTCGGGGAGGTAGCACAAGCCCATTCTCAGCCTCCTAGACACCCAATGTACCCATCAGCAAAAGCCACAGTAACGGCCACAGTGCACCCTGGGAGCTGCATGAAACCACTTAGGAAGTTGCCTGTTCTCACTCTGCGGTCAGGAGCCTGAGCTCCCCAGGCTTCCTCACGTTCCTGAATTTAAATATTAAGGTGAGAAGCACGATGTCTAAAGCTGATGACACTAAATGGTCCCTTCACTGCCTGGGTCAGAGCCAGAGGCTGCTTTCTCCCTCAGAACTCCTCCTGTCAATCATCTGTCTCTCTCACCTCCCTGTTTCTCCTCCTTCTCAATTTGTTCTCCCGTCCCTGACTCTGTCTCTGTCTCTGTCTCTGTCTCTGTCTCTGTCTCTCTCTCTCCCTCTCAACAAAATTGTTTTCAAAGTTAAAGAAAGGCAAAAGAGGATCCTCTTCAGATCCAGGCCCAGGAGAGATGCTTCTGGCAAAGTTTAGATTCACATTAATTACTACTCTAATCCCCTTCCTTCCCAGGGAAAGCTCAGCAAACCTGAAAGACTTCCTGCAGGCAAACACCTGCATGGCCTGGCAGTGGCCTGCAGGCCCTGAGTTAGGGAGGCAGCAGCCAGAGCTTGGAGAGGAGCCCACTCATGGCTTCCGTGCAGGTGTCAGGGATGGTGGGGAGTTAATTGGGTAACAGGTGGGAACTCAAAGGGTGCAGGGAACAGAGAGCAAACAGGGCAGAAGCTGGTTGTCCAAATCCCAATTTTAAGCAGAGTGGAATTTTCCTTTTTATTACTCATTGGGCTCAGGAAGCTCAGTCACATTAGAACTGAATGGAATAGCGTCACTTGAAACAGCAACTTCTCCAGCTTCTCAGTGCCCAGCCCTGGGCCGGAGTACATCCATCTTCATCTTCAGAATGGCTCTGGAGGGTTCTCAGGAGTGTGTTAGCTGTAAGAAGGTGGAAGCCAAGCTCACCTTACCCTGAGTCACAGCTAAAGGACACACAGATGGCACTCAGCTAAGCCAGGATTCTCTGGCATGAAACAGTCTGTGTATTAACCCACTCTATTTTGCTACCATTCTGTATCTGGCTGCTGCTTCTGTGAGCAAGAGGCCTATTTCACAGTGTGTTGGTCACCCACATCTGCAGAGCTGTCCTCCAACCCAAGCCAAATGAGGAAAATCTAGAACGGTGTGGGGGTGGGAACCGGCTAACTTAGGGATCAATAAGCAATCACCTTTTAAAACCCAAGCCTACTCCTGTTCATAAATAAAGGTCCACAGGCACACAGCTACCTGTGTACACATCGGCCATCACTCCTTTGTGCTAAGATTGTTGAATGGAGTGTGGTGGAGCCCCCCCCCCCCGGCCCCCGGCTGACCCCACAACATTATTGGTTAGGCATTTGTTTCAAGACCTTAGCTGAGGCCTAACCCTGAGAATACCATATATATTCTATGGCTTTTTTTCTTTCAATATAAAGCTATAACAATACCTCAGTTATACATTAGTCACCTTAAGAAGTCAAAATTTGTTACTACTAATAAATAAATAATAAAACAGAATATCAGTAACAATATATATCTATGTAAAGAAAAACAATCGTAACTGTAGTAAGGGTTATGAAGACACAGGCTTCCTTTTTAAGATGCTGAGTAAACATGGACAAGTTTGGACCATGGTTAACTGGAGGTGATTAACTGAAGAAATGGAAACAGGCAGAGAAACTACAGTAGCTTCAGCAGAGTGCCCACCATGCACGTGCCCAAGCACTGATGGTCTGGCCCTGTGCTGAAGACATTTGCTGAATATTGGCCAGATAAACAACTGCATGGTGTTCTCTGGGTCACCGTTCCGTGCTGCCCAAGAAGCTGGGGTGTATGGGGGGGTGGTATGATGCATGGAACAGAAAACGCAAGAGCATGACCTCACCTCAAAAGGGGGGTTATTTTCATGCTACTGGGTGGAAATATGAGGGGGGTTGGTTTTTGGCCTGGGAGTAGTAAGCTTTCCGTCCTTCAGATGGCCAGGTGACTCTCCATCAAACACGTGGCAGGGGGTTCCTGTGTGGTGTCTATGTTTGCTTACAACTCCTGTGAGTGTGACTTGGTGACTTATTATGACTCATGAGATAGGGGAACTTCACCTTTCTCGCGGCCTGTATCCTAAGCTACTAGGGTAAGTTTGAGTTCATCTCTCACCCCACCCCCACCCCCCCCCCCCCGTTCATCCCACCCACCCCCTGCGGGCTGGGCAAATGGCCGGCAGCTAACACGCACCTGCCGCTCTTTCAAAGGACAAGCATCCGGTAATCCCAGCACCTATGTCAGGTGACATGGTCACCTGTACCCCAGCTTCAGGGAATCTGATGACCTTTTCCAACCTCTGCAGGTAGTCATGTATGTACACATGCACGTACACAGACACACATGCTCGTAAATAAAAATAAAATAAGTCTTTTTTGTTTGTTTTTGTTTTTCGAGACAGGGTTTCTCTGTGTAGCCCAGGCTGTCCTTGAACTCACAGAAGTCTGCCTGCCTCTGCCTCCCAAGTACTGGGATTAAAGGCATGTGCCACCACTGCCCAGCTATAAGTCTTTTCAAAGTCAGAAAAGAAGGAACCATCACATTTAGGCTAAGTCCCAGGTCACTGAGGTCCAGCCTGGGGTAAAGAGACATTCACACACTTTTGTTTTCCAAATTCAGAAATAAAAATGTACTGAGCAGCTGAGCAGTGGTGGCACACACCTCCTCTTATCCCAACACTCAGAGGCAGAGACAGGTGGATCTCTGAGTTCCCGGCCAGCCTGATCTACAGAGGGAGTTCCCCAGATATATAGTAAGTTTGAGGCTAGCTTGGGTAACATGAGACTCTTTCTCAAAAACTCTAACTAAAAAGAAGAATTATTATTTTCAAAGCCAAAAGGACTTAGCTGCTATCAAAAATAAGATTAATTTATTTGTTCAACAAATATTCATTAAGCGTCATTCTGTACAGGACCAGAAGAAGGACCTGAAGCCACAGACTTCTGACTCCGGGTCTAGAAAAAGAGAAGTAGCAGGAATCCCAGGCATGTGGGATAATGAGGGGTTAAGAGCACCTTACTCCTGTCCTTTGCAAGAGTAAGGTTCTCAGCACTGACATCAGTCAACAGGACCGCCTGCAACCCCCAACCCAATACCTTTCTGGCCTCTACAGGCCCCCACAAACGTGTGCACATACACAGATACACACACATGCACCAAAATCAGGTCCAGCAGGTGGGGGGAGGGGTAAGAAAAGCTGGAAGTACCACCTGGGGTTACAGCTAACATAGAATGTACCTGAAGAAAAGTCAGAGAGGCAAAGGAGAGGCTAAGAGAGATACACCACATGTAGAGAGAGGGGCTGACACGTTGCCAGTTCTGAGGGAATTCACCATTCTCACAACATAAGACCTGCCATCTAGGCTGTGGTTCAGGGAAGCTAAGGGAGCTGGTCACAGGATGGGCACCATCGGAGAAGGAGACAGTCCTAGCTGGATACCTGCCCAGTCAAACCATGGTGTGAGGGAGGCTCCTTCAGTCACACTGTGAAGTCAGTCTCCAAACGCTGAGTTTTGTTGACTTATTTCCAAAGAATGCGAGGAAACTCAATGCCTAGGAATAAGGAGCCAAGAAAGTCAATCCCAATAAAATGTAAAATATGGAACAATCCCAATGTAATTGGGGTTGGGGGTGGGGTCAGGAACTGAATTTAGGTTCTCGGGCATGCTAGGCAAACACTCTACCACTGAGCTGTCCCCCCAGATCAACACTATTTATAGAATACTTAAATCTTCAAAAAGACAGTAGAAAGGTAATGTTATAGCTAAAAAACAAAAGAACAACGATTATTAAACAGAAACATAAATGAGGCATGTTCCTTTGCAAGGTGCTGTGTCCCCCGCCCACCCCCATTCACTTCCTGAAGATTCTGATTCAGAAGGATCCCTGAGTCTTAGACCTGGCCACACCAAGCACACTTTGTGGTGGTGGGTTGGTGGTGGGTTGGGAGAAAATATGAGGAGCCAAAGAGGAGAAAATCTATATGGGCCAAAGATGGAAGAGACAAGGAGGAGGGAAGCGTGTCGGGGAAATTTATGGGGGTTAGAAGACACTTTGCTCCATGGCCATCTTCACATGGAGGAGAAATGGGGATAATATGGTTTTCTCTTTAACCCATGTTAAAGCTGGTGCAGGGATGCAAGTTGTAATCTCAGCACTCAGGAGGCAGAGACAGAAGGGTCACTGTAAGTTTGAACCCAGCCTAGTCTTCCTAGGGAGTCTCTGGTCAGCCAGAGCTACACAGAGATACCCTTTCTCAAAAATAAATAAAGGAATCTTAAGAGCCAGGCATGGTGACACATGCCTGTGGTCCCAGCACTCAGGAAGTGGAGGCTGAAGGATGAGGCGTTCAAGGTTATTGTTGGCTGAATAATAAGTTAGAAGGCAGTATAGACTATGTGACTCTTCATTTCAAAATTAAAACAAGACTCGGGAGGCAGAAGCAGGCAGATCTCTGTGAGTTCTAGGCCAGCTGGGTCTATAGAGTTCCAGGACAGCAGATCTACACGAGAAACCCTGTCTGGATAAAAATTAATTAAAACAAGAAACAAATATATGACACACACACACTTGCACGCACACACAGCCTTAGTGGGTACCATGCACACAGCACAATGATCATGACATTGCATGTACATATTATTTATTTATGTATGTATTCATGTGTTCATTTATTTATTCATTCATTCATTTAAAATTTTTCAATACAAGGGACCAAACCCCAAACTTCATACCACAACAGGCAAGTGCCCTCTCGCTGAGTGACAGCGCCAGCCAGATTTCTAACTTACTTGGTAGGAATCTCCTCAAACATATGACATAGGATCCTGTCATTAAACAAGCAATAATTTAACCTCTCCCCATGACTTGGGGTGGGTTAGAAGGGCTCCCTCTTGACTCTTGGGAACTGCCCCTGTTGCGTTGCTCTGGGCTATCCCTGAGGACACTATCAGCCATCTTTCACTTCCGTCTCTGCTGTTAATCTTCCAGGGCGGAACACTGCCCAGCTGAGTTAACAGCTGGGTGACAGGGAAGCCCTGGAACAGACAGGCATGCCTGAGGTGGTTCCATTCTCTAAAGCGAAAAGCAAGAGACCGAGGCGGACCTCGTCTTATTATACTTCTTGTTTTCCAGTCAAGATCTCACTGTATAGCCCAGGCTAGCCTGGCACATGTGGTCCTCGTGCCTCAGCATCCCAGTTCGGCGATGGCTGGTGTGTTTCTCCATGTCTGGCTTCCTGTACTCTCTTTATTACATTTCGCACATACTGTTTTATTTACAAATTGAAGGAATCTGCCAACCCTGAATGAAGCAAGTTTACAGCCACCATTTTCCCATAGATCAGATAATAATCATTAGCACTTTTCAGCTATGAGCATCTTTTATTTAGTGGATGCATAGCTACTGCTTACTTTAGATAAAAAGCTATAGATGGGGCTGGAGAGATGGCTCAGTGGTTAAGAGCACTGGCTGCTCTTCCAGAAAACCTGGGTTCAATTCCCAGCACCCACCCAGCTCACCACTGTCTGTAATTCCAGTTCCAATGTACATAAAATAAAATTTAAAAAAAAAAAAAAAGCTACAAGCCTGGTTTCATGGTGGTGTATGCATGTAATCCCAGCATTCCGGAGGCTGAGTCAGGAGGATCATCAAGCTTGGTCTACAGAGTGAAACACTGGAAAGAAAGAAAGAAAGAAAGAAAGAAAGAAAGAAAGAAAGGAAGGAAGGAAGGAAGGAAGGAAGGAAGGAAGGAAGGAAGAAAGAAAGAAAGAAAGAAAGAAAGAAAGAAAAGAAAGAAAGAAAGAAAGAAAGAAAAAGAAAGAAAAAAGAAAAACCACAAATACAGGGCAAGAGACCAGGGGAAAAAAACAGTTTTAAAAAATTAAATAGTGTGGTGTATGTAGCGTGGTGTGTGGAGGTTGGGGGGGGGGGCTGTGGTGTGTGTGTGTGTGTGTGTGTGTGTGTGTGTGTGTGTGTGTGTTGTACATGTTCCAGTGCTCACATGCTACAGCACAGTGGAAATGCAGGTCATGGGACAACTTCAACTTTTCAGAGCTGGTTCTGTCCTTACACTGTAGGTTCCAGTGATCGAATTCAGGTCACAACATTTGCATGGCAAGTGCCTTTACCTTCTGAGTGGTCTCACTGGCCCAGAACATAGCTTTTTTTAAAAAACATTTCATTTAATGTGTGTGTGTGTGTGTGTGTGTGTGTGTGTGTGTGTGTGTGTGTGTGTGCAGGCACCTGAAGAGGCCAGAAGAGGGCAAGATCACCTAGAGCTGGAGTTACAGGTGGTTGTGAACTGAAGCCTCAGTATTGTTGGGCTATGCTTCCTGTTTGCTTAGTTTCAGTGGTGCTGGGGATGGAGCCAAGGACCCCCGTGTGCTAGGCAAGCACTGAATCATTGAGTGGCATCTCTGGCCCTGTACATAAAATCTATTTTTGGTCTAGTTTACATTGATTTATTTTGAGTTCACAGATGCACTACAAACAGATGATGGTACTCAAAACATAAGTAACTTCTGTTGAACAGTTCAGTTTTGTTTTGTTTACTAAGTGCTGGGTATAAGACCTCACTGGTACCAAGAGCTTTAGCCCTGAACCATATCCCCAGCCTGAAGCAACCTTATACCTTTGCTGGGGAGATGGTCTAGACCATGGTTGAGCTTCAGCTGTGATCTTCAATGGACGTGTTTGCATAAAGTTGTCCAGAGATCTTCCTCCCTTCCAACATGCTGAGTATCTCTTTCAACAACTCTAGGGGGCTGAAGAGATGGCTCAGTGGTTAAGAGCACTTGCTGTTCTTCCAAAGGTCCTGAGTTCAATTCCCAGCAACCACATGGTGGCTCACAACCATCTGTAATGAGATCTGGCACCCTCTTCTGGTGTGCAGGCATACATGCAGACAGAGCACTGTATACATAATAAATAAATAAATCTTTAAAAAAGAAAAAAAACAGCAACACTAGGGAAGGTGAAGTAGTTTCAGTTTTGAGCAGCATTTCACACTTAGGTTCTGACTTAGAAAGTGATGCTCACTTCAGAGGATTCCTGTGCATGTTCACATGGTATTCATAGAAGATGCTATGAAGTCAACAGTCATTGCCTTCATCTGTGGATTCCAAGGAGACCTGACAGCCTTCCTTCACTGATCCTTCTTCTTGAAAGTTGATATTTGACAACAGCCAAATATGAAGTTCAAAGGGAAGAAATAAAAACCATTTCCTCATGGCAGAGAAACAAGCAAATCACCACAGAACAAGGCAGGGTGAGGGAAGAAATGGAGACAAGCTACCTGCATCAGAAGCAGAGAGGAGAAAGGTCACTTCAAATATGGAACCAGGGAAGTCTCACAGAGATAGTAGCACTAGAGGAGAGGTGGTGACCCAGAAAGGCAAGCCTGAGCATGAAACGGCGTAGGGCACCTCCACGCTGAGGACCTGAGGCCTCCAGCATCTGCTGTACACAAGGCTGTTGGGGACACAGAGCGTGCCAGGGACCTTGGTTTCACAAGATCCTGAAAGTGACCTCCAGGCCTCTGCAATTACTCTCCATTCCATGTGTCCAAGTTAGAGTTTCTATTGCTGTGAAGAGACACCATGACTGTGGCAACTCTTATAAAGGAACACATTTAATTGAGAATAGCTTATAGTTTCAGAAGTTCAGTCCATTATCATCACAGTGGGAAGTACAGTGGTGTGCAGGCAGACATGGTGCTGGAGAGGTAGCTGACGGTTCTACATCTTGATCCACAGGCAACAGGAAGTGAACTGCATGCCACACTGAGGTTATCTTGAGCAAAGGAGACTGCAAAGCCCGCCCTCACTGTGACACACTTCCTCCAACAAAGCCACACCTCCTAATAGTGCTCCTCCCTTTGGGGGCCATTTTCTTTCAAACCACCACACCCTGGATTTCTCAGGCAGCCTTTAAGGGAACCTTTAAGATGAGAAAAGCATCATCTGAACTGATGGCCCAGCTGTGGACACAGAAGAAGAGCAAGAACAGGACAAAGACTGTGCAGACAGGTAAGGAGGTCATGGGTAATGCTAGAACCTTCCCCTGGTCTCTTTTGTTAGGTGGGAGCTCTTATAGTGCCTTCTACCTTCATCTGAAGGAATGCAAGGGTGTGTGGTACTTGGAGCCACAGCATCTTGCCAAGGCAGGGGCTGCCCAAGGCCTGCTTGCCTGTGTTGGACCATCACAGACTGGAAGGGAACTGTCTACTCTATTCTACCCAACTCTTTTAGATTCTGGTGGTCACCTCCACATATATACAGCATTTACAATAGGGCCTGGCTCTGTGACTACACACATACATGGCAATTCATTCCTAAGTGGAGTAAGGGGGAATGAAATTGCAAACACACAGGACTCCTCCAGGCTCAGAGAGAAATGAAATGAGGACAGTTTTTTAAGAACATTTTTGGGGCCGGGTGTCGGTGGCACACCCCTTTAATCCCAGTACTCAGGAGGCAGAGGCAGGCGGATCTCTGTGAGTTCCAGCCCAGCATGGTCTACAAAGGGAGTCCTGGGACAGGCTCCAAAGCTACACAGAGAAACCTTGTCTCAAAAAAAAAAAAAAAGAAAAAAAAAAGAACATTTTGGGGGCCCGGAGAGATGGCTCAGCAGTCAAGAGCACTGATTGCTCTTCCAGAGGACCCAGGCCCAATGCCCAGTAGCTATATGGCAGCTCACAGCCATCTCTAACTCCAGTCCCAAGGGAAATGACACCCTCTTTAGGCACGGCACGTAAAATTTAGGCTTACCTCTCTATACATTCATCTTCATACATGAAAAAAATTCTGGAAGTGTCTCAGACATTCTGTTGTATCCATGGCAGTGTTTAGTATAGGTTCCCCAGAAAACAAGACCAGGAATTCCATTTGTGAAGGGCAAATGTAAGGCATGAAAAATAAAGAAATGTAAAGATGTAATAAGGAGATATTAGAGGCAATGTGTAACTACTCCGGCTGTTGTTCATAGCCAAATAGAAGACAGGGGGCTTTTGCTAATGTGTCCCTTCTCTATGATGGGAAGATGAGCAGGGGAAGTGATGGGGGATTGATTTTCCTGGTTCCATTCCGCCTGATAGAAGTTCTGTCAATGTGCAGCTCATGGTCTCTCAAAGAGAAAGACTACATCCAGCTTTACTCACTGTCTCCCAATTCTTCTCAAACTCTGCACTCGATGTGGCACCCTGAAATCCCAGCACTCATGAGGCTGAGGCAGGGGTATCCCATGATCCTCTGAGGGCCTCCAAGTTTCCCAGCCCCATATCTGAGGGTGGGTGTTTCTTCCAAGTCTGGAAACATAGACAAGAGCAGGACACTGGGAGTGGTCAGAGGGAACATCCCGAAGGAGCATCTGTAGTCATCCCCACCTGTGGGAGCTGGACAGCCCCTCCCTGGATGCGGATGGAGCTAAAGGACACCAAAAATGTGTGTGATAGTTTCTTGAGTCTGTGGGTCTCAGGGGTCAGAGGTCAGAACTGTCTCTCATGGGATAAAATCAAGACATTGGCAGAAACCCGCAGAAGGCTAGTTTCCTGTTTCCTTGCATCTTCCAGAGCTCCTCTGCATTCCTTGGCTCATGACCACCCCCTCTTCAGCTCTGGAAATCTCATGGGATTTCCCACTGGATGCTCCAACTCCTCTCTCTAATGAGGTTTACACGGAGCCACCTGTAACTTCCCCTGCCTCAGCTTCCCAGCTTTGCACTTGCAATGTCTCTATTGCCAGACAGAGCACATCACAAGTTCTGGAGTTTAGGATGTAGACATGGGAAGGGCTCCTGCTCTCTTTCCCACGGTGGAGTGTTTCCAGGAGCAGGAGAAGGCCCTGAGCTGATGCTGTTTGAATAGACTATGCAGAAGGACAACTCCAACTTGAACATTCTCCATCTTGTGTATTCTTCCAGCCTTGGGCCACGCCTGGGAATGCTCATTAACTGCCCCATTCACGTGAGGAAATGAACCCCCACTTGGCAGATTTTGGTAAAGAAAAACACAAATTAGGCAATGCTCATTCCTATATAAGACTGTACTTTAAGAAACTGGAGGCTGGAGAGAGCATTCACTGTTCATGCAAACCTGGTTCGGTGTACCCAGAACCTATATCAGGTGGCTCCTAGCTGCTTATAAATCCAGTTCCAGGGAGATCTACTGCCATCTTCTGGTCTCCGAGGACCCTGCCTCATGTGATGTATACACATATGCATGTACACACATACCCGCACACTGTATGCACAGGCATATAAGTCTATATAAAGAAGAAATAAATCTATAAAAAGAAGAAATCAGAAGGGCGTGATGCCATACATCTTTAATCCCAGCACTCGGGAGGCAGAGGCAGACAGATTTCTGAGTTCAAGACTGGCCAAATAAATAAATAAATAAATAAATAAATAAATAAGAAGGAACCAGGTGCTACAGAGCTGGTTAGGCCTCAGATCAGGAATGCCTGTTGCTAGACTCTGCACTTTGCCTGTTGTCTTAAAATTTCTACTTCTGTGGTGAACACTAGAAACAAAATCGACTTGTGGATGAGAGGGTTTATATTGCTTACACTTTCATATCACAACCCATTATCCAGAGAAGTCAGAACAGGAACTCAAGGCAGGAACCTGGAAGCAGGAACTAAGGCAGAGGCCATGGAGGAGTGCTGCTTACTGGCTTGCCCCTATGGCTTACACAGCCTGCTGTCTTATAGCCTAGGACCACCAGCCCAGCGATGTGGCCCCACCCATAATGGGCTGAGCCCTCCCTCATCAATCACTAAGAAAATCCCCTACAGCCTTGCCTACAGCTCAACCTCAGGGGGCATTTTCTCAATCAAGGTTCCTTCCTTTCCGATGACTCTAGTTTGTGTCAAGGTGACATAAAGTAGCCCACACACCTGTCCTAAGTCCGTTTGCTTTTGTTTCTGCCTTTCTCTTCAAATGTGCAGTTCTGAGGAAAGTCCTGACACTGTCTCTTTGCCACCTTTCCTGTCCCTGGGCTCAAACTGCGGCTGGTGTCCCTCATCCTGTGCCAGCTGAGCCTGCTCTTCCGCCAGCTCTGCCAACAACAATGAACAGGGCTTCTTGGATGCCACTGAGCTCTGTGCAGGGGTAGGTCCTAAAGAAAAACAATAGTGGGTGCTTGCTCCGTTGGGTGGGACCCGGATAGAGGAAATCCCAGGTCTCTTCCACCACCTGCTCTTGCTGGGAGAGCATGAGCTTTAGGTGCTGCTGTGGGCGGAATGGTTGAACTTTCTTATTTTTAAAATTGTGTTTAGGAAGAGATTGACAATGAAGCTTTGATTTTAGAATGGCTGATACCCTAATTTCATTGTACTACTGTATTTTCCCTTTTCCTGCTTAGCATTTACAATAAAAATGATTTTAAAAAGAGAGAAATGTGTGTCGTGTATGTTTACACAATGTTCCAAAGTTCAATCGATTAGGGTTCTTCCAACTGTCCAGGAAAATGACCATTTTTTTTTCCAATGTACCATAAGCGAATGTTTTTGGACCATAGGACAGAAATGAATTACTTGAAAAATAAAAATGTTTTTAAACTTAACAGAATACACTCTGGATAGTATTGCCACAGAACATCTGAGTCACTGTGGGTGGGAGTGGAGGGGGTGTCAATGGCTCTGTGAAACTGAAAAACATGATGCATAGCTGCCTGCTCCTTCCTGAGAGTCTCTCTGTGTATGTCCTGGGCTCTGAGCTAGTCTTCAGCAAAAACACCTGGGCCTTTGTGGGAGCCAGTTGATGGAAACTGGAGATGTGGCTCAGTTGGCAGAGTGCTTTCCTAGTCCTGGGTTCAATCTCCAGCACCGAATAAACCAGGTGTGGTGTCACCCACCTGTGACCCCAGCACTTTGGGGAGGTGAAGGAAGGGGGGGATCAAGAGTTCAGGTCATCCTTGACAGGTGGAGGCCAGACTGGGCTACCTGAGAACCTGTCTCAATAAAATAAATGATAGACAATGTTAAAAATTCTCTCCATGTTTCTGAGGTCCATACTGGCAGTATTTTTCATCTGCTGCTCAAGCAAAAATCAGGTCTTAGATCAGCAAACTATGTCGGCAGGTTTAAACTTTCCTTTTCCAAAAGAAATATCCAGTAACTGTGGTTGGAGCAGGCATAGCGGCTGGTGCTAGAAGGGAGGGGACGCCAGGGAAGCTGTGAGGAGCTTTGTGAGCTGGCAGATGCTACGATTTTCCTCTCTGTGCAGCAGTGTGTTGAGCTATATGTTTTGCACAGACACATTCCTTTGGCAAACAGACTGTTCTTTTTGGTATAGACCTCCAACACACTGGTGGCGTCATGCACGGAGAAAGGCATGCTCCAAGAATCCAAGGCTGAGTGCCTCAAGATGCAGTGCCTACAGCTAGCCACAAGGAGGTTGCTCAAAGCACAGGTGTGATCCAATTTAAGACAAACTACACCCTTGTTCCTGGGTAGGGAAGAAGGCTGCTAGAGATTTTTCCTGCAGGTGTTAAGATGAGAGACTGTTTACTGTAAACCGATCAGGTCGGTTTAGACATGCACATCTTACAGCAGCTACTGAGGAAGATTGGTTGTAGAGTGGAGATACAGTGGCTGACAGAGCTGCCTTCCAAGAAGAAAATTAGCCACCCTGCTGTGACTTTGCTACCAGATGGAAAGCGCCTGGAATCTCAATCTCTCTCTCTCTCTCTCTCTCTCTCTCTCTCTCTCTCTCTCTCTCTCTCTCTCTCTCTCACACACACACACACACACACACACACACACACACACACACACAGCATTAAACAAGCTGAGCATGGTGGCTTACATCTCTAATCCCAGTGTTTGAAGATGCCAGACTACCACAAGACCAAGGACCAACCTAGGCTACATAGTGGCAAAATAGCCTGAAGCTGGCATGGAGTAAGACCCTATCTCAAAATACATACATACTTACATACATATGTACACACATACATGTACATATATACATACACATATATACATACATACACACATATACGTACTCACATACATACATACATACACACATACATATTAATAACTAATCATCATAAACAAACTGACAGAGAACAGACCTCTGTTTGGTTTTGGCTTATTTTTGAATTCCTGAGTTCAAGTTCTACAAGGAGACAGACACAGCATTCCCAAGATGGGTTCTGTCACACTGAGAGTTAATACTGAGGAACCAGAGGCTATCCTCAAGTGACACAGGGTCCACAGAAGTGTCGTCTCTCATATGCCCCTTCCTAAAAAAGCAGGTTCCGGAGCTCAGGGCTTGATCAGACTCTGCTCAAAGCTTGTGTCCGACTCCCTTTGTGGCTAGCCAATTAACTCTTTCAAGAAAGAAACTTTACCATACCCTTTTCCCTGCTGCAGCATCCAGAACAGAGGCCACAACTATGCCCTGCTAACCCATAAAGGCACAGAGTGTGTTCTCATTCCCTTTCATCTGCGCTGGTCTTGTGACCTGCTTTGCCCGGTAGAAAGTATCTGAATGACACCACTACCACACTTGGCCCCAGACCTCCCAAAGACAGACGGTCTCCACTTTCATCTTCTTGGATGACCGCCACCATGGTGCAGGAGTCTAAACAAAGAGGCTATGTGCGGAGAGCAGCGTCCTGGAGGAAGAAAGCGGGAGAAGAGGCCCAGAAGGCTCCTGCATCTTTTAGCAGGACCAGCTGAGGCCCCAGCCATGTGAGTGGGGCTAGCTTGGATCCTGGAGTCTTAGGTGAGCTGCTGCAGCTGACAGTGCAGAAACAAATGACCCACCCCCAACAAAGCACTGTGCAAACTACAGAATCCTGAACAAATAGTTGTTTCCACCCATTGTTTTTTGTTGTTGTTGTTGGTTTGGTTTAGATTGTTTTTTTGTTTGTTTGTTTGTTTGTTTTGAGACAGAATCTTGTGTTGCTCACCTGGCCAGTCTCAAACCTGCTGTATAGCCAAGTATGGCCTTGAACTCTTGACCCTTCTGCCTCTATCTGCAAGCTCTGGGGTTACAGGCTATTGTTATTATGCCCAGCTTTGAGTGGCACCAGAGTTCAAACCCAGGGCTTCATGCAGATGAAGCCATCATCCTATCAACCAAGCTACACCTTCAGTCTACCTGCTGAATTTTGAAGAGTTTATTGGTTAGCAATTAAGAACTGGACACAGCCCTTCCCAGCTGCCCCAGCATGATGATCTGGCTCATACAAGGTAACCTGAGCTCGGATAGTACCTCTGAGAAGCCCCCCTAAGCATCCTCAGACCTCAGTGCCCTTCTTCACAATATGTTAATAGCCTGTGTTCTCTCTTCCATGATTCCTACGTTGTCCTATTTTAGCTGTGATCTGTGTGTGCTTGTGTCTACCCTCATCCGTCAGACTTGGGACAGGAAGCGGCTTACATTCATCACTGTATGCAGAAGGCCTGAAATGTTTACTCAAGGAATCATTTGATAAAGAAAAGGAAAGTGGGATGTAGGTCAGAGATGTGAGTCACACACCACTCAGGCAAAGCTTCTTAGGAACCAACAACAAGTACTATTGGAAGCAGAAAGGAATGTAACAGGTCTTATTAATAAAACAAACCTGGAGCCAGGTACTGGGGTCAACGCTGGAAGATCAGAGAAGCAGGACAAGCCACAGCCACCTCACCTCGACAATTCCTCAGCTGATCCTGTTTCCTCAGACTGGAAGCCTCTGTGTCCTCATCCAAATGGATCTCAGCTGAACTGCTGCTAAAAGCCTAAAAGCTTAACAAGACCTCTAGTTTCTGGTCTTCATGTCTTATATAACTTTCTGCTTCTTGCCATCACTTCCTGGGATTAAAGGCATGTGTCTTTCCCAAGCAAAGACATGAGATCTCAAGTGCTGAGATTAAAGGTATGTGTCAACACACCTGGCTCTGTTCCTAGTGTGGCCTTGCACTCACAGAGATCCACACAGATCTCTGCCTCCCAAGTGACAGAATTAAAAACGTGTGTGCCATTTTCAGGCCTCTGTGTCTATCTAGTGGCTGTTCTGTCCTCTGACCCCAGATAATTTTACTAGGGTGCACAATATATTGGGGAACACAATATCACCACAAAGGAAGGCGAGCAAGCAGCACCATTCTCTCCAAGAATCTACCTGAGCCCTTCATCCAGGGTGAGCTGAGCTTCTACCTCCTTCCTCTGGCCCTGTCTGATGATGCAGCTCCAGAGTAGGGAAAGCGGGTAGAGAGCTTGTCCAGCACATATGAAGTGCTGGCCTTAATCCCCAACACTGTACACACCAGAAGTGATGGTGTGTGCATATCATCCCAGCACTGAGGAAGTGGAGACAAGAGAATGGGCATGAATTCCAAGCCAGCTCGCTCTGCAGAGAGAGTTTAAAACCATCCTGGGCTACGTAATGACACCTTATCAAAAAAAAAAAAAAAAAAGCAAGCAAGTAAGAATGAATAAATGGATGGATGGACGAATGAATGAATGTAAAGAAACTAAAAAGACCTAGAGAAAAAGGCAAAATACAACTGGAAAGGAAGAGAGCCAGGAGCATGAGGCAGGCAGGCAGTGCCTGGAGCTTATTGGCCATGCTAGACCTGGGCAGGCACAAGTGATCAAGTCATACACCATGCAATTGCTCAGTCTTGGACCGCACCCCCCCATCCCCCCACAATGCTGGGAATAGAGCTGGAGGCCTTGTGCATGGCAGACAAATATCCTGTCTCTAAGCTATGCCTCCCGCCCATATCCAGCCTTTATGAGAAAGGAGATTTGATACATACTACAATACAAACGAACCTTAGAAATACCATGTCAAGTGACACAGCCGTTTATAGACAGCAAACACTGTCTTTAAGAGAAGTCCTAGGTTGTCCCATTTGGAGAGACAGAAAAGGAAAGAGGTTTTGAGGGGTGAAGCCAATGGAAGCTATTCTGGAATGTTGGTGCATATAGGGGTTTAGCTTGAGAAACTGAAATGGGTGGTGATGGTGTCATAGGATGTGAATGTATTGTCACAGGCTGTGCACTTAAAAAATGATTAAAATGGGAGCCAGTAAGATGACTTCATGGGTAAAGGTGCTTGCCAACAAGCCTGACCACCTGAGCTTCACCTCGAGGGTCTCACATGATAGAAAAGAGAGCGCTGATTCCCATAAGTTGTCCTCTGACCTCTGCAAATGTACCGTGGTGCTCATGTACAATAAATGAATAAAAATGCTTAGAAGCTAAAATCGGGCTGTGGAGATGACTCAGTGAATAAGAATGCTTGCTATATATGCATAATGACATGAGTTTGGATCCCCAGCACCCATGTAAAAGAGCAGGGCATGAGAAACTCACAATTGGTCAACATGCTGAGTGTAAGTATCTGTGACACACTCTGCCACACACATCTACATCACACCGCTTCCCCGGGAGGCTTGCTCGCAGACTTTTGCAAAAGAGGGGGGCAGAAAGATTGAGGAGCAGAGGTCAGAGAGGGTTGGAGTAGAACAATACCCCCTGGGGGGGATTTAGCTCAGTGGTAGAGTGCTTGCCTAGCAAGCACAAAGCCCTGGGTTCGGTCCTCAGCTCTGGCAAAAAATAAAAAAATAAAAATAAAAATAAAAATTAAAAATAAAAATCCCCTGAGCATGGCTTGGCAGCTGAACTCACAAACTCAGCACCTGTATGTGGTCATCTGAACAAGACCTACACAAGAATGAGGCTGTCAGCATTCCAGCTCCAGACAGGGGCAAGATCATCAATCCCCACCCCTACAGTGATGGCTTCTCAAGGGAGAGAAGTTGCTCACAGGGAAGTGATGCTTCCAGGTTAATCATCATCATCTTCTTCTTCTTCTTCTTCTTCTTCTTCTTCTTCTTCTTCTTCTTCTTCTTCTTCTTCTTCTTCTTCTTCTTCTTCTTCTCTTTCTCCTCCTCCTTCTCCTCCTCCTCCTCCTCCTCCTCCTCCTCCTCCTCCTCCTCCTCCTCCTTTTCCTTCTTTTTGGTTTTTGGTGTTTTTGAAACAGGGTTTCTCTTTGGAGCCTATCCTGGAACTAGCTCTATAGACCAGACTGGCCTTGAACTCACAGAGATCCACCTGTCCCTGCATCCTGAGTGCTGGGATTAAAGGTGTGCATCACCACTGCCAGGCTCAGAAGATTCTTTTGGTAAAATGAGGTGGGGACACTTATTAAGAAAAAAAAAAAAGGTAAAGTCACCAGCTACCAAGTCTGAAGACGTGAGTTCCATCCCTGGACTGACATGGTAAAAAGAGAGAACAGACTCTTGCAAAACATTCTTGGGTCTCCACACACACCTCCTGGCACCTGAGTGCATACACCCACAAATAACTAAATTCTTTTTAAAAAAGAAACAGAAACTTGTCACCAACTAATGCAAAGCCAGGCATGATAGCACATGCCTAGAATCCCAGCAATCAGGAGCTAGACACTTAGTTGCTTAGCAAGGTAGAGATGTAGTTACTTACCAAGTTCAAGGGCAGCTCTGAGATCCTGTCTCAAACAATAATATGAAGCTCTGACTGGCGTGGAACTTAATATATATATATAGTCCAGGCTGGCCTCGAACTCACAGAGGTCCACCTGCTCTGCCTTCTCAGTGCTGGACTTAAATATGTGTGCCACCACACCTGCCTCTGTGTTATATTTTTGAGAAAGGATATCATATAACCCAAGATAGCCTCAAACGGGCTGGATAGCCAAAGATGACCTTCAATTCCTGATCTTCCAGCCTCTGCCTCAAGTTCTGGGATTACAGGTATAAGCTTCTAGACAGACACAGCTAGACTAGTCTTTCCAAGACTTCATGATAGACCTGATCTGTTGTTTTTGTTATGTTGAGACAGCCTTGGATGGCCTTCAACCCAATGTGTAGACTAATCTAGCCTAAAACTTAAGGCACTTCTGTCTCTGCCTGTAAAGTGCTGGGGCTACAGTATAAGTCATCACACTTGACTTCATTGGACACACTTCCTCCTCCAGCCTGTTTGAACACCATCTCCACGAGGGATCCTCTTCCTCTGAAAGTCGTCTTCATCATCTCCTTCCTGCTTCCCTGGGACGGGACATTCTCCTCCCTTGCTAACCGTCCTTAAGTCACATAACAATGTCATTCTCTCTCATTAGAAAACGAGCATGGTGAGGGCATGTCTTGATGATTACACATTTCTGATGCCCACTCCTTAATAGAGCCCCTTGGAAAGGAGGGGAGAACCCTGATAGAGTGCCAGCTAAGGAACTGTAAGAGGCAAGAAGGTGTCTGCAAAGCTGTGGGCTGGGAGCTCTGTGGCACAACCTCAAGGACCAAGCTGCAGCAACCGAAGATTAGGAAAAATTAAGTTGTGGTCAAAGAGGTTAAAACCAAAGCAAACCAAAGTGATGCCAGAGCCATAGAGGTGATGCCAACGTCAATAGCCACCGGGTTGGTGACATATGAGGGCGAAATCTACATTCAGAAAGGCTGAAACTGTCAGCATGGGGTGTGTGGCAGGTCAGAGGGAGAGGCTTGGGAGATAGACTGTGGACAAGAAAGGCAACCAAGGAGCCATACTCAGGGGAGGGAGGCTCAGATCATGTTATCTAAAGACACAGGGTAAGTCAAGACAAAGATGGGAGCCAGTGTTTTCTTCTTATTTATTTACTTTTTATGATGTTGGCTGTTGAAACAAGAGAGAGCCTCACACTTGCTAGGCAACTGGTCTACCACTGAGCTACATCCCCTGCCCTCATTTTTATTTTAGACCTATTTTTATCCCAAATTTCTATCCCTCCAGAGCTAGTCTGAGATGCTTACACAAATAATTAATGTTCTCGATACAACCTCTTTAGTTGGCAGAGCAGTGTGCATGCCCCTGTGCCAGTATGTGGGCTGATATCACACTTCTCCAGGAGATGAACACGGTAGAGTTTGCTACTGGGTTGCAGCTTCACAAATGCTGAGGCTCAGGAGGCATCTCCTTTTTTCTGGCTTTCATTCTAGTGGTACCTTTAGCTAAATCTAGAAGTCAAGGAGGCAAAGATGGGCCAGGAAATAGAGCCCAGGGCCTTAAACATGCCAGGCAAGTCTCTATGACTAAGGCACACCAAAAGTTCCAGAAGTCAGATTTCATGGAGAATTTCAGGTGAGGGGTGGGGAGGGAGAGGGAGGGAGGGAGGGAGAGAGAGAGAGAGAGAGAGAGAGAGAGAGAGAGAGAGAGAGAGATTTTTAAGTACCAAGTACCAAGGTGGAGTGGCACACACTTGTAATCCCAGTACTTTGGAGGCAGAGTCAGAAGGATCAAAAGTTCAAGGTTACATGAGATACCCTTTCTCAAAAACCTAAACCAGACCAAAACAAAAAGCCACCCGAAGTTTCAAACAAGTGTCACATTCTGAAATATTAGTAAAATATACATAACACAACAGTTCCCATTTTAACCATTTCTTGTGTGTGTGTGTGTGTGTGTGTGTGTGTGTGTGTGTGTGTGTGTGTGTGTGTGTGTGTGTGGTGTATGTGTATGTGTGTATGTGAGTGTATAGGTATTCCTGCCCATATGCACTTATGAGGAAGCCAGAGGTTGGTTGTCTGCTCTATCAGTCTCTATTCTCTTGGGAGGACTTCCCACCTGGAGCTCCCTACATTTTCAACTAGCCCCAGGGATCCTCCTGTCTCTATACTCTCCGGCACTTAGGTTATAGGAGCCCTTGGCCATATCCTGCCTTTTAAAGAAAAATGTGCTGGGTGGTGGGGCAGACCTTTAATCTCAGCACTCAGGAGGCAGAAGCAGGTGGATCTCTGTGAGTTCAAGGCCAGCCTGGTCTACAGAGAATGCCAGGACAGCCAGGACTACACAGAGAAACTCTGTCTAGAATACCCCAACCCCAGAAAAAAAGAAAAATGTAATTTTCTAATGATAATTTCATTGATGCATTCTTTGTATTTTAATCATATTCGTCCCACCCACTCCTCACCCCTTCTCAAATTTATGGCCCTTTTGAAATTAACCAAGTACATCCAATATGTGTTGCCTTGTCCTTAAGCACCAATGCAGGGCCATCTACTGGAGTGTGGTCCACCTACCCAGAGCCACACATGTAAAGAAAACTGACCCTTTGGCAGAGGTCATCAGCCGCAATAGCTCTCAGGAGCCCCTCCCTCACCACGCTTGGACTGTTCACTCACTTGCTCTTGTGCAGACAACCACAGCTTCTGAGGTCATGAACGTAGCTGTCCTGTCATGTCCAGGAGACATTGCTTCACTCCAGTCCTTGACTTCAGGCTCTTTCAGCCTTTCTGCCCCCTTTTGCTGGATGCCCATGGGCCTTGGGCCTTGTCAGGAAGCCACACGCAACAACCTATGGAGGGACCTGACCTGTGGAGCGATAAGACAGTTAAGAAGTGAGGAAGCCATATCCGTTTCTTCCTGTTCTTGTCTTAGTTTCCTTAAGGTGTTTTTCAGCCTACATAGGTCACAGTGAGGATAATTTCCTGACAAAATATTGAAATTGGTTCTTTCTTCGAGTGGAAATACTACACTCTGTGGTGGCCGTAAGCAGATGAAAACGGGCTGAAAGTTTTCAACAAGTCTCACTGGAAGGATTAATTCAAGAGAATAAAATGATAGTAGCAAATGGGATTTTTCTATTGCTTCTAGAAGAGTATTTCTGAGGATACAGTTTATTTTCCTTGTTGCCAAGGTAACAGCACAGCAGCCCAACCAGCTGTAGGTTCACACTGCATGGATGTGAATTCATCATTGTTTGTATATGGACTCGCTTTCTACCTGGTAGATCTTGTGGCAAGGGCAGTAGCCCAAAATGTGTCTGGAAGCAACTGACCACAGAGACGTGGCACCATACCATCCTGAAAACAGAATTTTTTTTTTTTACTTTTGAAGTACGATTTATTCAGTGATGGCTGGATTTGGGGGTGGATTATTCCAATCCATCCTTGCCTGGCACATGTCAATTACTGATAAAGGTCAAATATAACATCAAGCCTAAAGCCACAGGAAGGGGTACAATGCTTGGTTCCAAAGAGAACAGCTCAACAATGTGGAACTTAACTAGAGTTTAGCATTGAATTCGTAGTAATGAAACAATACACTGAGGATTTAAAGTAATTCCTCGTATTTCCTTCCAACATATACATAAATAGCATCAGAGAAGCCTTTTAATATCACCTAACTGTGTTATGGCCTTATAGGTTGAATGAACCAATGAAAACAATCTCCACCCTACATCCCATCCTTTTCTCTACATAATACCTATGCTTGATTTCAAGTTACAGTTTTAAGTGTCCACATTTCTTAAGTCACATACAAGGAAATCATGTCAACTTCAGATGTTATCACTCTTCATCTTGAACATAAGACTCCAGCAGATTCGATATTGGCATTCACCATCTGTCACATCCTTCACATGAATTCTCAAGGCTTTCTGTTGAGGGGTGGTAATAGCAGATTTGATGTGGACCTGTTTCTTCCGGGTCACACTGGACTTGTGGTTACCATTGGGGTGGGTCTAGAAGATAGGGAAGTAGAGACGTTTCTTGGCCTGAGTCTCTAACAGGAGAGATGTAGAAGAGAAAGCGAGACCGCAAGGAGACCCGCCGTTGACTGCAGGGCACTGCCACCTGCTTTGGTAGTGGCATTAGTTGGATTTGGGGCAGTAGAGACAGTCTGGTTACTTGAAAACGGCGCAACGGATGTTTGGTGGCACTAGATCTGTGTGGAGCAGTGCCAGAAGCAGCAACCCCAGCCCCAGTCTGGCCACCATCGCTCTGCCCATGTCAACGCGGTGCGAGATCTGCTCGGCTCGCGCAGGCGCAGGCAAGGTCAACAGAGTATTTTTTAAAGCTAGAGAACACAGTGAGTAGCCGGGCGGTGGTGGTGCACACCTTTAGTCCCAGCACTCGGGAGGCAGAGCCAGGCAGATCTCTGTGAGTTCGAGCCCAGCCCGCTCTACAGAGCGAGATCCAGGACAGGCACCAAAACTACACAGAGTAAACCCTGCCTCAAAGAACAACAACAACAACAAAAAAGAACACAGTGAGGTTGGGGGTGGACTTCAGTTGGTAGAGCATTTGCCTAGCCTTCACAAGACTCTGGGTTTGATTACCCTAACTGCAAAAAAAGGGGAGGGGGTGCATAGTGCTGCACACATGTGATCCCAGATGAACATGTGTGATCCCAAATGCACAGATGTGATCCCAGATGCACACATGTAATCCCAGATGCACACATGTAATCATAGCACTGGAAAAGTAGAGGCACAAAGATCAGGAGCTCAAAGTTATCCTTGGAACATAGCAAATTAGGGACCAGCCTTAGCTACAGAAAACCCTGACATAAAAAAAAAAAATGCAAAGGATTTGGAAACCAGATATGATGACACAGCTTGTCATCTCTGCAATATGGGAGGCAGAGGCAGGAGGACCTCAAGTCAAGCCCAGCCAGGTGTACACAGAGTTTGGGGCCAGCCAGGGCCACAGAGTGAGACCACTATGTCAGACAAACGGAAAAAAAATGGTCTTGCACCAGAAGAATGAAGAATCTCTACAAAATTAGTCAGTGTGAGATAGAAAATGTTATTTGAGGTGATGGGCAAGAGTCCAGCCCAGACTGTAAACACACTCAGGGGACGGACTGATCCTGTGTAGCTCAAGGAGGAGGCATGCCACAGAGGATGTAAACACAACCCGGGACACTGGACAGTCCTGGATTCCAGTCCCAGCACTGCTGTTTGCTGCTCAGACCAATTATTTATCCTTGCTTGGCTGGCCTGTGTCAATGACACCCGCCTCATGAGTTTTGGGGAATGAAAAGTCAACACATGAAAGTCACTCTTCCTGATGCCCAGCACACAGCCATTTCCTAAGCGATGGGAATCATGTTAAGGTCCAAGGAAGGAACCTGTGTCAGAGAGACCAGGAGCACAAGATGCTAGTCATGGCACAGTGAAATAAATTTTATTACAGACAAAAGGTACCTGAGAGCTCTCATCAAATATGACAAGCCGCCAAGCAGAAAGTCTGTTTCAAAGTTTTAGCTGGCTATGATGGGGTATGCATGTAATCTCTGCTCTCTGAAGGCTGAAATAAAAGATCTATCTCCAATGGATAGATTTTTTTAAATTTCTTCATTATATTTTTATCTATTTAAAGGAGGGAATGGTGTGTACAATTGCGATAGGGTGGGGGTCAGAGGACAAATTGCTGGAACAGATTCTCTCCTTCTACTATGTGGGTCCCACGGATCGAACTCGGACTGTCTGGCTTGGTGCCATGTCACCAGCCCTACATAGATTTGTTTTGTTTGGTGTTTTGTAACAGATAAAGACTTACAGGGACACAGTCGGAATGCTAAGGCCTTCCTGTCCAAATGTCTGCCTTGGTAAACAATGTTTTCCAGGGTGGGAATTGCTCACCCTAGGTTGGGGAGGCTTGACCACTTTTGGCAGAGCTGTTGTTAGGAAATTTGGACCCAGGCTGGGTACTTGCAGAGGTCTCTTGTGGAACTGAAAGCCTTCCCTGCTTTACTCAGCGGCTTGCCATGAATATTATATACCCTGGACCATCTTCTGAACATGGTAATAGGGTGAAGAACAGGCTGGGTAGAAAGACACAGAGAAGAGTATTCTTCTATCTGAAACATCTCCAGTATCCTCAGGAAAAACAAGGCACACATTCAACTCGCTCCGTAGCTATTTATTAGAGCTCACTTTGTGATAAATCCTCTGCATGTCTGTAGGAATTCAAAAACAAATCAGGCCAACTTCAAGAACCTTGTAATGCATATATTATAACAGGAAGATGAACCATAAAGTGGTACAGTCCAATGCCAAATGAAATGCCCTGCACACAGAATGGACACTTTTATGTGAATTCAGAGAAAGAGATCCTTTTTTTGGTCAGGACCATAATCGTGTATCATTCAGAATGCTCTGGACACACCTCTCCTTAAGAACGTCAGTCACGTTTGCCTTTTGACTTGAAGATTTGCTGCAGCCAAGCTTCAGGAGCTGAGGAATCCGGAACCTCCTAGGTTTCAGCATGCAGGGAAGGGCTAGGGTCTTGGGCTTCAGAAGATGGGGAAACTGGCAGGTAGCCAAATAGAGTGTTGCACTTGGTGAGGTGGGCAAGAGAATCTGAAGTCTGGATCAGTTGGGCTACTCAACAAGATGCTGCCACAAAATGAGGGTACACAGAGACAACAACAAAATAAAAGAGAAGCAAGCATGACATCACTTGGGACACAGTTCCAAGCTAAAACACATTATTGACATGTGTTTCATTTTGTAGTTGGTTGCTTCATTACATATATAGCCTGCAGACAACTCAGCCCTTACATCCATTCACAGTACATCCAGTTTGCCTGAATTACATCTTCTTCACTCTCTATAAGAATCTCTGAAGAAGAAATGAAGCTGTGAAGAATAGTTTTTGAGTTGGGTGTAGTGGCGCACACCTGGGACTTTGGCAGTCAAGGGACAAGATGATCGCAGAAAGATCCATGCCATTGGGATCCACATTGTGCGTTCCAAGCCAATTGTGGCTCCGTAGTAACATCTTGCCTCAAAACATTTTTTTCAGTTAATCAGCAGGCAATTCATATATATATATATATATATATATATATATATATATATATATATATATATATATATATATTCCCACCTTTTTTTTCATCTTAATCATGTGAGCATTATTGTCACCTCCACATAATCAATGTAAAAACTGGTATACAGCCAGGGGGTGGTGGCACACGCCTTTAATCCCAGCACCCGGGAGGCAGAACCAGGGGGATCTCTGTGAGTTCGAGGCCAGCCTGATCTACAGAGTGAGATCCAGGACAGGCACCAAAACGACACAGAGAAAACAAAACACACACACACACACACACACACACACACACACACACACACACCTGGCATACAAAGGAGTAAGTTATCTGAAGGAACATAGTGACGAAAGCCACATCTATCTGGACAAATGGTTTGTTTTTGAAACAGGGTCTCCAGCTAAGTAGGTAGCTAAGGCTGACATGAACTTCTTACCTACCTGCCCTCACCTCACCTCCCTAGGGCTGGGTATGCCTCCACACCAGTGCCCATGCTTTTGGAGACTGAGCCCAGGGCCTCATGCATGCTAGGCAGGCACTCTTCAACTGAACTAGCCCAGCACATGGTTCAAAATATGGTTTTTCCATCATGACTTTCTACAGTCATATTAGATGCTCACGTTATCAAGATGGTAAGATTATAGTGGTAGTGGTGGAGATGGTGATGATGGAGGTAATGGTGGACATGGTGAGGTGCTAGTGGAGGTGGTGAGGATGGTAATAGTGGAGGACACTGGGATGATGGTGGTAGCAGTGGAGGTGGTGACCATGGTACAAAGGAAAAGCAGAACACTGCCTGCAATGCTGATGAATTCACAGAACTGGTTTTCATGCTTCAAGGAGCAGAAGCAAGACAATCTTCATAACCAACACAAGAGGGATCTGTAACACAAAGGAAATGGAGCTGGTTTCTAGAGGATGCTCCCTACTCCGGAATCCCAGGAAAGAAGTGGGTGGCACCACTGCAGCCTCCAAGATGCCTGCTCAGTGCCACAGCTCCCCCTCAGCTGACCTGGAAGCCAACTGTCACCTTCCATTATGCAAAGGACTGTTGAAACATGAGGATCCAGATGTCTATTGCCGCCCACTGAATTAGACACAGTCTTCTGCACTCTTTTACTTATGTTCACTTGGCTTTTGGGGGGAGATTAAATAAAGAAACTTAAATTTCATGAAACACTTTTAAGTAGGATACCTGTATTTCACTGAAACAAGGAATTTCCCATGTAATCCCCACAACACACATCATTCTCACTTGGACAAACATAGTCAAATACGGTCACTTCGTTTCCAGCTGGCCGACGTTCTTAAGGTGGGAGGAAAGAAAGCAGATAAGAAATTCAGTCTTCGGAGACCTGGGATAAAATGAGAAACAGATGGGCTCTGATTCCAAACCGGAAATGGTGTTTTTCTTTGGGAAGCTGGTTGATTACTGATTGTAATCTGAACCAAAACCAGAAGACACAGATAACTAACCTCATGAAACAACTGGCCAAAGCACAGCTGGAATTCAAGCCAGCAACAGCCTCTGGCTTGGAGCAGGGGGTGGACCCCTCTCCTCAGCTTCCTCTCTTCCCAGTGTTGGAGGACTTGGTTCCAGGCTGATTTGGAAAGTTTCTGGTCTCTGGTGACTCTGACTTGACTGGAACTCCATGTGTGACTGTCACAGTCAACCTGTCTGCAGAGTGACAAGCATCCAGAGCCACAGGTCCTGCATGGAGTAGGAAGATGGTCTGGTTGTGAGGGCAAGAATTCCTTTCTTTTTGTTTTGTTTTGTCTTTGGTATTTTTTTTTCAGAGTTTCACTGTGTAGCTTTGGAGCCTGTCTTGAAACTCGCTCTGTAGACCAGGCTAGCCTTGAACTCACAGAGATCTCTGCCTGCCTCTGCCTCCCGAGTACTGGGATTAAAGGCGTGCGCCACCACTGCCCGGCTTAAAAAGAAATCTTTAAGAAAAGAAGAGAAAGGAAAAGAAAAAGAAGGCCAAAGGTAGTGATCCATACCTTTAATCAGGAAGCAGAGGCAGGCCGACCTTTGTGAGCTTGGAACCAGCCAGAGATACATAGGAAACTTTTCTGAAAAAGTACGTATACATTAGTAGAGTTTTATTTAATAAATGAGTGAAAATAATTTAAAGAGGAAGAGAATCCTCTGGCCTGGCAGGGTTGAAAGATTTTACTTCCACTATGATTTTTAAGATAGGTGAATAATATTATTTCAAATGTTTTAAATGTTTCATGTTAATAAAAAACATGAAAAAGGATATTAAATTATAATATTAAACTGAGACAGGTGTGGTAGTATATACCTGTAATCCAAGCCCTTGGGGAACTAAAACAGATGAGTGATTCAAATTCAAGTCCATCCTGGGATGAGTGTCAGGCTAGCCAAGGCTATACAGCAAGATCCTATCTCAAAAACGAACAAACAAACAAACAAACAAACAAAAAACATAATATGGGGCTGGAGAGATGGCTTAGCGGTTAAGAATACCAACTGCTCTTCCAGAGGTCCTGAGTTCAATTCCCAGCACCCACATGGTGGCTCACAACCATCTGTAATGAGATCTGACGCTCTCTTCTGTGTACATAATAAATAAATAAATCTTTAAAAAAATACATACATACACATACACACACACACACACACACACACACACACACACACACACACACACATGAAACCAGTAATAAATTATGTTAAAGTTCCATTTTGTGCAGGCATGGCAGAGCATGCCTATAATCTTAGCTCTCACAAGGCTGAGTTCTTGGCAAGTTCAAATAAGGCCAGCCTGGGCTAGATAATGAGACCTTGTCTCAAACAATCAAAACAAAACAAAAAAGACGGTAAAATGATACGTTTTCTGTTATGTATGCTTTCCCACTCTATAAGTTTTGAAAGAAAAAGTATAATTTAGCTGGGCGGTGGTGGTCCATGCCTTTAATCCCAGCACTTGGGAGGCAGAGGCAGGCGGATCTCAGTGAGTTTGAGGCGAGCCTGGTCTACAAAGTGAGTTCTAGGACAGCCAGAACTGTTAAACAGAGAAACTCTGTCTCAAAAAAAAAAAAAAAAAAGTGGAGTTCACAAGTTATCAAAGCCAATAGTAATGACTCAACCTATAATCCCAGAACTTTCGAGGAAGAGGAAGCAAAATCAGGAGTTCAAGGTCATCCTTGGCTACACGCTGAGGCAGGAGAATTGCCTCAAGTTTGAGGTCTTGTTTCCAAAAACAATAGTAGACTGGGGAAATGGCTTAATGGTTCTCAACCTTCCTAACTCTGTAGGAAGTAAGACAGTTCTTCATGTTGTGGTGACCCCCTGACCCCCTAACCATAAAATTATTTTCATTGTGCTGAGCAGTGGTGGTACACCCCTTTAATACCAGCACTCGGGAGACAGAGGCAGGTGGATTTCTGTGAGTTCCAGGCCAGCTGGGTCTACAGAGCAAGTTCCAGGACAGGCTCCAAAGCTACACAGATAAACCCTGTCATGAAAAAAAAATTATTTTTGTTGCTACTTCATAACTGTAATTTTGCTAGTTATGAATCATAATGTAAATATCTGAAATGCAAACATTATCACAGTATTTTCAGATCATCAAGAATATGAAGGATATGTCTATAAATCCCAGTTTAAGTAATGTTGATATATATATATACATGCTCCATGACCAACTTAATCTTCAATTTCTTTTTGTTGTTGTTGTTGAGACAGGCTCATAGTAGAGACAGGATTTTAAAGGGTAGACAAGGCTGACCTTGAACATGCAAAGACCCTCCCACCTGCCTCTGGAGTGCTGAGGTTGCAGGGTGTGCCACTATACCCAATGATGGTCAAGTTTTCATCATGCTCACCATTATCTGCTCAATTAAATCTGAATTCTTTAATTGACCTCTGGGGCTTGCTGTAGTCCATATACGTGGCTGCTCTAATGTTGTACCAAAACTTGAGCTTTTTTGTTGGTTTTGATGTGTGTGTGTGTGTGTGTGTGTGTGTGTGTGTGTGAGTGTGTGTGTGTGTGTTGGGGAGGGGGGGCAGTGGTTGTTCAGGTTTCTTCTGAGATGAGGTTTCACTATGAAGCCCAGGCTACCCTTGCAGTCACAGTTCTCTGTACTGCCATACCTGGCCAACCTGGACGTTTCCAAAGAACAAAATGTTTATCTTATAGCGGTAGAAGCCTTGAACTTGTGATCCTCCTGCCTCAGATTCTTGGGAAGCTGATGATATTCCAGGCTTGAGCAACCAGGCCCAGTACAGGTCTGATTTATAAAATGTCTTTTATCAAGGCCAGTGAGACAGCTTAGTAGGTGAAGGCACTTTGCAGACAAACTTCCATATGCATGCTCTGGCATGTGTGGACAGGCACACAAAGTAAATTAAATAAACATAGAAGAATTCAAAAAAAAATTTTTAATGTGTTTTACCTTCAAAGGATGTACAAAGAAGGCCAAGACTAGTTACTGTCTTCACTGGTCTCTTAAGGTCACTACACAGTCTCGATCTTGTCTGATCCTTGACCTATTGCCAAACAGGACACCTTTGGGTCCTTGGGTTCTTGTGGTAATGGTTACACAACTGATGTGCTCAAGGGACACAGACTGTAAATTAGTTCTTCCAAGAAAGGAAGGAGAAGCAAAGGTCATGGTCTGGGACCAGGACCCCAGACTTAACTTTCATTTCAGTTACAGACAGCCACTCCAGCTGGGCAGGTGTGGACCTCCACACGGGGCTCCGTGCGGCACTAAAGGCAGGACTCTGGGGCTCAGAGAAGAGTTTTCTCAGCGAGGAGATGGGGTACATTAGATAGTTCCATAGTATAATTAGTATCCAAAGGTGCTCTCTCTCCCTCCCTCTCTCTTCTTTTCTGTCTTCCTCTCTCTCACACTCCCTCTCCTTCCTTCTTTCTCCCTCTCCCTAGCTTCCTCTCCCCCTCTATTCTTTCTGTCTTTCTCCCTTCCCCTTTCTGTCTCCCTCTCTCACTATGTAGCCCTCCTAGGTTGGCCTCACAGTTCTGCCTCAGCCTCCTGGATGTTGAGATCTCAGACCTGTGCCGCTGTGCATGCCTTCAAGGTTTCCTCCTTAGACAAGAGAAAATAAGAGTTATCTCTATGCCAAGCTTTGATCTAAGGGCCCTTGTCTTGTGGATAAAGATGTCATCACCTGTGGTGGTTTGAAAGAAAATGGTCTCCCAAGGGACTGGCACTATTGGGAGGTGTGGCTTTGTTGGAGTAGGTGTAGCATGGTTGGAGGAAGTGTGCCACTATGGAGGCAGGCTTTGAGGTCTCATATATGCTCAAGCCATGCCCAGTGTCTCAGACCACTTTCTGTTGCCTGTGAGTCAAGAAGTAAGAACACTCAGCTCCTTCTCTAGCACCACGTCTGCCTGCATGCTGCCTCACTTCCTGCCATGACTATAATGGACTAAACCTCTGAACTGTAAGCCAGCCACCTTAACAGCCTTTTCACACTAAAGCCATGGGCCCTAGACTCTTAGTCTGTGTGGTGGTTTGAATGTAACTGGCCCCCATAGGCCCACAGGAAGTGGCACTGTTAGGAGGTGTGGCCTTGTTGGAATAGGTGTGGCTTTGTTGGAGAAAGTATGTCACCAGTCAGTGGAGTTTGAGGTTTCAGAAGCTCAAACCAGTGGCTCATTCTCTCTTCCTGCTGCCTGGCAATCCAGATGTAGGACTCTCAGCTCCTTCTCCAGCACCATGTCTGCCTGCACACTGCCATGCTTCCTGCTATGATTATAATGGACTAAATCTCTGAACTGTAAGCCAGCCCCAGTTAAATGGTTTCCTTTATAAGTGTTGCCATAATCATGGCGTCTCTTCACAGAAATAGAAACCCTAACTAAGACAGTCTGATTACCTTTAATACAGAAGCAAGAAAATAGTTTTAAAAATGGACTGTCCTGGGGCTGAAGAGATGGCTCAGTGGTTAAGAGCACTGGCTGTTTTACCAGAGGTCCTGAGTTCAATTCCCAGCAACCACATTGGTGGCTCACATTTGTTCTCTTGAGTTTAAGTCACATGGTGACATTTCTCAGTTCTGTCCTCACATCTGCAAGAAGGGAAGCCTCTATAATAGCAGAGACCAAAGTGCCTTCCCACACTTGCATTTAACTGCATGAGTTATTTTCTAAGTGTCAACTTTAGTTCCCCAAGCACTGAGAGAAACTGATTTTTTTTTCCAATCAGGGTGAATCTGAATTCCCTTGAGAAACAAAAGGCAATGGCTGTGTTGGGTTGGGTTGGAGTTGATAGAAAGAATCAACTTTCTTTCTACAGAAACTCTCAGTATTTCATAGATGGTTCTTATTCTAGTTCTGTTAAAGTACAGATTTTCTCAGAGAACTGTTTGCTCTGGACCCCAATTTCATGGGGTTGCCCTGCCGTGTGTGTGTGTGTGTGTGTGTGTGTGTGTGTGTGTGTGTGTGTGTGTAGACCACAATGCACAGCCATTCCTACCTATAACATGGAATGTCTGAGTAGAAACTCTTCTGGAAGGATCATGATGGCCATGAGACAAATCTGTGATCAGCGATTTAGCACCCAAACGCTTAGGAAGTTATTGTTTCTTCCTGTTCTCTTCTCTGTGTTTGCACAGCTCATGTATACCAGAACTGAGTGGAAAGGAGCTGAAGTAAATAAAAAGATTCTGAGCCTCTCAGGACTGGAGAATATAGTGAGGGAGGTGCTAAGCTGAGTAGCTGATCCCAGTACCCTGGAGGCTGAGGCAGGAGGATAGGAAGCTCCAGGGTGAACTGAATTGCATAGTGATATCCTGTCTCAAAACAAAAGATCCGGGAATGTCACTCAGTGGTAGAGTGCTTGTCCACCATGTGAAAAACGCCTGGGTTTGCAGCCATCACCTGAAGGCAGAGTGGAGGCTAAATCCCAGGTAAGTGAGAAGACACCAGCCCTTCTGTTCCTGATAGCATCATCTCTATTTCAAAAATGATGAAGCTGAGGACCACTTGGTAAGAGCTTGCCCAGGGTCACACTATATGGGAGCAATAAATCTGAAAGAGACAACAAACACAGTGGCTATTGCCAGACACCAAACCATGAGCACTGAAGGGCTTGGGATTCAGAAAAGTGGTCCCATGGGAAGGGAAGGTGGTCTGCCTTCTGCATCTGCCCACCCCCTCAGGCCCTTCACTCTCTCCTCTCAACCTCTGCAGTCTCCCTCCAGAGTATCCCGGACCCACACCATCACGCCACCCCCCTCCCCACCCCTGTCAGCTGCAGTCCACATGACCACAGCACACTTCCCGCTTCACATCCTGTCTTTGACCTATAAGCACAAACCCACTGCAGCAAAGGGAAACTGTTGGAGAAGCCCAGGCCTCTGGTCCTCCCTGCCTCTCTTCTCTTTCCTGTCACTCTCTTCCTCCCTGGTCCCTCCTCCAGTCCTGCCTCTTCAGTATAGCAAGGCGTGTAAACCCCTCCAAGGTGAAGCAAAGGACAAACGACTCCCAGCGGGGTCTGGACTGGCCTGTATCCTTTCTCACGGGCCCAGGAGATTGGAAGTTTCCAGGCATTTCAAGGCCTTTTCTTATTTCCTTCCTCACAGATCTTGCCTGCGCAAGCAGCTTCAGCTCTCTTTCTGCAGTTATTACCCACAGGCAAGAGCCGCCTTCTCCAGTCCTCAATGCCTGTGCACAGACAGGAAAACTCACGAATTTGGAGTTGCGGGGAGGGGATCTTAGCGCTGTTGAACCTGCCCCTGAACAATTTCCCCTTCGGCACTCTCTCTCATCTGCCCCCCAGTATTACTGGTGGTCAGCAACCTTACACCCCTGGTTCTAACTGGCTTCTCCGCAGCTGTGATGATACTATGACCAAAAACAACTTGGGGGAAAGAAGTATTTTGTTGTCTTACAGGTCACAGTTGATTACCGAGGGAAGCAAGGGTGGGTTCTCTAGGTGGAGGGGATGTAAAGGGGGGCACTGAAGCAGAAGCTGTAATAAATTGCTGCTTACTGGCTGGCTCCCTCTGGCTTGCTCAGCTGCCTTCCTTCTATAACTCAGGACCACCTATGTCAATTAGCCCTTAAGACATGCCCACAGGCTGATCCGAGGGAGGCAATTCCTCAAGGGAGGGTCCTTCTTCCCAGGTGTACCAACTTGACAACTGAAGGCAATCCCTTAAAGGCAGGATGACGTTAAATACTGTAGTTGATGCTCAGGTCATATAGTTGATGTTAGGTTCAAAAGACACCGCCGCTGTCTCCAAGGGCCTTGCAAGGCCTGATTCACGGCAGATGTTTCTTGGGGAGAAGAAAGCCAGTCCGGCTGTTTCCTCCGAGTCTTCATCCCAGCAGCACCCAATACGAGTGTGCAGGAGTTTTAGGGAAGGTGAGATACCTAGATGAACACCTGTAGTCTCAACCCTTATGAATGACATCGTCGCTCTGACAGGTGGATCCAGAAAAGCATCCAGAATATAGACAAGGCCATTTGAGGCACGTCACGAAAGGTGATTCCTAATGTCCTCCTCCGTGGGAGAGTGCCAGCCCTTCTAACTCTCCAGCACTATTGTGAGACACAAATTTGACCCATGGAAAACCCTGTGTAAATGAGGGCTGTTCTAAACCAGGAACCTGGCTCTCTGAAGGACTTCCTCAACCCTGATGGAAGAACAAAGAAACAGAAGAATGCATGAATGGGTGAGTGTGGGAATGGATGGAATAGCTCTCTTCAACCTCCATGGGGTTACATGCTAACTTCTTGTAGGGCTGTAAAGCCTACATTTTAATTTATTTCCTACTTCATTTTAGCCTTCATATCCCTTACACAGTGTGCTTTGTAAAAGGTTTTTGTAGAGCAGATCCAGAACTGCCTAGTATGAACTAGGTCAGAAGTAACAGTTAGGTCTCCAACATGAGAACTTGAACTCAGGCCTTCAGCTATGCCTGGCAGCATCGTCATTTCTATCCAGCTTACCTGCTTCCTAGAGAGTGTTCAGGTCTCAGTTTGAACATCATCTCCTCACTGCCAGCTTCCCTGCCCTGCCCTGCCCTGCCCTGCCCTTCTCCTTCACTCTTTCCGGTTCACAGGTTTGACTCTGCATCTCATTTAGCATTACTATGGTTTGACCTGCCCCTATTTGACATTGCTGTGTTTGTACCTGTAAACTCTTCTGTATGCTGAGCTCTGTACTGAGTTCGACCCCCATCATTTATTAACACAGTACAGTTTTAGCTTTATTTAACCTATGCAAAAACTGAAGTTTATGGAGTCTCAATTATGTTCCTTGTTTAAACATCAGTAGCGGTTAGCCCTGAGTAGAAGGGTTCAGGTGTATTTGTGCAACAGAAGCTTAGAAACTGGTTTGGTTTTGTTGTTGTTGTTATTGTTTTTTAAAGCACTAACTCCTCACATGGACCCTTGAGGACAAAGAAAACCTACAGTCATCTTGGATTCCAGAAACAGCAAAAGCCTCACAGTGCAGACTACCTTCCCACCCTGATGATGAGCACAATTATCTATGAGCGTGCACAGAGTGGAAGTGATCGATTCCCTCAAGCATAGCAGTGATGTCGATAACAACTTCTCCAGGCCTCTTGGAACTTCGACAATGATCAACTAGACCAGTGTGTTGACCACCACTGCTTGGTTACTCAGACAGACCTCTTGCCCTGTATCAATTCTCTCCCCCTTCTACATCCTTAAGGCCCTGCCAGTAACCTGAGGGCTGGTTTTGGAGTCATTGAACCCATGCTCTTTCTCATGTGGCCACATGGATTAACTCTCCTCTTCTTGCTCTTAACTATTATCCGACTCTTTAATTGGCACATTTAATTGTGTTGTGTGACAAAATTTTTCCTGGAAAGACGCAACACACACATCTACTCACTCCAGATAGGTATCTCATGACAGACCAAAGCACAGATACTATCAAAGTCCAACATGGTGAACTAATGAGTTGTAGTGGGTTTACTTACAAGGTTATGGGTGAGGGGTTATTTACAGCATCAGAAAGAACTCAAATAAATGACTCAAAACGTACTTTAGCATGTGTGACCACTCACAAAGCTGGGAACCTGGAGCACACTGCACAGCCTGCAGGCCCCTCAACAGGTCGGAGAGTACCCTTTCCAGGTGCCTCAGTTGATCTAAACCTCTTCCAGGCAGCTCTGCTGGTTTCTGCTTCTTCCAGGCAGCTGGTATGGTCTCAATCTTCTTTGCAGCTCAACTTTTATTGCTTACTTTGGCAGGGAAGGCCTACTGAATCTGGTCAGTTTCAGGGACTTCCTGAAACTATATTGAGTTGTTTACCTTCCTTCTTAAGGAGTTTCCCTGCTAGATAGAATGTTTCGATCTCAGAGGAAAACTGTTACACACAAAATGCGCAGCTAAACCTAGCCTGTTTGGCCTGTTGGAACTGGGACAAAAATACAGGCTGTTGTCCTAAAAACCCAGTTATGTTTATGTTGTGCTAAACACAGTACATGATCTAGAGGTTACTACAAGTTTGAGGCCAGCCAAGCTCCAGGACAGCCAAGGCAAGAGAAAACCTGTCTGGAAAAAAAAGCAAAAGCCTAAAACTAAACAAAATAAAACTAGAGGTTAAATATATACTAATTTTAACTATTGTTTTTCAGAATGAACTTGTAACCGCTACAATATCTCCTAAGGAAATTGGTAACATCCTAGGACCTACCAGTATCAGAAGGACTGGGAATTGCTGGTGTGTGAGATATGATGGATAGTTGCAATACAATGAGCGACGATTCACTGCTTTTCAGGCTAATGGAGATGAAGGGCACTTGGTCCTCATTCATATCTGTCTTGAAAATCCATGATCTCATTCTTCTCAAGAGTGCTTAGTGGAGCTCATCTCAGCAGTGTGAGGAAATGTGGACTGGGACTGAAGGGCAATGAGTAGCCTAAAGCCAATGGCTAGCAATCAAATGACAGGGGAACCAGTGATGAGTTCTTGGAGATAAACCATAGTGGGAGGAGCTTGGGTTGCAGCAAAAGTGGAGTAAGTTCCAGCTCACTGGATTTTGCTCTCCACATCTATGAAATGAGGTGGGGAAAACCTTACTTACAGGAGTGTCATAAGGATTCAAGGAAACTCTGTGCAAAGCACCTGATGCTAGGACTAAGGAATCAAGTTCACTGACATCAGGCAGCTCACAACCGCCTATAACTCCAACTCCAGGTAATCTGACACCCTCTTCTGGCTTCCTCGGGCACCTGCATCCATAACCACACACAGACACATGCATACATGTAATTAAAAATAAAATTAATCTACGAAAAGTCAACAAGCTGGGCGATGGTGGCATACGCCTTTAATCCCAGCACTCAGGAGGCGGAGGCAGGGTCTCTGAGTTCAAGGCTAGCCTGGTCTACAGAGTGAGTTCTGGGACATCCAGGGCTACACAAAGAAACTCTGTCTTGAAAAATACTGAGAGAGGAGAGAGGGAAAAGAGGGGGTATACTTGGCGGTAAATAGCCTTTAATCTTCTTCCTCTACCCCTTGTTAAGAATTATGGCCGGGCGGTGGGGATGCACACCTTTAATCTCAGCACTCGGAAGGCAGACATAGGCAGATCTCTGTGAGTTCCAGGCCAGCCTGGTCTCTAAAGCAAGTTCCAGGACAAGTGCAAATCTACACAGAGAAACCCTGTCTCAAAAAACTCACAAAACAACAACAACAAAGAATTATGTACTAGCCCACATAGCAGATGTGATTGCAAAATAAAGGAGATCAATATCAGGAGCTGCTGCATTGGAATGTAAGCTACGAGATGAATGCTGCGGGGCCCAGCAGTCCGTCTTAGGGACCTGCCCACTTTGCCTAGCGGTGCTGTTCGCGTGAACATTTTTGAAATGCCTGTCTCTGCCTGTCAGACCCCTGTGCAGGAACCACGGGCAGGAAATGAAATCAACAACCTGCTATCTGTCCACACCACCAACTGTTACTCATCCTGAATAAGTGAATGAGGGACTCTTTTCAAAACAGAGTGGCAGAGAAGAGCCAGCCCAACACTAGCATCCCTGCCCAGAGTGGCCATTCAGCTCTGGAACAAGTGTCCCCCAGCTGCCCAGAACTTTTTCCAGATCAGCTCAGAGCACTTGTGGCCAGCTTCACCACCAGCCGCTTTGTAAACGGAGAAGTGTATTGGCTCCCTGGAATAGTTGTATTCATCACAGGCGGCTAGGAGTAGGGATATTCCTCAAAAGAGGGGGTCAGAAATAGAATTACAAATATCTAGGGCATCCTTTCTTCTAGAGACAGGTTGAAATACTAGCTGTTGGGGGATGAGGTGGTTGTAAAAAGGCAAACATGGCAGGAGGCAAGCCCATTGCCAGAAGCTTGCTTTTTACTGTGAGCAGCCTGAGATGATCCACTTCGCTTCGGTGGTGGCGCACGCCTTTAATCCCTGCACTCTGGAGCAGAGCCAAGTGGATCTCTGTGAGTTTGAGGCCAGCCTGGTCTACAAGAGCAAGATCCAGGACAGGGGCCAAAACCAAAACTACACAGAGAAACCCTGTCTCCAAAAAAAAAAAAAAAAAAAAAAAGTCAACATGTTGATACCCCTCCTAGCGACTGCTGGCTGGGTCATTATACTTATCTGTGTGGTGACACAGAAGAGGAAAATAGCCAAGAAGCAGAAGCCAAGCTGCCTGATGGCTCTGGGTATCGATCGGGTACTTGCTCTCTGTACTGCATACTCTCCTAAGGTGAAAACCACCTAAATCCTCGTTCCAACCCTAGCTTTGCTAACTTTCCTAGGAGGCCCAGACCTCACCTGCTCCTACTACTTCATATCTTTCCTACAAATGCATCACAACTCTTGCAGAAAAACCAGCCATCTTTTGAAAGACAGCTATACTTCTGCAATTCACCTTCCTCCTACCCCACCCCCCACCCCTGTCTGCTCCTCTCTCTTTCTTTGACACAGGGTCTCAATGCCTCCCAGGCTAGCATCAAGCTAGCCATGTATGACTTGGAACTTCTGATCCTCCATCTTCTCCCTCTCTGGAGTTTTGGAGTTACAGGGATGAGCCACCAGGTTCATTCATGTGGCACTGTGGATCAAACCCAGGGGCCTTCTGCACACTAGATAAACACTCGACCAACTGATCTACACCGCCAGCCCCTTAACTATAATTTGTTGATTTTAAAAGTTTTTTGAACATTTTCAAAACCAGGGGGAAAATGGAAAGAATAGTACAGTGAATGTCCATGTGTCCATTCAGGCAGACACAGCAACTGGCAAGTGTTCACCACCCATGCACACACACACACACACACACACACACACACACGCACGCACGCACGCACACGCACACATGCACACATGCAGCCTTCCTTTGCTCTCTCTTGATTGGCACTTGTACTTCTCCTTAGCTAAACCATCTGGAGATTAGCCTGTCATATTGGGCCACCTCACTCTTAGAAATGTCAGTCTGCATCTCCAGAGGACAAGCTCATTCTCTGACAAAATCACCACCACAAAAACCAACATCAGGACAACAGCAGCTGACATCCAGTCCACATTCAAATCCCTCAGTCTCTCCAAAATATTCCTTATGGCTATTGTTCATTAATTCTTTTGGATCCAGTTCCCAAGCACCCACATGGCAGGCAGCTCACAACCATACATAACTCCAGCTCTAGGGGATCAGATACCTTTTTCTAACCTCCATGGCATCGGCATCAGGTACACACACACACACACACACACACACACACATACACATGCAGGCAAGCATTCACATGTAAAATAAATTAGCCCGGCAGTGGTGGTACATACCTTTAATCCCAGCACTCAGGGGTCAGAGGCAGGAAGACCTCTGTGAGTTCAAGGCCAGTCTGGTCTACAGAGTGAGATGCAGGACAGCCAGGGCTTTATAAACAACTTAAAAGTTTATAAACAACTTTAAAGATTAAGTGCAAGTTCTTAGTAGCTGAGCGTCTTGGAAGATTTCCTGGGAATTGTAGGACTTTAGCTGGGATTAAAGAATGGATGGCATTTTTTTTTTTTTTTATTGGACAGCATTTTGTGAAGTGACTAATTTTTCCCTATGATCCCAGTGGTTCAAGTTGAGCAGGCCTGCAGTGCTCAATAGGGTGGCCATGCTGGCCAAACACCAGCTGCAGAACTAGTACCCATCAAGAAGCCTGGCACTCCAGTTGCCCAAATTCTGTAGCCTGTTGTATGCAGCATCTGAACCAACTGTTTCCCTGTTCCTGCTCCTCAGGTTTCTGCCATTCCGGGATTCATGTATCCTCTACTTAGAATAATATGTGGGCTTTTGTTACATTTAAGTTGTTTTTTTTTTTTTCTTTGCATTTTTTGACACAAGGTCATAATACTATGTAGCCCTGGCTGGCTTGGAACTTTCTATATAGACTAGTCTGGCCTCAACCTGGTCACAGTCCTCCTGCCTCTGCCTCCTGAGTGCTACATTCCAGGCACGTACCACTATGCCAAGTGAACATGCTTTCTCCCCGTCCCTATTCCCTCTGTCTTGCCCTCCTCTGCTACCCTCTTCCTCATCCAATGACCTCCCATTCATTGTCAGGCAGAGTCCTCCTTTTCCCTGGAGACACTTTCCCCTGTCACCCTCCCACACAGCCGCTAGATCTATCTCGACAAACCACTATGTCTCTTACACATCCTGTGCTGTCGTGTCCTGGTCTCTTTTGTCTCCTGTTAGACATTGTATTCCTTGAAGTCATGCAGAGCTGTGAGCCTGCATCCAGAGATAGTATTTATCCAGTCATTGTGGACAGGGAGTAGGCAGAGTGGAGTGGGGGGGGAAGCGACACAAAAAACATGTTTGTCATTAATGAGTTTAGTAACATTTACTTCTATGTCTTGTTTTCTAAAGCCCTTTTTAAATTTTATTTATTTATTTGTATGAGCATTGACTGGTGTTTTGCCTGCATGTATGTCTGTGTAATGGTGCCGAATTCCCTGGAACTGGAGTTACTGACAGTCAGAAGCTGCCATGTGGTTGCTGGGAATTAAACCTGGATCCTCCAGAAGAGGAGCCAATGTTCTTAACCACTGAGCCATCTCTCCAGGCCTCCTGCTAAAACCTTTTATATGTATCTGTCTTCTGAAGTATTGACTGACCCTTGAGCTTGAACAGCTCTGTCGTTCATGTCACGGAACAGCTATAGGATAATCTACTGAAACGATTTGTCTACGACAGTATTTCAAATCAATACTAATCATTAAAGGTTCACTGTAGGGTTATGCCCCTAACCTGAGTTAAGACATCGTAGTCTCTAATGTTTGTTCTGCCCGGTAGGAAGCATGTGACTTTTGGCAAGCTGTGGCACTTCTCTGAGGCAGAGGGTTTTTCAGTAGATGGCTTATAGGCTTGTGTTTGGCAGTGTGGCCGATGATATGAAATAATAAATTGGAAGCCCTAACATGCAGCATACATTCAAAACATTTGTCAGGGTTAGTTCCTTTATCTGAGGCCGGTGAGGAAGAGAACATGGGGTAAAGGAAGAGAGCTTGGGAAGGAGCAAACACTTGTTTACTTTGTTTTGCTCAAATTGTATTCACACCTTTGTTTATTTGAGACAGCTACCAGGCCTAAGCTGGCCTTCAACTCGACATCCCTGCCTGGTTCTGTTTCTTTCACAACACGTCTTTCATTACATGGCAAATTGGGGACAGGGACTCTGAGACAGCATACCTGTCCTTACAGGGAGCAACAGGGAGATATACATACAGTCTTCTGTGAAGATTCAGAATAGAAACCCAAAGACAGGCAAAAACCACAACAAAACAAGCAAATAATGAAAGTTACTTCTCTCATCCTCCTAGTGGAGTTGAGGCAATTATCTTAAATAATTTTCTTAAACGAAAGAGAAATGTAAGTTTTCTGAGACTGGAGACATGGCTTAGTGGTTGAGTGCTTGCTGCACAATTGAGAAACCAGAGTTCAGATCCCAGCTTCCACATAACGAGCCTGATGTCTCACAAAAGGCCTGTAACTCCAGCTCCAAGGAAGGTGAGACAGGAGGATTACTGGGGTGCTAGCTTGCAACCTAACTGTGAAATTGTGAGCCCTGGGTCTGGAAAGAGACTTGGTCTCAAGAGGAATAGGTGGAGAGTGAGCAAGGAGGAGACTTGATGCCCTCTTCTGGCCACAGACACACTCACCTGCACCATCATTCACATGGACAGACACACATACCCACAAAAGCAAATAAACAACTCTTTGTAAGAACGCAGTATAGGCTTTCTGTTGGTTTTGGACCAATGGTCCACACTTCTCTCCTACTTTGTCTTTCCTCCTGTGCAACCTGACTTCACATGTTAAACAACAGTCTGGAATCACATACACGCTGTGGCAGGTTGTTTTATGTACTGTGTTGCATATTAGAAACAACTTTAAGATGATGAAGTAACCGGCCACCTCTAGGTTCTTAGATCTGCCCTAGGTGTACTACCGATTCTTGGTTTGTTTGTTTATATATAAGACAGAGTCTCTCCATCTGGTCCTGGCTGGCATGGAACTTGCTATGTAGATCAATCTTGCCTCAAACTCAAAGCAATCCTCCTGCCTCTAGCCTCTCAAGTGCCGAGATTGCAGACATGCTCTGCCATACTCAGACCCTACTCCCCTTCTTTGTTTTTTGAGAGAGGGTCTCACATAGTCCAGGCTGGCCTACACCTCACTAGGTAGCACAGTCTAGCCTTGAATGGCACTCCTCTTGCCTCTACCTCTAGACTGCTGGGATTACAGGTATGTGCCTGCTTCTGGTTCCACTCCGATTCATGACCAAGAATAAAAGAGACTTGATCTTGGCATTTCATTCTACAATTCTATTTTTTTTATTATTATTTGTTTTGTTTTTGAGACAGGATTTCTCTGTATAGCCTTAGCTGTGCTGGAACTTGCTCTGTAGACCAGACTGGCCTCAAACTTACAGCAGTTCCTCTGCCTCTGCCTCCAGAGTGCTGGAATTAAAGGCATGTGCCATCACTGCCTGGCTTGGAGTCAAGAATTCTTGATACAACTGCTGGTGGCCACATCAGAGGATCAGCAGGTGGCAACTGACTTCAGGTTGCCAGCCCGCCAGGAGGCAAATCCCTGATGGGTGAATCTCAGATAGACAAGACCCCGAGACCACAGACCCCAGAGTGTCATTTGCCTCTGCCGTGCCTTTACATGTTTGCCGCTGTCGTCTTCCCCTGGCACCTGGCATGGTGGGAATGGTGTAGGGAGATCCCCACTGACTATGATGTAGTGTGTTTATCTCATGGAAACATCCTGTTCTATGGTGCATTTTTACCTTTGGATTATTATGAAGATGGTTTCTTCCTAATCTGTACTGTCTAATTGGTGATAATAATAATGTTAGTTTAAATAGAGTTTTGATGATAAAAAATAAAACAAGGAAGTGTCACACAGCTAGAACACATAAGTTTCAATTGAGGAGGTATATAGGCTGTGTCTTAGGTTAATGATTAAGTAAAACAAGTGAGTCCCAGTAGCCCAGGTAGTTTAAATTCTTCTAATCTCAACATTGGGAGGTATGTTCACAGGTTTCAGGGTGCATCATAACTGAAACAAAGCTTTGAAAATAACTTAAGGTTAGAGTAGATGTTTTTGTCAAATAGCTTTACAGTTAAAAAACCAAGAAGACAATCTAAAGTTTTAGAAAGGCACATAGTTGAGTGAGGAACTTGTTACGGTCAAGGAACAAATACAAAGCAATTATTATTGGCTGATGTGCCTTTCTTGCTAAGATTGATTGATGACCAAAGGTGATGATTAATTCCTTGTACCCATTTTTGCCCTCCATCTCCTGATATGAAAACTACTGATGAGTGGGTGTGCACCCTAAAGATTTAATGTAGTGGGTAGCTGTTCCAGCTTTGACCTGGAAGTACTAGCTCCAGTGAGGCTTCTGGTAACTGTCACACCTAGCTATGACCTGCCCCTGAGGCGGGGCCAAGACAGGAACCTTGAAGACCCGAGATCTGGATGTGCCAGTGCTCTTGGTTCCTGGTGATTGTGGTTGCTGGATGGTAGAGTTCTCCAGAGGACACTGCTGGACTGTACCTCACCTCTCCTGGATCCTGTAACCAATCCCTTTACTTGTTGTAAGTTACCCCAAAATAAACCTCCCTTTTAACTACATGGTGTTGCCTTAATAAATGCCCCAATAATTTAAAGTAGAGCTGACTGATTGTTTTTCACATATAAAAGTTTAGGTTTGTGGTTCCTTTAAGATTCCTTATAAGATTATTTTTCAAGATAAGTAATAAAGTGATTGGTCCTTTCTTTGTAACCGCAAAACACAGCCTGCCAATAAATGAATACCTTGCTTGCCCACACAGTTAATCTATATCAAGTTGCTTGGGTATGAATGTACATGGGTTCTTGGGATAATTTGCTTTTCACCTATAATACATAAAATGTTTAATCATGTAAGGGCTATGAAAAACATGCTGTTTTTCACTTGTATTCATTGTAATCATTCAGTTGGAAAACAGAATGTAAGCACATTGTAATTTCTACCTTGCCTGAAAGATTTTCCTGGAGTATACAAGCTGTAAGGGAAAGAATAAAGATAGCGTTAAAGTGAGTTAGAAGGAAAATATTGAGATGAGAGAGAAGGAAATCACTAGGAAAATAATGAACAGAGAATATGAAAGAAGAGTAGAGCAAAGGTCTGAAGGAAACCAACAAGAGTGTCTTTTCCCTTAACCTCCTCAGATTAAAAAAAAAAAAAAAAAGGCTGGAGAGATGGCTCAGAGGTTAAGAGCACTGACTGCTCTTCCAGAGGTCCTGAGTTCAATTCCCAGCAACCACATGGTGGCTCACAACCATCTGAATGAGATCTGGTGCCCTCTTCTGGCTGTATACATAATAAATAAATAAATCTTAAAAAAAAAAAAAAAAAAAGTGTGCTGACTCTGGATTCCTTCCCAGCGCTGTGCTGTTGGAGGCTGCCCCGCCCCCCAAGGCTGTGATATAAAACTAAACTGGATCTGGAGCCCCATGCTCAGGATCCCAGCATTTGGAGACTGAGGCAAGAGGGCCACTGTGAGTCCAAGGCCAGCCAGTCTGTACTACAGACTGAGATCCAAGTCTACTTCAGCTACAGAGTGAGATATGTAAAAAACAAAACCCAAAAGTGAGCTGGAGGTTGCTCCCAAGCCTGTTGACATTCAGCCACATGGTTGAGGGAGACAATTGGCTACTTCAAGCTGTCCTCTGACCTCCACAAGAATGTTGTGCAGGAGTGCATCCTTGCTAACCACAAATAACTAAAAAACATGTTTTTAAAAACCAAAACAGAGCTGGGCTGTGGTGGTGCATGGCTTTAATCCCAGCACTCAGGAGGCGGAGCCAGTCAGATCTCTGTGAGTTCAAGGCCAGAATATATGTATATGTATATATAGATTCAGGACAGGCACCAAAACTACACAGAGAAACCCTGTCTCAAAAAAAAAAAAAAAAAAAAAAAAACCGAAAACTAAAAACCAAAAAACCAAAACCAAACCAAACAAACAGAAGGAAGGGAAGGAGGGAGAACAGGAGGAAGAGACTCATAAATCAACTTATTGCTTATCTAGGGTCAGGAGATTATATAAACGGGAGGTAAGGATAGGCTACTGAGGGAGAGGAATGGTCTTCTATGAATGAGGCGAGATTTTCCAGGAATTTGGGCACCATCCTTTTAAGTTTTTCCTTTTGCGGTTCTTCCCTATGTCAACATGGCAGTCTTGACCTGTCTTGAAAGAGGGTGCTAGTCAGCAAGCAGATGCTATTACGATGATGTCAGAGGTTGACAACCAGCCACTGTGGCAGCCTTTATAGATACAACTGGTTCAGACCAGCCCACCTGAAGAGCAGCTTCTGGCCTCCAAGCAACCGGAGGACAATAAAAGAGCTTAGTGGGAGAAAGAGATTCAGGTAGGTCACTTAGGACAGGGAGGACTGAGCAGACCTTGCAGACACCCATTTTTCTCATCACGCATCCTGGCTGGCCCCTTTCTTCTTTACCCTTGGTCCCTAGCCCGATTCTCACTTGTCTCTCTGTTTCTTTCTCATAAAATTGATCTTACCCCTGTCTCCCTTGCTTTCCTTATATTCAGCGACAGACTACCCAAACTAACCCTGGCGTTAAAAATCATCTAGTTCTGAAGCTGAGCGGCACATACCTATAATCCTGAGTTTCGAATGCAGAGAAACGAAGATAGGGAGTTTAAGAGCAGCCTCCAGTACATAGACATTTTGAGGCCACCCTGGGTATCTTAGTTAGGGTTTTTATTGCTGTGATAAAGCACCATGACCAAAGGCAAGTTGGAGAGGACAGCGTTTATCCCACTTCCACATCACAGTCCATCACTGAAGAAAGTCCAGACAGGAACTGAAACATGCCTGGAACCTGAGGCAGGAGCTGATGTAGGGGCCATGGAAGGGTGCCACTTACTGGCTTGCTCCTCCATGGTTTGCTCAACTTGCTTTCTTATAGAACCCAGGACCATTAGTCCAGGGATGGAGCACCATCCACAAAGGGCTGGGCCCTTCCCCATTAATCACCAAGAAAGCGCTCTACAGGCTTGCCTACAGCCCTATTTGGGGGAGTCATTTTCTCAGTTGAGGTTCCCTCCTCTCCAATGACTCTAGCTTGTGTCAGACTGACATAAACTATCTAGCACACTGGGATACTTGAGACACCATAAAACAAACAAACAAACAGGACTAGAGTTTGAATCCCAGTATGCACATAAGAGCTGGGTGGCATGGTGGTCCGTTTGTAATTCCAAATTCAGAAGGTAAAAGGGTAGAGACAGGCCATCCCCAAAGCTAGCTGGCTAGCCAGACTTGCTCTAGGTTCAACCGACAGACCTTGCGGGCAAAACAAGGTGAAGAGTGATTAAGAAGGACTCCCAATGTCAACCTAGGACTTCCACATACACATGGACTCATGCACCTTCTCACATACACACACACACACACACACACACACACACACACACACACACACATCAAACCACAAACCAAACCCAAAAGTATTACAAATGTTTCCAAACTCTTTCTCACAGAAAACTTCCCAAGATGTAACGCTGATGGAGCTTCTTTGCACCGAAAGAGGAAGCCAGTGCATCGTGCTTCATCCACCCAGCTTCCAGCTGGGTAATCCTACCCCACCCTCAAAGAGCTCTGAGTTCCAGTGTTCTGGGATGACAGCCTTGGGGGAAAGCCTCACATTTGATAGGTGAGGAGAATGAGCCTAGAGATGGCAGCACTTGATATGCATGAAAAACCCTCCTGAAGTTCAGGAGCTAAAGTCATTCCCATAGGCTCAAAAACTGCTTTCATTGACCAAGACTACACTCAGCCCTCAGAACCGGAAGTCGTCTTCAGATTTTCCCTCCTGCTCTGATGCAACTGCTGACCTTTTCTCCTGACCCAAGAGAAGGCAAGGGAAAAAAGGAAGAAGAGGCTTCTGAAAGGACAAGTGCAGGCCGGTATGCCACCTGTAATCCCAGCGCTTGGAAGGCAGAGGCAGGAGGATCAGTTCCAAGCCTGGGGACATGGTGAGACACTGTTTCAGAAGGAGGGAGGAGGGATAGGAAAGGGAGAAGGAAGAAGTAGGAAAGAGGAGGAGGAGGGGGCGGAGGAGAAGGAGAAGGAGAAGGAAGAGAAAGCGGAGGAGGAAGAAGAGGAGGAGGAGGAAGGGAAGTCAACTGATCCCACCCTGGGCATCTCTATGGCCTCTGTGGAAGGGTTCCTATACCAACAAAGTGGCTGGGGCCAGTGACATGAAGTGAAATGGTGTTCACACAAACAAAAGAGCTTTGTGGGCTGCATGGATTCTGCCACGACCGGGCACAGGGGCATGACAACTTGCTTTTCCTCGGAGGGAATGGCAGCTTGATGTTGATGTGTCAGCTCCGCATTGTGCAAGCCCTCCTCTGCCTCCTCCTTCCCCACAGCTATAAGATGCACTGTCAGATGAACACTCATTCTTCTTCCTCCTTTGTAATAGAACGATATGGATGTTTATAAAGCTTCTCCTCGCCTTTCAAAGTCAACACAACTAAAGCTCAATGCATCTTAATGGGCAGCCCCCAGCCCTGTGCAGAGCAAATGGCAGCCATCCCAATTAAAATAACCAGGCACCGATCTGAAAAAGGGTAGGAGCCAGGTTGAGACTTCTGCCAAAACTGCCCCAGACATAACAGAAAAGAATTTGCATTGAAGGTGACTGGTTTCCCATAGTGCTCTTTGCAGGCTCTTCACAATTGTTTTTACAACAAGCATTCCCCCATCCCAGAGTTTTCCAGAGGCAGGAGAAAGACAACTTAATTATCTTCCCAGAGAAACAGAGCTCCAACAAACCATGTCAAGAGGCACAGAGGCAATCACACAGTGCGTGGGTGGCTTAGGTCTGTAATCCAGCACTTGAAAGGAGGCTGAGGCAGGAGGATCTTGAGTTTGAGGTTAACCTGGGCTAAATAGGATGCCTGCCACAAACAGTAAACAAACAAACAAACAAACAAACAAGACAGAATCAACTGTCATAAAGTTTGACATCTTTTTTTGTCATAACAGTAAGTGGTTGTTGGCTTAATAGGAAAAGTTTATTTTTATCAGATATGTTCATTTTATTTTTTTGTGTGTTTTGCCCAAGGAGATGTCTGCGTACCACATGTATGTTTGGTACATGCATGGAGGACAGAAGAGGGCAAGAAACCCCCCCAGAACTGGAGGGACAGATGGTTGTGAACTACCATGTAGGTGTGGGAAATTGAACCTGGAACCTCCAGCGACAAATGCTCTTGTAACCAATGAGCAGGTTTTCAGCGCCTGTCCCCGCCCCTAAGTTGGAATTTCTTAAGAAAATACTTTGGCCTTGTGGGCAGAGGCACTATGGCCCTGAGTTCAGTCCCCGGGATCCACACAACAAAGGGGGAGCAATGACTCCTACAAGTTGTCTTCTGACTTCCACACCCACACTGTTGTACTTGAGTAACTACACATGCTCACACTCACACAGAAATAAGTGAATAAATAAAATAAAAGTGCGGAAAAAGAAAATGTCATAACGTAGCTTTAGGCTCTTGCATTGAAAGGCACAAGACTTAGCAAAAGGACAGTATATACATACCCAAGAGGTGGGTGCCAGTTTCTCAAGAGAGGGTCACCTTATAGTCTGGTCAGAGAACTGAGTGAACACCTAGGTGAGGACAGCCCCAGCATCTAGTAAGTGCTCATTAAATCAAAGCTGCTGTTCCTGCAGGACTCTGAGTGCACATGGTGCTGCAGCAGACAGTATTTTCTCTTGACTGAAATCCAGATCATCTGGCTCAAGCCCAGATGTTTGAAAAAGATTTAGAATGCTGGTTACTGTCCAGTAGACTTTAGTGAGCACATCCCAAGGAGGCTGGTCTACAGATTATGGTCCGTCCCCCCCCCCCCCCCCAGCCAAGCATTCCCTCTGCTGGGAAGAAGAAAGAAGAAACTCCCCCACTTAGGAAGTGTGAACTGTCCCTGGTCTCTTTTATAACACCAGGCAGAAATATGCAAATTGTTATCCATGCTTCCCCCCTCCCATCTCCTCACTTCCAAATGCCACTGGTACTTTGAATTAAAAAAAAAAAAAAATGGAGGATGAGAGGTCAGGGAATTAAGCTATAAATTTTCCCTGGTGTCCTATAAAGTAACATTTAAAGCTACATTGAGAGTGATGGTCCCTCTCCTACACCCTAAGAAGGCAAGCAGAGAGCCTGGATAACCTGGTGTGTGTGTGTGTGTGTGTGTGTGTGTGTGTGTGAGAGAGAGAGAGAGAGAGAGAGAGAGAGAGAGAGAGAGAGAGAGAGATTAGGTGACCACTACTTTATCAATGATGGGACTATAATACAAGGCTTTGGGGGACAGAAGTAACTTGTTCAGGGCACCCCATGAGTCAAAGCTCCATCTCTTCACTTCTGAGCTCATTTTCCTCTGCCCGCTCTGAGCTGAGTTTTCTTATCTATAAAACCAGGTTATACAGGTAGGCACCCTCCAGGGCCTTGTAAAAGGCCCATGAGTTAACTCAGCTAGTATGCTTAACACAATCATTGGCACACAAATGGGTCCAATAAATGTTAGGTATTACTATTATCCCCAAAGACATCTATGACATCAAATGGGGCTTTCTTCCAGATTGAGGACAATGGCTTTGTCTCCAGGTGACCAAGCTTTAATTCCTCAGCGAAGTTCATGGTGTGAGAAACGGGGCATTAGTAGTAATGACTTCTGTTCTTTGAGGAAGTTGTTTGGTCCAGCTGTGGTGGGGTTCACTTGTGGCTCCTGTGCGGAACCCGTTTGTTGACAGGGTGCACAATCCCTCATGAAAGTCAGTGCTGTAATTAGTGTCCTTTCTCGGGTTCTTCTCGTTCTACCTCCTAGTCCTTCGGTTCTTTGCTCCTCCTCCCTTTTCCCTTTCCTTTCTCTTCTCCCTTCCTCCCTGGGCTTTGCCCTCTCAGGTCCTACCACGTCCAGGAGCCAGAGGCTCTTTTCCAGAAGTTGCTCTCCAGTCACTGCAGGCTGTGGAGACCTGGCCTACAAAGATGTAACAACTTTGTAACTTTTGCAGGATCTATTTGAAATGACACCTTCCTCCCCCCGCCCCCCTCCCGGGCCTGATTATGGCTTAGCCTTCTGGTTCTCTTCATCCATTCGTGCAGTAGGTTTCCATTACTGACCGCGCCAATGATCAAATGAAACGTGAAATGGGCTATTCCGAAGCGCCAGGCCCAGATGGGTCGATATGCAAGCCAAGGGCAGAGCTGGGGTTCTGTGAATCCGAGCACACTGGCCTACTTCGTTGCTGGGGGACCTTCTGTCTAGAAGCAATCCCTACTACGGTTGGAATCCAGCCAGCAGGGCTTGAGCCCGCGCGGCCGCTTTAAGAGAGGGGCGGGGCCCGGCACAGGCGAGGCAGGGCCTGCCCACAAAGCTGCTTTTCCTTTTTGATCCATTCAAAAATTACTCATTGCAAATTCCCGGACAGCTCGGGGAGGAGAAGCCGGGGGGGCGGAGGACAGAGAAGGCTGCAGCGGCGCAGTGTTGGGACTCCGGGGCACAGAGGGCTTAGGTCGGTCCCGCAGAAGCCGCCAGCCGGCGCCGAGCTCCCGGGGCCTCTCCAGGAAGCGCCAGTCTCCGCCCGGGGAGCTGGGAGCACCGCCCCCGCCGTCCTCCCGGGACCCCCAGCTCCGGCCTGCGGGCGATGGGCGGCCGCTGAGCGGGCACTCGGCACCGCGACCCCAGCCCTCGGCATGGCCGCGCGTGAGGACCTGTACAGCAAAGTCACCCCGCGCAGGGACCGCCTGCAGCGCCCGGGCACCGTCAAGCATGGGTCGGCGCTAGACGTACTCCTGTCCATGGGCTTCCCCCGCGCCCGTGCGTAAGTAACGCGCCCGGGCCCCGCAACCCTCGGCTTCGCTCCGGCTCGCCATCCTGGCGCTGCCCGGGACCTGCTTGGGGGGCTGGGGGTTGGACACAGTGGGCGCGCTGGCGGCAGGAGTGCTGGACTAAAGGCTTGCTTGGGGATGCTGGCAGCTAGGGCAGCTGGTTCGAATCCCGGGCTCCGCGGATGGCCCTGGGCGGTTTGCGCGCGCGCTCCCCGGAGGTCATTTTGGTAAGCCCGGGCGAGGCAAGGAGAGGCAGGTCCCTTGGAGGACTTGGATCCCCTATCCGTCTAGAGTGCCCGAGCCAGCTTGGGGTAGCAGAGTGGGTGGGTGACTTTGGTGGCTGGGGAAAGGCGAGGAGCAGCGGGGCAGGGTAGCCGGCACCCCCGCTGCAGCGGCTTCCAGCTCCGGATGTCGCTCTTGAGCTCCGGCTCCCTCCGGAGTGGGAGGAGCGGGAGCGTGGGTGTCGCTGCGTGTTCATTGATAGAGAGGATGGAATGGGAAGGAGAAGCGATTCCTCTAAGGGATCAGGGTTCTCGTCAGTGGTGACGGCAGTGCAGAAAGCTGTGGGTGCTGGAAAGTGTGTGTGTGTGTGGGGGGGGGTTGCCCTCCTGCCTCCTCCTTCCTTTCCAATGGTGGGCTGGGGAAGGGCACAGAGCGCAGGTGGCTGTCGCTGCAGCCTTCAGGAAAGAGCGGGGTTGCCAGCGTCGGGCAGCAACAGCAGGAGTCCTCCGGAGCCGGTGCACTCCAGTGCAAGGGGCTGGAACCTCGCCTGACAGAAAGACGGCGCCGATTGGCCAGGGGCTGGGGGGACGCTTCTCTGGTTAATTCCTGGCTTGCCGGTTTCCTTGGTGGGGACCCAAAGTCCGGGATGGGGGCAGGTGCTGCTCTCTCACTCTTTCAATTACGTCACCTGAACTGGAGTTGGGCGAACTTTATCAGCAAGTTCGTTCTTTCCAATGCTTTCCTTCAGGCGATAACTCTAGGTGTCTTTCCTGGGAGCCTGGGTTCTTTACTAACTTGGCTGCCGTCTAAATAAAGCAGGCTCCTGAGTGTATCATCCCACCCAGCCTGCTAGGACAGGCTGGAGTGCTGTTTGGCCCAGTCCGTGAAAGGTCACAAAAGTGGACCAAGATTTCTGCTTCCTGCTGACTCTTCAAGAGAAGATGTGAAGGGTTCTACAGGGGGTCCCCAGGTGAGGATTCTCCACAGAAAGCCCCGAGGATGGATGGCATTCTGTAGAGTCTCGTGAGAACCAGAGCAGAGGCCAAATGTGCTGTAGAACTTGCATGGTTCCAGGCAGCTGCCATTTCTGAAGTGAATCCAGCGTCAAACACCCAAATTGCTTAATTTAAAGGAGAGGTGTTTCACTGGACTCTTTAGATTTTCATATCTGATATTCAGCGGCCTTTAAGGGAACAGTCTACTTCCTGCTGTGGGCCTCGGAGGCTTTGCTCAGGTCACGGCAGACTAGGAGGTTGGCCTGATTTGGTTTTGCTTGATTCCTGAGGTCCCACAATAGCTAGATTACTATTATTGACGGTTGGAAACATTTTATTTTCGTTACCCATTTACCTTCTTAGCAACTTAATGAAGACATGCTCCGTGCCTGTTATGTGGCTAGGGAAGCCAGGGCTTAAACAGGTTATACAACATACATCGGGTCACAGTAGTTGGGGGTGAGGGGTGGGGAGCAGCGATTCAAACCCAGGCCTCCTTGGTGCCTGCACTGTAAGACCTCACAGGAAGAGCCATGGGATTCTGTGTGGATGGGGTGCTCATCAGTGATTGTTGTTTTTGGCTGCTGGAACAAGTGGCTACAGGCTGGGTGGCTTAAGTCAACAGAAATGTACTCTCGCCGCCGTATTCTAGGGGACAGATGTTCCAAGTTGGTATCCTTGGGGTGAAACTGTTTACGAGCTTGTGCTCCCCCTGGAGGCTCTAGGAGAGAATCCATCCCATTCATCCAGCTTCTGCTGGCTGGTAGGCGTTGTTTGGTTGTGGCCATTTCATTCCATCCAGTCTGTACCTTTGTCTTCTCTCTGCGCTAGATTTCCCTCTGGGTGTGTTTTATGATACATGTAGGAAATATGTGTGTGCCCGTGCTCGAGTGTGTGTGTGGTGTGTGTGTGTGTGTGTGTGTGTGTGTGTGTGTGTGTGATGCCCCTGTGCATTCCTGTGTGGAGGACAGAGGTTGACCTTGAGTGTCTTCCCCATTGCTCTTGCTCTCCACCTTATATTTTGAACAGGGTCTCAGTCATCTCGAGCCTGTTGTTTTGGTTAGACTAGCTGACCAGTCCACCTGTCTACACCCAGCGCTGAGATCACCGGTGCTTGTCAGTGCATGCAGCTTTTACTTGGGTGCCGAGGCTCCAGACTCAGGTGCTTGTGCGGTGTGAGCACTTTAGATGGTGAACCCTCTCCCCAGCCCCTGGTAAATCCTGGTTAACGGTTACATAAAAGTGTATCCATGGAGTCCCATATATGTTCACACTGTGGGGATGTTGACATTGGGCTGAACATTTCCTTAAATATGTAACATTCCCTCCCTCCCTCCCTCCCTCCTTTCTTTCCTTCCTTCTTTATTCTCTTCTGGTGAGACAGCGTCTTTCTGTGTAATCTAAGCTGACATCAAATTTCTCAGCCTCCTGCCTCACCATCCCAAATGTGTGTGTAACCAACCTTATCTTTTTTTTTTTAATGATATAAACTTTCAAACTTTTTCTTACTTAAAAAAAAAATAAAACCTTTTAAATACAGGACTGGAGCAATGGCTCAGTGGTTAAGAACATTTGTTCATGCAGAAGACCCAGGTTCAGTTCCCAGCACCCACACACAGCAGCTCAGAACTGATTGTAATTCCAGTTACTGACCTCTTCTGACTGCCTTAGGCACCAGATGGTACACAGTCATATCTTCAGGTAAAACACTAACATGCATAAAATCAACAAATCTAAAAAATTTAATTACACTTATTTATTTGTGTGTGCCCACCCACATGTGCATGTGGAGGTCACAGGACAACTTCTGAGAGTCTAGTTCTCTCCTTCCACCACATGAGTCTCGAGGATCAAACTTGGGACATCAAGCCTGAAGGTGAGCACTTGGTATAATCATCTCCAGCTCCACCCCTGTCCTTAGCAAATGGCAGGATTTTGTCCTTTTTTATGGCCTAGTAGTATTCCATGAATGCATAGGACTGCCCTATAGTCTTGAGTAATCCAGGACAATTACTCATGTTAAAGTCATCCCTAAACTTCATCACATTATTCTTGTAGTGTTTACAGATTTTAGGGATTAAGACATAGATATTAGCCTGTCGTTGGTGGTGTACGCCTTAATCCCAGCCCTTGGGAGGCAGAGGCCTGAGGATCTCTGTGAATTCAAGGCCAGCCTGGTCTATAGAGTGAATTCAAGTACAGCAAGGGCTATACAGAAAAACCCTGTCTCAAAACCAAAAGGAAAAAACCAAAAAACATGAATATCTTTTGGAGAGTCATTATTTAGCCTACCACAAGTATTGTAATGTTTATTGCCTCTTTTTACCAAAGAGAAAAAACGTAAGGTCTGCAGGAGGGAGCTTGGGTTTATTGTTTTTAGCTAAATTTTCCATAAAAGGGAGTGGTGTTCTTGGAGTTACCTGATCAGATTCAGTGCCCTGAGCAGGCTTTGTTTTTTTTGTTTTGTTTTGTTTTGTTTTGTTGTTTTGTTTTTGTTTTCCACAGGGTCTCTAAAAGCCCAGGCTGGCCTTGAACTCACTATGTAGCTGAAACTGCCCTTGAATTCCTGATCCTCTTGCTTCTGTCTCCAAAGTGCCACACACACAGGGCCCCAAAGGAGGCTTGAATTGTGGTCCCTATAGGACCCTGAAAGTATCTGGAGTTCTCCTTAGTTGGTTCTCTTGGGTCAGTAAGAGAGAGCTATTTCAGATTTCAGAGGACAGGCTTTTAACTTCCTGTGGAGAACTGAGGAGGAAGACTACAGACTTCCCTGAACATGGGAGGAAGGAGTAAGCAGTGTCATCCCTGGGGTCCCGGAAGAGCCTTGGTGTAGCATATGAAAAGAGACCCAGCCATCCTTCTGGAGAGAATAGCTGAAGCGGGCTACTGGCTGGACTCCCCTGGGGTATAGCTGGGTCTGTTATCCTGGGACAGGGACTGGGGTCCTGATGGCTACAGAGGTGACAGGTCATCAGGTCTAGGTCCTGTTCTGATCTGTGCTGTGCCATACTGTGGTCCTGAAGCTGACTTACCACCACCACCCCACTAGGGCCTTGCACAAGCCTTCTCAGGGGAGTGCTCTTAATGAGCACAGGCTTGTAAATGCTTGTCAGAGCTGAAAGTGGCACACTGTCGGGCCTGGCCACCCAGGGTGACCTGGGGGACGGGGTACGTTCTCTCTGCCTCATCACTACTCTGGGGGCTTTATCACCCCACATAAGCTTCAGTTTAACCTAAACTCTGCTGTAGAGGGGCCTGCGCGTGCCCTGCTTGGTGGTTATGTTGAGGAGTGCGACAATGAGGTGGGGATGTGGTAGGGACTCTGGAAGGAAACTTTCAAAGGCTGTATAGCTCGTCCTTCCTTTTTCTTTTTATGCTCATCAGCTCTGCACTGGCCCAAACAGTCTAAAAATAGAAACCTAGCTTCCTCCAGGCTGGTGAGGTTGGTCTGAAGGAAAAGGAAGAGTGTTGGCTGGGCAAAGGCCTGAGGCCAATGAGTGGAGGACCTGAGTAGACCTGAGTGACCCGAGGAGAGTAGAAGCAGCCTCTGGCTGGGCACAGCCGACTTCAGTCAAGGGTATCACTGTCTGCATTGTGGCCCCCTCCGGCTTCGACAGATAGATGCTCTCAGATGGTCTCTAGGAGTCAACTGTGTGCCTTGGAGCAAGTCACTGGGTCACTGAATCTAAGGACTCTGCTCATACAACCCTGCCTTTTTATTTTCATTTCATTTATTTATTTTAGTTTTGAGATATGTAGCCCAGGCTGGCCTCAAACTGACTGTGGGATCACAAGTAGATATTACCACAGTTGCCTTATTTTAATTTTTTTTAAAAGTTGCCTGTGGCTAGAACATTTTTTTGCTTACAAAAAAGACAGTGGCTTGTGTATATTTATGTTTCCTAGTGATAGGGGAAAAAAAGAGATCATCGGACTGGTGGTGTGGCTCATTGGTAGAGCACTTACCTAGCCTTCAGAGATTCTGGGTTCATTCTCCAACACTACGAAACAACTAACAAACAAACAAATAATAAAACAATGTAGTCTTGAAGGGACCTGGCAGGAGTGTGATGTCCCTGATTCGAGTCCAGCATCCACCTGACACTTGAACCATCTACATGGCCATTGAGTCTCTTTTCCCCAACATGGTGATCAGCTCTCGTGCACAGCAGTGCCTGCCCTATTAACATGGGCCGGTGGAGTAATGGAAAGGACTTAGAAAAAAACAGAGCCTGGACATTCATTATGAGTTTGGTAAAATTGCGTCAGATTGGAAGGAGACAGAGGTGGGGGATGTCGGTGGAACTACAGGTGAGGATAGCTGGCTAGGATGGACTTGTTTTTCTCAGCTGAGAATATTTGAGCTATGTCTAGTTAAAGAGTGAGACCATGGCAGAAGGCTGGAGTGAGCGCCTGGGACTTGGCTTCAGGCAGCAAGTCGAGTTAGCTACACCTCAGTGCTCCAAAATAAAGGCAGTGCAAAGTGGCTCCATGAACACTGGAAGGGCAGCCGGCAGGGCCGTGCATTAAAGTGTCTGGTTTCTCTGGCTCTCTCTTGTTTACCTGTTGGTTGACACTGGATCCGGTGAAAGCACTTGGCTGACCAAGCATCTTTGACATGCAGCCAACTCTGACCTGGGAGCAGGAGCTGCTTCCCAGTGCATCTTAGATAGAAAAATACTATCATGGTCCACTTACTGATGAAGGGCTCTGACAGGTGAGCAGGGCAAGGAAGTCTCTACCTATTGTAACTGTGGCTTGTGCAATGTTCTCTTATACTTGTGTGTTACGGTGCAGTTTAAAAAAAGTTTTCATGTACATTAAATACCAACTGTGAGGCTAACAGCAGTGATACGGGCCATGTTTTGCAGATGAGGAAACTGGAGGCCTCAGGGATTTTCCTATGATCTCACAGCTCTGTTTTGGGGGGGTGAGGGGGGAGAGGGGGTCCCTATTGCTGTATGGACCTCAGGCTAAAACTTCAAGTCCAGTGAACTTTCTGTGTACATAGAGATTGCAATGGGAAAGGACGTTGGCAGGCCATGTGTTTTGTTTAGTCTACTGAGGAGTGGTAAGCTATTAGAGATGGATGCACGTGGGTAGATGACTGCAGTAGGACGGCCTACCTAGTGCCTTCTTCAAGTTTTCTTGTGCCGGGTCAGCAAGATGGAGCCGTAGGTAAGGGTGCTTGCCGCCAAGCCTGACCATCTGACTTCAGTCCTGGGACCCACTGGGTAGGAGGAGAGAACAACTCCAGAAAGTTGTCTTTTGGCAGGTGTGGAAGTTTTCTTGTGTCCTTTTGCAGTCGTCTTATCTTGAGTTCATCCCCCAAGTCCTGTGAAGCTTGTGATGATCAGCTTGTTGGCTTAGTTGGCATTTTCTAGACTTATGTGGAAGTGGTATCATACAATGCAAACTGTTCTACTCTGCTTCTTTTATTGAATTGGGAGGGGGGCGAGGGAAGGAGGGAGGGAGAGAGGCAGGGATGGAGGAAGACAGAGATAGGGCCTCAGGTAGGCTGGCCTGAAATGTGTGTAGCTGAGGCTGGTTTTGAACTTTGGATCTTCATGCATCCACCTTGCAAGTGTGGTGACTATGGGCGTGTGCCACCACGCTCAGCTTGATCCTGATATGTTTTTGTTCAGCATCCCATGTTGTGTATTGGTAGTTTGTTTCTTTTGATTGACCTTGAGGTGTGTGAATGGGCCGCTGGCCTAATTATAACCCCTGAACACAGCTTCTACGAAAATTCCCCGTTACACCCTCATTTCTAATTACACGTTAGGCTTTTAGACCACATTGGCGATGACACAGCAGATTCTCCAACGTAAACCACTTTTAAGTCTTAGGAATGAGGAAACGGGGCCTAGAAGTCTAAGTGCTGTGGAAATGGACAAGACCCAGCACCTGGCCAGCCACTCTTGGAGCTAAAGGCATTGCTTTGTCTCCCACCATGGTCACTCCGGTTAAGGACAGTGGGTCTGTGAGAGCATCTGCCATTCCAGCAGGCATGGCGTGTGTGTGTGTGTGTGTGTGTGTGTGTGTGTGTGTGTGTGTATGTGTGTGTGTCTTTATCTATCTCCCTCCAGCAGGCATTGCACATGGGGTCTTTTCCCTCTGTGCTAGCATCTGGCAACTGGAGAAGACCCTGGATTTTTTTGGTTTGTTTGTTTGTTTGTTTGTTTGTTTTTTTCGAGACAAGGTTTCTCTCTGTAGCTTTGGTGCCTATCCTGGATCTCTCTCTGTAGACCAGGCTGGCCTCCAACTCACAGAGATCCACCTGGCTCTGCCTCCCGAGAGCTGGGATTAAAGGCGTGTGCCACCACCGCCCAGCCAAGACCCTGTTTTTAATTGCTTTCTTTCTCCTGCCTTGGTGTGCAGTATAAAATCTTGCCTGGGTTTGAGTCCTAGGCCTGCCCCTTACCAGCTGGTGAACGTGGAGTGAGTTTCTGAACACACCAAGCCTCACACACACTGCCTTCCAAAACTTGTCCTCTCTGGCCATCTTCCTGACTAAGCCTTCTGAGTAGCTTGGACTATAGGGGTGTGCCACCAAGCCCAGCTCTACTGGCAAAATTGGGACAGTAATGAAGGACAGTTGTGACTGTGAGAAGTGCCAGTCCGTTCTAACAGTGGGAAAGAGAGTCCCTGGCATCCCCTCTGCCATATTCTTCGTGGGGCTAGTGCTACCTGGATGCCTGGCTACCCTGTGCCGTATACCCCTGTCTGAGCTGATGGACAGTAGTAGATGGGCAAAGGCCAGTGGTGTTTCTCAGGACTGCAGTCTGCTCCCTCGTGCCTGGCTCCCTCCAGAGGGTCTGAACGGTGCCAGGCAGGCCAAGTAGCAGCAGAGGCAGAGCAGAGCCAGCACCGCCCAAGCTGCTGGCTGTGATTGATGATTGCTGCCCAGGCTCAGGGATCCGATGGGGTACCATATGGCTGTCTACTGATTACTCTCAAATGGAATCAGACTTGAGGTCTGAAGAGAGAGAGAGAGAGAGAGAGAGAGAGAGAGAGAGAGAGAGAGAGAGAGACTGAGACTCAAGAACAGATCTCCTGTGCCTTTCTGCACTGTGACGGGCACAGCCCCAAGCAGGACACAGTGTCAGTGCCAGGAGAAAGGTGCTGGCAGTGCCCATGGGGACTAAAAGCCCTTGTCTTCTTTAAGGCGGAGTCTCTTGGGGACCACTGGGAATTTGCCCAAACATTTCTGGGAGAATCTTTCTGTTTCTTGTGTTTTCTTGGAGGGTGGGTGGGTGGATGTGACGTTGGCTAGAATCCTCGGGATCATCTCCCAAGGGCACATAAATGTGACCCTTTCTTCCTCCCTCCCCCTTTATTTATTTATTTAGAGTCCTGGCTGGCACTGAACTCTTCATCCTCCTGCCTCAGTCTGCCCAGGGCTCCATTTTTCTAACGCTCTCTTCCCTAGTGACTTGAATTATCTATCCTCTTTGCCTCCTACTACTTATGAGGGGAAGGTGTCCTGGATGGCCACCTCCTGTGCCCACAGCAGCCCACCAAATTCTGTGGGGTGGGGGAAACGGAAAATGTCGGTTTCACTACTGAGCACTGCGAGACGCAGCTTGATCTGGCCACCTGCAGACTGTTCCCATCGGCACTGGAGTGGCAGGTGGATGTCTTCTAGGCCACAGGGAATGTCCAGGGCCTTTGAGCTCTGTCACCACATGAGTGGATCAGTGGTGACACACGGTGCAAGCAGACAGGTTTGCCATTCTGACCCAAAACGAAACTGGCTTGCTTGGCTTTGTAGACGTGTGTCCTTTCCTTCCTGGCCTCAGTGGTTCCAACTGTAAAGGACATTGAACTCAGCCACTTCTTAGGTCATTTGCAATCGCCTGGCCCCAAGCTGACTTGGACAAGTGTGCGTTTGACCATCACAGGGACATTTTTGTGCCTTCTCTTCTATTCCGGGGCACTTGGATTTTGCGCCTTCTCTTTTTCTTTCCTTTCCTACGACACTTTATTGTCAAAGAACATTCTCCAGGGGCATCGCAGAATGGTTCACTTGGTCAGGTGCCTGCTTTGCAAGAATGAGAACCTGAGTTCCACCCTTAGCACCCACATAGAGAGCCATCTGACAGTCCTAGGAGGCAGAGACAAGTGGCTCCATAGAGCTTGCTGGTCAACCTAGCCCATTCGGGGTGTGCCAAGTTCCAGCTCCCAGGGAGACCCTTGTCAAAACACAAGGTGTGTGGCTGCTGAAGGATGACACCTGAGGTGGTCTTCTGGCTTCCGCATGCATACCCCGCACACAAACACATACTACACACACACACACACACACACACACACACACACACACACACACACACCTCTTTAGGACTGTTGATATTCTAGAGAGTAAATAAATGGAAAGAAAGAAAGACAGGAGGCGATTACAGCCATGGGGAGTCACTTAATGAGTATGCATTAGTGTAATTTTCCAATTGGTACAAAATGTGCTTGCTTTCCCTCAAATACAACCAGAGGGCTGGTTAAATCAGAGAGGAGGGCCTGTCTGCAGCCTGGCACCTGGGGTGAACAAATGATTCAGGGATACCTTTTCAGTTCAGTTACAGGGACATCTTGCTACGTGTTTATATAATGCTTTCCAGGGTGTTTCCGGGCTCCTGGGGAAGTATAAATATCCTTGTATATAAAGCGACCTTGGCAGTGAACTCTTTCAGGACTAGAGCTGGTTCTGTGCAGGGTGAGAAGCTGAAAGAAACAAGCAGCCTGAGGTTCACAGCCATCTGCAGAATGCCTGGAGGAGGCCGAAGGCATAGGTAATGGGCAGTGGTGGCTGCATGCCTTCAGGGTAGCTGTGCAGCTAGAGGGAGTCAGGTAGCTGGGTTATTTACAATGCTGCTTCCTTGGAGACTGTGCCCCATTCAGAAATATTTACCGAGAGCATTCTCTCTCTAAATGTTTATTCTTTTGTCCTGGGAAGGAAGCACTTGGAGAGCAGGAAGGAAGTGTGCTTGCCTTCATAACAGCTCTTGTGTACAGTGCGTTCAGCCACAGAGACATGTGCAGAGCCCTGCAGGGTTCACTGGAGTCCCCAGCCCATGTTGTCTGTAGACTGACTTCTCACTCCTCCTCTCCTGGAAGTGCCTGCCTGCCCTTCCTCTCTCCTTTTTGTCTGGTTAGATTTTGTTCATTTCTGACAGCGTAGCTGTGGCACACTTGACTGTTCTTCCCGTCTCCCTCAAGCCTTGTTAAACATGATCTGTGAAACAAACTGGGCGAAGGGGGATCATCCCTACAATCACCTTCTGGGGACATAGAGTAAGCTGCCCAAGATCCTCTAATAGCTTTTTAATGGGAAGTTTCCTGTGTGATGTGATTTTTCAGAAAAACAAAAAGTATAGACACTTCATTGCATATTTGCAGGCAGCTGTGAAAGCTTGTTATAGTAGGAGCTGGGAGTACAGTTATAATTAGAAAGCATCTCTTTTTCCCTGGGACACTGGCCCTCACATGTGAAGGAAAGAAACGTATGGCCATGTGGCACATGCATTGCGAGGGATAGAAGCTGGGTTGGAGGTCTGTTAGCTTGTCTAGCATGCACACAATTCTGGGCTTAATCCCCAGAACCATGTCAGTGAGGAGTGTTGATCAATACCTGTAATTCCAGCACTTGGGAGACAGAAGCAGAAGGATCAGAAGTTTTAAGATCATCCTCAGATACATAGCAACTTCGAGGCTAGCCTGGGCTACATTGGACAAGAGAATAGTGATATAAACTGATGATCAAAAAGGGATACGTGAGCATGAAATGTAGACACAACAGGATCAATGAATGGTCTTCTTTGGGAGTGGGGGAGGGGGCAAGGGTTCAAAGGATTTTGTTACAAATGGAGCATCTCTGACCCAAGAACCCAACTCTGAAATGCTCTAAAATGTGCTACTCTGAATATAAACATGATGCTGCACGTGGCAGATTTCATACCTGACCTCAGTACACAGAGGCACCCAAATATGTGAAATGACCTTCAGGGTGGTATGCATGTGAGGTATGGAACGTACATGAATGAATGTCATGTTTAGATTTGGGTCCCCTCCCCAAGAAATCTCATCTGACGTACATGTGGTTATCCCAAACTGAAAGTGTCTGAAATGTGAGGGTCTCCTGACCCCAACATTTTGAACTGGCCATACTGTGAGGTACTGCTGCTTGTGGGAAACTCCTCCAGAGGGAGAAGCTCAGAAGTGTGTAGCTGGGATAGCTAACAAGTCTAACTGGCCCAAAGCCTCAGATAAAACTGAAGAGAGCTGGGCGGTGGTGGCACACGCCTTTAATCCCAGCACTTAGGAGGCAGAGGCAGGAGGATCTCTGTGAGTTCGAGGCCAGCCTGGTCTACAGAGTGAGTTCCAGGAAAGGCGCAAAGCTACACAGAGAAACCCTGTCTCGGAAAAAAAAAAAAACCTGAAGAGAAATAAGAGCAGCAAGTGACGTGAGGCTTCCAGTATCTAGCAGGCCGTCTGGGACGGAAGCAAAGCTTTAGGCTTACTGACCACCTGTCTAAACCACAAGGTCTGTCTTCTACTTCATGACAACCTGCCCAAGCTCAGGCTCTAAGAAACAAGGGTGCCTGTGTTTCAAGGCTTGCCTCTGTTTTGAGAGGAATGCATGATCTGGGGCATTCTCTGGATTAGCTTTTCCATGTGATCTCTCTCCTTTTCCTCTTCAGCCTCCCTTCCTTTTTATTGTTTACTTTGAGACAGGGTCTCACTCTACAGCCAAGGCTAGTCCCACAGTCCTGCCTCTGCCTCCTAAGTGCTGAGATTAGAGACATAGCACCTCTCTGCCCAGCCCTCCCGGTCCGTCTTGTCTCTGCTTCCCTGCTACTGCTGGGCACTTGTTTGCATCACATCCTGGAGAAGACAGTGGTCATTTGCTTAGGCCTGTGGGAATGGCAACCCCTGAGGAGGAGAGTGGGATGGGGTGGGGAAGTGCTGCCCACAGTGGAGAGCGAGGAAAGCCAGGGATGTGTCAGCCACCCACCCAGGAAGGTGAGAACAAGGTATATTCTCCTCAAGGGATGAAAATAGGCTTTTTAAGATGAATGACCGCCAGGCGGTGGTGATGCATGCTTTTAATCCCAGCACTGGGGAGGCAGAGCCAGGCGGATCTCTATGAGTTCGAGGCCAACCTGGGCTACCAAGTGAGTTCCAGGAAAGGCACAAAGCTATGCAGGGAAACCCTGTCTCTAAAGACAAAATCAAATAAACCAAAAATATGAATGACCAAGTTCAAGCCCTGGCTCTGATGCTTTCTGAGGATGTGGTTTTACTGTGTGACACCTTTTCTGGGGAGACGTAACACAGGTCTACTCACCCTAGATAGGGAATCCATGACAGATCGAAGTACAGATACCACCAAAGTCTAATGTGGTGAACCAGTGACTTTTGTTGGAGTTGCTTACAGGAGCATGGGTGACCACTCAGCAAGCTGGAACCTGGAGCCCACGGCACAGCCTATGGGCCACTCAACAGGTCGGAGGGTACCCTTTCCAGGTGCCTCGGTTGGTTGAAACCTCTTTGCCACTATGCAGAGAATATTTGCAGCCAACTTTTATATTGCTTTCTCTGGCGGGGAGGCGGCCTAGTGAATCTGGTCAGCTTCAGAGACTTCCTGAAGCTATTTTGAGTTATCTTCCTACTTAAGAAGCTTCCCTGCTGGATGGAATGTTTCCATCTCTGAGAAAACCGTTGAACAAGAGATTCTGAACAAATTATTTATATAGGTTGGTTGAGTCAAACTGATGCAATGGATACACAAGGGAAACCCACAAAAACTCACATGCATAAAGCCATGAGATACAAAATGCTGCTTACTACTTATGATCTTTAGTTGGGCGGGCCCTGGTACTCTGGGCTTTGATAGGGTGCATGTGGCCCTCACCAAGCTCCCTTATTTCAGAGGATAATGGCTCATGGTGAGGACAGCTGGAGCCATAGAGTGCTTCAGCCCAAATGAATACTTCCTCCTGGAGACTTCCATTTTCACGTCATGTCTTTTGGGAAGTGGGGATGTGAGTCATAAAGAGTCAGCAAGTGGCTTTTGTGAAACACATTTTTCAGACACAGCACATACGGCAAAAGGTATGTGTGGTTGCTTCCGTTAGCTGCTGTCAAAAATTAGTACACATTGAACAGCTTTGAACACCCAGACTTAATCTCCTGCTTAAGTCAGGAGTTTGGGGGTCAGGAGTCCAAAATGAGTTAAGGAGTTGTTTTCTTGTTCTGGTTTTGTTTTTCACTACAGGGTCTGGCTATGTAGCTGGGCTAGCCTGGAACTCTCGGTAAAGATCAGGCTAGCCTCACACTTGGAGTAGTTTGCCTCTGCCTCCTGATGTTGGAATTACTGGCATGTGCCAGCACACCTGGCTCCAAAGTGTGCCTCGCAGGCTCACATCGAAGTGTAGACAAGTGAATGTTCTGTCTAAAGGATCTAGGAGAGACTCTGTGCTTGCCTTTTCCAGCCCTTCTGAGAGTCTGCCTACATTCCGGGCTAGTGGTGCCGCCCCCCAAACCCATTGGTTCCACATCTCCCCTATGCTCCATCATTATTTCTCTTCCCCTGCCTCGGACCCTCCAGCCTCACTCTTGCCCTTCAGAAGGGTTCTTAATCTTTTAAATTTACTTTTCACATTTGTATATTTATTTGTTTGCATGTGAGCTGTCTCACCAGCCCTAATTTTAAAAAAAAAATGATTTTTGACATTATAATATAGTTATATTATTTCCCCTTCTCTTTCCACCCTCAAAATTCTCCCACGTGCCCCTCTTGGCTCTTTCAAATTCATGGCTTCCTTTTTCTTTCATTGTTACATACACACACACACACACACACACACACACACACACACACACACACACACACACACTCCTAAATACTTAGGTACAACATGCTCAGTCTGTATAATATTATTTATTTGTGTCTTTTTATGTTCAAAGAGCTAGCATGATCCCCTCCACTGGGTAAACGGTCTTGAAGAATCCATTCTTAGAATGCCATTTAGTTCCACTTAATGAAGCCTACATCCTTCGTCCCGGGGAAACACGAGGGCTCAGCCTCTCCTTTCAGATCAGCCTTGGCTGGCGTAGGCACAGCAAATGGGCACCCAGTCTCATTTTTTTGCTGGTGTCTCCAGGGGAGCTGCTGTTGACGGGCTCCCCTTCAGAGGTTCAAGGAGGGGAATGACTGAATGGGACTTGAGCACCCAGGGTGCTGGCCTCTGGCTGGTGTTCTGTGAGGTTTGATGAGTAACAGAAGGCAGAAAACTCGAGTTCCAAATAAATGAGGTGATATCCCTAGATTACGCAGGACTGAGGTCATGAGGGCAGTCTGGTTTACCCCCTAGTTTGGTTTGGTTTGGGGCCCCACCAACTGCCTTGTGTTTGGCTGTCTGGTGGTAGAGATTGGATTGACAGTGATACTTGCTTGCTATCTCCCTTATGGAAGAGAGAGAGAGAGAGAGAGAGAGAGAGAGAGAGAGAGAGAAAATGAATGAATGAATTAGGGGAGGACAGGCACTTGGTAGTTCTTGGAGTCACAGATCACCCAGTGGCTGCCACCTAGGCAGCTTCCGCCTGTTGCTGACACACAGTGATGAAGGTGGGAAGAGCAAGCACACTCTTACTCCAGTGGCATCATTGGGGACTCCCTGGACAGAACATGTGGTTTGTCTGGTACAGAATTTGTGGTCAGACCGATGCAGGTTCAAATACCTACTCGGCTTGGGCAAGTTAACAACATCCCTGTGAGCCTCAGTGTGATCATCTCTTAAATGCAGGTGATGGCCTCCACCCCCCAAAATTGCTATAGTGATGAGAGGTGTGCATATAGGCAGGGTCAGCGTGAAGCCTGAGGGCCCGTGCACAGCGAGTGGCAGTCAGTCAGGGAGGGTGGGGAGGGGCCGGTCTTTAGAACCACAGCATTGAGAGGAGGGCAGAGGGAATTCTGGGGACAGATGAGATTTTTCTATTTGTTTTGGGTTGCTGTTTTGAGCCTGAGTCTCGTGTAACCCAGGCTGGCCTCCGACTCGATACGTAGTAGAGGAAGACCTTTAATTTCTTCCTTCCTCAGAGTGCTAGGGTTACGGGCAAACATGGGCCAAGATTCGTGGCACATTTGCGTTTCTTTTTGCTGCCTACTCTGTCCCCAGAGTTCAGGATTCTCGGCCTCAGCCTCCTGGACGTTGTTGGAGCTATGGGCTAGAGCCACCACACCCGGCCAAGTGAAGATAATAAGACACTCCCTTTCTTTCTTCCTTTCTTCCTTACCCCCCACCCCCACTTTGGTTCTTCAAGACAGGGTTTCTCTGTGTAACAGTCCTGGCTGTCCTGGAACTCGCTTTGTAGACCAGGTTGGCCTTGAACTCACTGAGATGTGCCTACCTCCGCCTTGCCAGTCTTTCTTAGAAGATTGTAAGTCTTCCTCTCATTACATACACCTTGAAGATGGAGGCCTACAGCTAATTTGAATAGCCCTCTGTGAAACATCTGACTGACTGGGATTCTGGGGAGGAACTGGAGGGTAAAGCTTAGGAATGTGGGAAGGCTCTCCTCTAAAGACTATGGGAAACACACCACCACTCTTGCTAGGCTTCCCATGTGCACAGAGCTGGTGGTCTCCCTTACCAAGAACAATCTGTGGCCAGGAGTGATGGCACAGGCCTGTAATCCCAGCACTTTGGAGACCTCGAGAATTAGAAATTCAAGGTCATCCTTGGCTACATAGTGAATTCAAGGCCAGCCATATCTAAGAACAAAACAATAACAACAATAACAAAATAAATAAAAGCCCATAAAGCTGAGCCTACTGGCACAGACCTGTAATCCCAGCATGAGGGACACTATGGCAGGAGAATGGTGAGTTCAAGGCCAGCCTGGGCTACAAGATGAGAGAACCTGTCTCAACTAAACAAACAAGCAAGGGCTGGGAGTGTAACTTGGTGATAGAGCACCTGTCCAGTATGCACGAGGTCCTGAGTTTGATCTTCAGTTTAGCAAAACCAAGTGAGCTGCAAGAACAAAACCAGAACCCTGGACATGTTGTCTGGGTTGTAATAATAGCCGATTGTGGGAGCCAGCTTATAGGTAGGCCTTGAAAATCAGGTGGGCCTCAAACATCAACCTCCCAGAGATCTCAGGCCTGAAGTGCCCTTCATGCCTCAGGAAGTTCACATTCCAGTGGAAGATCACAGCCTTCCCTGTGGAAGGCTGAGTGACAGCTATGCCCCTTGCCTTTGAGGCATGGCCAAGTTCCCATTTCGTCTGTCAGTCACGGCAGGAGGTGGTAGTGTAGGAGCAGGGAGGTGGCCCAGGTAGGACTTGGGTCTCTACTGGTATGAAGGGTCCCAGTGCTTTGAGCCTCAGGAGACCTGGAGTCACAGAGAAGTTTGCACTATGGCAGGCAGTAGGCCCTGAGGAGGCAGAGGTTGCATCTTAGACCATGAAGTTGTAATGTTTTTTTTAATTCTTTCCCTGTCCATCTTCTGTAGCCAGGGGAACTGTCCCTTATTTTTTTCTGAGTCGTCTGGAAGTAGTGATGCGGGACTACAGATACTTAGTTTGGAGAATGTTTGACAAGATGGGAAGAGTCAGGTTAGTTCAACGACAGTTCACTAAGCCGTGATCCTGACAGGTACCTAAGAGTTTGAAGTGCTGGAAGCATTAATACACAGAGGATTAAGACCTGGCGTCTGATAGCAAGAAGCATATGACTTTGATATGTGATAAGATCAAGGGAGGGGAGCCTATCTCCCTTCTAATCTGTGGGCTGCCATGTGAACATAGGAGGCTTATGGGGGACTTCCTTAGGGAGATTATCATTGCTAGGGGCAGAATCGGGTCTTACTTCACAAGGACAAACAACCTTGAGAAAGAAACCAGTGGACCCAGTGATACATGATCCCTCCAGGCCCCATGCTCACACGCTCTGGTTTCTACTGAACATGGCTGACTTTCTGACTGATAGCCTTAGGAAACCTCAAGAGTTCCACTTGGACTCTTAAGCAAGTTGTGGGGACCAGGCTGGGCTACCCTGGATTGTAAGGCCTGTAGAGATGAGGGTCTCCTTTAGGGGTCAGTCCGGGTGGCTGTTTCCTCATGTGCGCTTCGCGGGAATGTTTAGGAAGATTGACTGTACCAGGCTAGACTTTAACGTGTATGTACAGCGAGGTAGGCTTTGAGCATCTGTGAGGGGGGCTGCTTTTGTTGTGACTGCTCCCTACACATGTAGGGAGTGGGGACCAGTGTTTGGAGGTTGAGACTGGGGATGGATGACTTCTCAGAGGCAGCAGTAAAAAAGGTGGCCAGCAAGTCCAGTGTGACTGAGCCAGCAGGGCACAAGTGCAGCCCTAAGGAGGAAGAAAAGGAACCATGGAGCTGATAAGAATGGGCATGTGAGCCCTTAGGGCTCCTAAGGATGGCTTGGAACTCCTAATAGAACTGGTGTGTGTGAGAGAGATTGAACCGGTAAGAAGAGTCCTAGATCAGCCTTGAATGCCTTATGAGAGAAAATTCTAGAAGGGTCGAAGTTGTCACTACAGTTTCTGAGAAAGGGGTCGACTAGTATTACAGCATTTATTCTTAGTCACATGTCCAAGACTCTTTCCCTGTTGGAGCCTTTTGGTTCTGGAGTTTTGTTTTGTTTTGTTTTTTATAGAGGGGGTTTCTTCCTCCGACAAGGAAAGATCAGGATGAAGGCGTGAAAGTCTCCATCAGGGTCCTGCAGCCTTCTCAGCTTTCTCCTGGACCCTTGCCACAGCACAGAGCATCATTTTATTTCCTTTCTGAGACAGGGTCTCCTGTGGCCCAAGCTGGCCTTGAACTCATGGAGCCAAGGATGACCTTGGACTTCCAATCTGCCTACCTCCACCTCCCAAGAATGCTCGGACGGATAGGCGTGTGACACCATTCTCAGTTTATGCAGTGCTGGGAATCAAACCCAGTGCATTGTGCAAGACCCCCAGCAGCTGAGCCTGGCGCACCCTTCAGAGTTACTTGATGTCAAATGCCCAGAATGCCCTCCTCCTTCTCTGCTAATTTCCTGCTATAGTTTCTCTTGGGTGTTGTTTTTGTTTGTTTGTTTTTTAACACACATTTATTGGGCCTACAGCATACTAGGATCTAAAAGGAACAAATACAAGTAAAAAGTGCCCTCTGCCTTCTTAAGTGCTCCCAATCAGGCAGGGACAAGAAAAGATTTAAAACATAAAAGAGAGAGATGAAAAAATAACTAGATGGCACTCTGCTAAGTGCTTGCAAACAGAGATGTTTCTAGAGCTGTGGGGTTATTCAGGAGCTTGGAAGTGGGTGGTGGTGGTGCGGTCTTTGTTTCTCCCAAAGAGCTAGAAGCAAATTTCTACTGGTTTCTGGAAGGTGTTGGAGGTGTGTGTGTTCGTGTGTGTGTGTGTGTGTGTGTGTGTGTGTGTGTGTGTGTGTGTGTGTGTTCACAGCTCAAGGTCTCGTGCATGCTAAGCAAGCCCTTCACTTCACAGCTCCACCCTTTATGTCGCCAGCTTTTATGTGCCATTCCCCAGCATCAGAACCTTTGAACCCAGTCCTAACTGCAAAAAACCATCAGCATTAATGTCCCCATTTACAAATGAGGAAGTGGAACTCAAAGGGGCTGTTGGGCATGCGCTGTGGATTTAGGGGCATTCCTGGTTTCTAACCTGAGCGTTCGTGGCCCTGAACGTTTCCTCACACCTATGGTTCCAGGGCTTTGGGTTTGGCTTGCCTGGTTTATTTTTGTTCCTGGATCACAGCTTTAAGCTCACACAACGAGCTCCCACAGGCTCACTGGCAAACAAACCTTCCTGGCAACACAGCCAGCTGCTGTTTCCTGTGTTTAGAGACCACATTGCAGGGAAGTGTTTTAAGAATTGTTTTGAATGTTGTGTCTGCTCCTCCATGCAGAAGTGTGGATGCTGCTTCTGAGAAAGAAGAAGGTGACGTGGATGTTCTCAGTGTTCTGTGGCAGCTCCTCGGGTGTTGGGAGATTTGTGTCTGGGGACAAGCTCAGAGCCTTTGTTCCGTGTGGTGTGAAACCAGGGAGTTTATGAAGACCGTGGGCTGAGAGGTCAGAGTTCTTGAGCCTCCTCTGACTCTGGGTAAGACAGTTTATGTCTGCCTTGCCCATCTGCGTGACAAGTTCTCGAGAGCTGCAGATGCAGGAACCTCTGGAAGGTTAAGTGCAGAGCAGATCCATTAGCCCCTCTCGAAGATGAATAGGGTGCTGCCGCCTCATAGATTCAGCCACAGGGGACTTGTGAAACAAGGCAGTGTGTGCTGAAAGGGGGACCCTCTCTAGTTTTCATCTTGGAACAACAGAGAATCCATAGCTTACTAACTAAAGACAGGTGATGGCTTTGGTTTGTTGTGTGCCCACTGTGTGCTACTTTATGCTTTTCCAGACTGTGATCCAAGTAGTAACTAGCATCCCCGTTCTGCAAAGGAAAAAAGCTAGACAGACACATACAAAGGTATCCAGCTAGGAAGCCCTTCATTATTGGATGTTGTTTGTTATTCCATACTCTGCCTCACCCTGCCCTCACAGCCTTGTGGAGCTTTGGCTTGCCAACATTCCTTGCTATTGAATTGTCTTCCTTTCTTCCCCTGAGGCTCCCTTCTTTGTTTCTGAGTTGACTGTCAATCAGGAGGTAATCACAGTCTGGCTACTGCTTGCCTTTCCAGCTCCTTCTCACCCGCCTTTCTAGTCACTTATCACCCAGCAGCTGCCTTTGACTCCTCCTCGAGGCCTTGCCCTTTTAGCACCTCAGGACCCTGCACGAATTTATTGGTAAAATAACTATCTTCTTTCTAGGTGCGTTTTTCTCCTGTGGTTGAGACTGCCTGTTCATTTGCTTTGCTTATTGAGCTATGTAACAGACCGACCTTGGACTCACTATGTAGACCAGACTAGCCTGGAGCTTATGACCATTTGGCCTCCCACTCCCCATTGCCAAGATTACAGACGCGTGACACCACACCCTGGTTAGGTGGGTATGATCTGATCCATGCCATTCAAATGCCTGTCCTCTGAGAAAAATTCGGAGATTGTGTCACATGGTTCACGCTTCTCCACTCACCTCTCTGCACTCCCCTTCCTAGGTAGAATGTGTGTGCATGTGTGTGTGTGCGTGTGTGTGTGTGCGTGTGTGTGTGTGTGTGTGTGTGTGTGTGTGTCTGTGCGTGCACTCATGCATGCACAGGCACACACACAACACATGAATATACTGCCTCAGCTCATAGCACACAAACCATACCTCACCACTTTTCAGAACACTCGCAGGTGGCCTATGTCAGCTTCCAAGACTGGACTGTAATCCGGGAGAGTAATATCTCAGAGTTTTCTGCTTCTCTAACTTACTGCATGGGAGCCAGCATCTAGTAACTGCTAGCTCATTCATCCCAAGCACTATTACAGTGGATTATTAACACTTGCTATTCACATGTCCTGTGCTGGGGAGACAGCGATATGCAATAAAGGATTCCTAAGTCTCCAGGAGCTTAATCTTTTGCTGGAGGAAGTAGAAACCCAGCCTCTAACCTGTAAAGGAAAAATACTGGCCTGGTCAGCTTAGGCGGTTATAGCAAAATAACCACAGACTGGGGGCTTAAGCAGCAGACAGAGCAGCAGGGCCGGAAGTCCAGCACCAAAGTCCGGCAGGTTCTGGTTCTGGCGAGGGCTCTTTTCCTGACCTGCTCATGGAGGCCTCTGTGTCCTAAGATGGAAAAGAGGGAGAACACCCATGAGATCGGGTCTCTGAGCTCTGTCTCTTGTGTCTGTGGGTTCTTTTTGTTGTATTTTGGTGGTTTTTTGAGACCGGGTTTTTCTGTGTAGCCTTGGCTGTCCTGGAGCTTGTTCTGTAGAGATCTGCTTGTCTCTGCCTGGGATTGAAGGTGTACTCTACCACTGCCCATCTTTTTTTTTTTTTTAAGATAGGGACTTGTGTAATGCTGTAAGATGTATAGCTGAGGGATAACCATAAGCTTCTGATCCACCTGCTTCCATCTCCCAAGTGCTGGGATGATAGGCATGTACCACCTTGCCTGGTTATCTATGATGCTAGAGATTGAACTCTAGGCTTCAGAAATGCTAGGCAAGCACCCTACCAACTGAGCCACTCTCTCTTTGTTTTTCTTTTAAGAGATTGGACATGTAACCCAGGCTGATTTGGGATTCGTGACCCTCCTGGCTCCACCTCTCAGTCTCTGGGTTTTAAGGGAACAATTTTGTTTTCCTTGCTGACTGTAACAGCCAAGTGGCCTTCTAAAGAGTACTTATGAATTTAATGATAGCAATTTGAGTGCAGGTAGGAAAACTCTGGGAAGGATGCTGTAGTGAAGGTGTGGGCCCAGATAGGGCCTCCTCAATATCTGCCCCCACTGCCTTGTCCCTTTCACTGGCTAGGGGCCCGTGTCCGCCACACTTTCTGTCTGTCTTTCCGTTGTGGCAGCACTCAGCTGGACCACATTCCTCTGGGTCCAGGTGACCAATAAGGAAACAGAAACTGCAGAAGGGAGAGGGGAATGCCTGGAAGAGTGGCGGCAAAGACTGAGTGGGTTTCCCAGTCCTCACTGAGTCTTGCCAACACTGGCCATGCTTATTCACATGTGCCTCACTGCTGTGGGTGAGGGCCCTTTGGCATAGCCACCATCAGCTCCCAGGACCTGCTTCCTGGAGACTGAGAGGGGCCTTCAGGACCAAAGGATGCCTGGCATCAGAAATTCTCAATGCTTCATGCAATGGCCGGTGGGGGAGGGGGCAGCTCTGCTCAGCCACTTATGTATACAACCTAGCCTGAGACTCCCTCTGTTTGAAATGCAGGGGAATAAAATTCACCACGAGGGAGTACAGAGTGTTCATTTATGGGGCATGGTCTGAGGAAACGTTACCACACATGGGGCCTCAGAAGGTGCCAGCTCTTGTCCCTGCTTTTCGATTGTTGGCTGGGTAAATCTGAGCAGTCTATCTGTTCCATTTCAAATAGCATACATTTATATAATTACTGTGTACCAAGAACTGCTTGGTACACAGTGGGTACCTGGGAATAAACTAGGAACCTCTGCCCTCAAGTACCTCAAAGTCTTATCCACGTGACTCGGGCTATGAAGAGGAGACACCCACTCAGCTCACCTTGTGGAACTGAGGAAAGCTCTCCAAGGAGGTGCAGAGGCCAATGAGCTTGGGAGGACAGGAAGGTAAGCATTGCACGTGTTGAAGGTGGAGGGGTAGACTGAGAAGGCAGAGTCACTGTGCACACAGGCAAGATGGGTAAGACACATGCACACACATGCACACAGCCAAGGGGGACATTCATGAGGTATGTGATGGGCAGTGAGGCCAGGGGGATAGCAAGAGTCATATTTGTGCTAAGCCTTGAAAAGATACTGAAGGAAGCCAGGTACACACCTTTAATCCCGGCACTTGGGAGCTGGAGGTAGACAGATTTCTGTGAGTTCGAGGCCAGCCTGGGCTACAAAGTGAGTTCCAGGAAAGGTTCCAAAGCTACACAGAGAAACCTTGTCGCAAAAAAAAAAACAAAAAAACAAAAAAACAAAAAAACAAAAAAACAAAAAAAAAAACACCAAACAACCAAACAACCCTCCCCGCAAAAAAACTGAAGGCCACTGAGCAAATTCACGGTCTGCCAGATCTGTCTGAGAGGGCCTACCCCTGGTCAAAGTGTTCAGTTTCAACTCCAATGCAAATCTGCTAAGTGAGAATTCTCATTTTAGTAAAATCTCCTGAGGACTGGCATCACGGTAGGCATTTTATAGCTGAAGGGTCCATATCCGTGAATCCAACCAACCATGTATTAAAAATATTCAAAAACAATGCAAGCTGTAGGTATAGATGAATTAGTAACACATTTGTCTGGCATGTGGAAAGCCCTGGACTTGACCTTCATTGTCACAGAGAAACAAACAAGGTGTGCCAGTCTTGGTGGTGCGTGCCTGTAATTCCAGCACTTAGGATGCTAAGGATCACTATAACTTTAAGGCTAGCCTGTGCTATTTAGGTGAGACCCTGTCTTAAAAAAAACCAAAAAAACAAAAAAACAAAACAAAACAAAACAAAAACCAAACAAACTTCAGGTCTGAACATAAAGGATGATTTTCTCATCATTATTCTGCAATCAACTATTGATGGAGCATTTATATTTTTCATAAATACTCTAGAGTGATGGAAAGTATAGGGAGGCTGTGTGGGGGATGTATGCAGATACAGTACAGCTAGGAGGAGGCTGAGCTCTTGTGACCTGGGCATCTGTAGGAGGTCCTGTGCTTATCCTCGGACACACCTGTTTGTTCACACACCAGACACCTTGCTCTACACCAGTGGTTCTCAACCTTCCTGATGTTGTGACCTCTTAACATAGTTGCCTCATGCTGTGTGAACCCAACCATAAAGTTACTTCACCGCTGCCTGGTAACTAACTGTGCTTCTGTTATAAATTGTAACATATGTATCTGATAGGCAGGAGGATATCTGATATGCCACCCCCAAAGGGGTTGCACCCCACAGGTTGAGAACTGCTGCTTCTACACTTAAGGGAGAACAAACTTTGTAGAGAAGCAGAGAGAATATCCTAGGCCCCCTGGGTCGTGTCTCTTTGGTGACAGCTCAATGCTGCTGTCACAAAATAGGAACAGAGACAGTATGCACATGAGTGACCTTTGCCAGGCTCTGGCAGGTGAGCCTGCTTTAATGTAAGTTTTATGTAGTGCAAAGTTTTAATCCTAAAAACTAAAAATGTAAAAACTGTTCTTAGAGACTGGGGAGATAGCTGAAAAGCAGGTGGTGAGTTGGATTTGGCCAAGGGCTAGTGTTTCCTGACCCCTATCTAGAAGATTCCAGATCCTCTGTGTTCACATAATACCTCCTGGCCTAGATACTTCAGAGAGACTGTGAAAATCCAGTGAGTTGGGAAGGGCACCCGCACCAAGCCTGTGTTTTTCAGGTAAGGAAGTGGAGGCCCAGAGCTGGAGCGTGGCTCACTCCTGAGCATGAAGCCCCTCCTCAGCTAGTACTCAAGCAGGCAGCTGAATTCCAAGCAGGTGCCATGCCTTATTCCAGACAGAGCTGATTTGAAATGAGAGAGGAGCTTAAAAGGCAAAATTAACTTCCTTTCTGACGTGTTCAAATGGCTACTTAAGGGCTTTTCAGCCCCACAGTTGCTTTGTCAATGTCAAATGCAGTTGGCAGCCAGTCTTGGGAAAATACATTAAGGCAAGGAATTTTAGCACCTGAAATAACACATTAAGGCTCAAATATATGTATCTGAGGCAGGGTCTTGCTCTATAGGCCTGACTGGTCTGGCTTTTCCTATGTAGGCCAGACTGTCTTTAAAGTTGCAGCTACCTCCTATGTCTGCCTCTCTAGAGCTGGGGTAACAAACGCTAACCACCACGCCCTGCTAAAGCTCTTTTTTTTTTTTTTTTTTTTTTAGCAAAATGAAGGCTAGGTTAAATGTTATCCCCATTGCTGAGTCTGGCTATAAATTATTTCACTTAAACATCTATTTTTATTGAAATCTTGCTGTTCAGAGTAATTAGTTATCATTTATTGTGAAGGTTGTTTAAAAAACATAATAGTATGAATTGTTCTATATGTTTTCTCACCCAAAAGTGCAGTTTACCGGGAGTGACCTTTTTGGTTTTGTTTTCTGTTGTTTTTTGTTTGTTTGTTTGCTTGTTTGTTTGTTTTTTAAGCTGAGGATCGAACCCAGGGCCTTGCGCTTGCTAGGCAAGCACTCTACCACTGAGCTAAATCCCCAACCCCACTGTTTTTGTTTTCTGAGTCAGGGTCTGCCCATGTAGCCCAGGCTGGCCTGGAACTTCTTATGTAGCCTGGAGTAAATTCAAACTCACGATTTTTCTGCCTCAGGCTCCTAGTAACCCATTTTATAGCAACATCTAAGACTGGCTAAAACAAAAGAAGTCAACCAAAAAGTCCACATCTTTCCCAAGTACAGATTGTCAGCTTTGTCTCTTTTTCTGTGTTCCAGCCCAAGTCCCCAGTCAGACAGAAACAGTTGCTCACAGAGGAGTGTTGCCCTCTTCTCCTTCCGTTTCTTTGCTTTTGGACACAAAAAGACAGTGCTGAGATTGAGAGTGTAGGTTCTGGACAAGCCAGAGCTAATGATGCCTTCTGAAATCAGACCCGAGGATGTCTCTGTAGGTGTCTACCAGTCCCCTCGAATGAAGCTCCAGGTCCTGGCACACAGGAGCTTGTTCATCCATTGCTTGGTGTCCTACCCAGCTAGTACTCTCCCTGTGAGGCAACAGGTGCAGACTCTCATGTACTCTTCTGTTGTGTGCACATACGTGCCTGAATCGGCAAGCTCCGGGTAGAAGGGAGTCAAGGGAAGAGGGAACGAAGAAGGACCCTGTCTCGAAAATTAAGGTGGAGAACAATTGAGGAAGGCATCCATGTTGACCTCCAGCCTCCAAGTGTATATGTTCCTGTATGTGTATGTAAACACTCTCTCTCTCTCTCTCTCTCTCTCTCTCTCTCTCTCTCTCTCTCTCTGTCTCTGTCTCTGTCTCTCTCTCTCATCTACTCAGAGACTGAGAGAAGCCTGTCATGCCCTTGGTGAGGAGATGCAGAGCCGTTGACTATTATCACAGGCAGACTCCATTATTCTGGGTGTCTGTGATCCCAGATGCCCTGCCTAGGCTCAGGAGCCTTGTGTTGAGCATAGCAGCAGTGAGCTGACTCATCTCTGCCATCCAGGGTGGCCCAGCTGTCAGGACCAGATTGGCCTGTGCCTCCCCCCCTTATCCCTCCCCCACCCCGTTTGCTCTGCTTTGTCAAAAAAAAAAAAAAAAAAAAAAAAAAAAAAGCCCTGGCTTGTGAATCATCTGCCCTCACAGAGCCACTCAGAAAGCTCAATGGGTTTGGAGGGGTAGGGATGGGGGTGGGGTGGCGTATTGTCCTCCTAAGTAGAGCCCTGCTGAGTCACTTTGAGGCCTGGAACAAATTGCTTTTCCCTAAATAATTAATCACAGCAGTATTCATTTATTTAGTAGCCGACAGTGTGGATGGCCCAGCAGAGCCACGGGTACTGACTGTCAGACTTCAGTGTCCATCCCCAGCTCCATGCCGCCTGTCACTGTCACTTGAGAGGTGACACCCCATCTGTGAGGCAGACAGTAGTGATATCCCTGAGTTATAAACAAAACGGGCAGATATAGGGGAGTCCACATGTCCCGGGTGAGGAGCAAGGACTGAACCCCACTTATTTATTTATTTATTTATTTATTTATTTTGGTTTTTTTGAGACAGGGTTTCTCTGTAGCTTTGGAGCCTGTCCTGGACTAGCTTTGTAGACCAGGCTGGCCTCTAACTCACAGAGATCCACCTGCCTCTGCCTCCCAAGTGCTGGGATTACAGGCATGCACCACCACCGCCCGGCTGAACCCTACCTTTTTAAAATCCTTTTTTTCTTTACAGTCTGCCTTTTCTGAGCCCCACAGCACCCCTTCTTTTCCTGGTGCTGGAGACAGAACTCAGGATTGGCCTCAGATGTGCCTCTCTTCTACCACAGAGCTGCATAACAGCCCCTGGGCTGCAGAGGTGTGGGTGAGGAACTTGCTTCCAAGTCTGACCACTGAGTGCTTCCCTGGACCCACACAGTGGAAGGAGAGAATCAAGTTCTCTGACTGCCATAGGCAGGCTGTGATCCATGCTTACACACACACACACACACACACACACACACACACACACACACACACGGAAATTAATGTAGTTTGAAAAATAGCTCTTGGGTTTTTTATTTAGTTTTTTTGTGTTTTTGTTTTTGAGGTGGGGTCTTGACCTCAAAAACCTCCTAATTCTGCCTGTCAAAAGTTCTGGGATTAGAGGCATGTATCACCACACCCAACTGAGCTTTTATTATTTCCTATGAAAAGTTGAGAAATATGCTGGGGTTGGTTGTTTTTCTTTTCTCTCTCTCTCTCTTTCTCTTTCTCTCTCTCTCTCTCTCTCTCTCTCTCTCTCTCTCTCTCTCTCTCTCTCTCTCGTGATTCAGTAATAGAGCACTTGGTAGCAGAAGCAGGAGGATTACTGTGTGTTTGAGGTCAGCTTGGACTATATCCTTGTTACTTTTTATTGTCAACTTGATACAACCAAGAGGCACCTGGGAAGATAGAGTGTCAATTGATGGATTGTCCAGATCACAGTGTGTCTGTATACCCCAGGAACAGTCTTGTTCAGTGATTCAGGAGGGCCTGGTGCACTATGGGATGTACCACTCCTGGCAGGTGAGTCTGAGCTGTGAAAATAAACTCAGCAAAAGCCAGTGAGCAGCATTTCTCCATGGGTTCTGCTTGAACCCTTGCCCTGACTTCAGTGATGGACTGTGACCTGGAAGTGTAAGCTAAAATAAACACTTCCTTCCCCAGTAGCTTTTGGTTATGGTGTTTATCACAGTAACAGAAAGCTAACCAGAGCAGTCTACAGAGTGAATCCTACCATCCTGGGCTACAGTGAGACCCTGTCTCAAAAAACAAACAAACAAAAAAATGCTTTCAAAACCTTCTTTTTCCTTTTTCTACTTCCTGTAGTTCTCAGAGCCTCAGGTACAGATAGCTTACTTTTGGTATTTTGAGACAGGGTTTCCCTGTGTAGCCCTGGCTGTCCTAGAACTTACTCTGTAGACCAGGCTGGCCCTGAACTCAGAGATCTGCCTGCCTCTGCCTTCCAAGTGCTGGGATTAAAGGCATGCCACCACTTCCTGGCACACAGATCTGTTTCTGATTGACAGCCAAGACACCAGGAGCAGGCTGTCTCCTGGAAGAACTACAGTCGCCCAGCTCTGGGATGCTGCTATCCCTCACCCCACTGAGAAGCCTCTGCTCTAAGGCTGTGGGCCAAACTGCTCTATGGAATTCAGTTATTTTGGACTGACTGTGATGTTAATAAACACTTGTTTTTAAAAATGTAGCAGAAAATTTCAAACTTATGCATAGGTAGTCAGAGTCATGTAGTTAATGAGAGTAAGTTATTTTAAGAGCAGGCTCCATTCCTAAATTGCTGTGTAACTTCTTCTTGTATGGTAATTCCCACTGTGGAACGCTTCACTGCAAGGTTGTCCTGCTAAAGTGACACGCAGATGACATAACATTTTCATTTTCATCCTCTGCAAATTGAACTAAATAAACCTTTCTTCTTTATTAGTAGCCTGCCTCGGGTATTTTGTCATAGTAACACAAAACTACTATAGCCAGTTTATAGGTAGAGATGAATGTTTTACAATACATGACATAAAACGTCCGTGTTATCATAGCAATACCTTTTATTTCCATAGCACATTGCAGTTGACAAAGCATTTCTGTTTCCATAGTCTTACTTGACCATCACAACAGCTCTTAGGGGAAACATGAATAGAGCCTGTTTGCGATTGGTTGATGAGAAAAAGGGAGGCACTGAGGAGCTAAGTGATTCTCACTGGGTCCACAGTGTGGGATGCACTGTGAACCAGGCTCTGCCCAGCACAAATCTGTGTCCTCTTCTCTCTGCTCACGGAGAATGAAGTGGGGTCAATCTCCTCACAGCTCACGTGGGAAGCCCTCTGAGGAACCCTGCTCCAGTTGGGGTCTGAAATGTTGAGGAAGCCTTTGGGGAGCAGAGGATTGGAGGCTGCTTCATGACCCTGCAGAGACCCCCAGATGAAGGCCAAGTTAACCCCAGACAAGCAGCCTTCTCCAGAGAGACGGAAGAGACAGATGTCAGTGAAGGAAAAGGGAGGAAGTGAGCTGAGAAATGCGTGGCCAGATCAGCAGACTTGGGTCCAGGTCTCTGTGCGCTGGGAAGGGGTAGTAGCCATTTCCCCTACCGGCAGAGAGCACGCTGCTGTCGGTGGAAGGATGGCTTTGTAGGAAATGTTGATGCCTAAGGTGGTCTGAAATGTTAAGAAAACAACTATGAATGTTTGGGGACTGAATCCAGGCAGAGTGAGTAAGACTCTTGGCCGTTGTTTTTAAGGAAAGAACAAGACCCTAAAAAAAGGCCCCTGAGAGGAGCTGGCTTGGTGGGAGGAGGGGAGGGGACTACCAGTGCATTAAGCAGCATTTCTAACCTTGCTTTCTCCTCTCCCTGGTCTCCATCGCCCACATCCACTCCCACGTGCAACTGCTCCCAGACAAATCGATGTCTGTGATTCCTGTTTGTCTCTAAGTAAAATGAGGTCATTGCTATTATCTTCACACATCCAGGGAAGTGAGATGCAACATGTAGGAAAAGTTGAAGGTTTATCACAAGCTGCACAGATGTAGACAGAACAGAGATGGTTATGACCACTTATAATTCCAGTGTGCTGGAGGAAGGAATCTTGCAGGAGGATCATGAACTCCTTCATGAACCCATGTAACAAGTTCAAGGCCAGATCCTACATGGCCTTGTCCCAAAAAAACAAAAACAAAAGGTAAACTTTTTTTTTTAATTCCATCAGTTTAAATACTTCAGAAGTGGCATCTAAGATATGCAAAAGGTGTTTGGAGTCTTCCATGATCTGAATCTAGCAATGATGATGGACCAAATGTTTAGGCACGATGCAAACTCTCTACTTGAGATGTTTGCTCAAAATGCTGCCTTCAAATGGGAAGTGTTATGCTGCCTTGCCTGAAAAATGGAATCTTTGAGCTCTTGAGAAGGAGGATGAGCTGATATGTTGGTTTGGGAAGAATATTGTAGTTCTTTAATAGCCCCTGAAGGCTCATGTATAACAACTTGGTCTCCAGGTTATGGTTGGTCCTATTGGGAATGTTGTAGGAATTGTTCTGGAATAAACATTCTGACTCCTGTAGCTGAAAGTTTTCCTGTGTCCTGCCTAGTCTGCAGTAGCTCAGAGAGACCCAAGTAAACACACAGAGGCTTATATTAATTAAAACTGCCCAGCCATTAGCTCAGGGTTACTACTGACTAGCTCTTACACCTAAACTCAGCCCATTTCTGTTAATCTATATGTTGCCACATATTCCGTGGCTTTTACCTGTGTGCTATTACATGCTGCTCCCTGGCCAGTGGGCTGGCATCTCCTCACACAGCCTTGCTCTTCCCAGAATTCTCCTTGTCTGTTTATCCTGCCTATACTTCCTGCCTGGCTACTGGCCATTCAGCATTTTATTAAACCAGCATCCAAAAGCATGATTCCACAGCAGACACCAGGGAGAGTGGAAGAGAGGCAATGTCACCGGTGGACTGAAGCCAGGGCAGCTCCTGAGAGGCTTCAATGCCCGGTCCAGTTTGCATTCTCATTTTATACTCTGAAACGACAAGGTGGGGTGGGCAAGCAAAATTTTACAGACGCTTATGTGGCAGCCAGCAGCAGGTTGTTAAGGGCAATGGCCCATTGTTTTAGCTATTTCTCCATGTCCTTCTGTTTTAGGGAGCAAGTGAAGTCAGGCATGGCAGGATAGGCAGTACAAGCAGTGTTGTAAGTGAGTCACTGAATAAATCAATAGCTGATAATTAGTCTTTTCTACCTTAGTCTACGGAAGGAGGGACTTTTAGCCATTGAGGCCTTGTCTTGCTTTGTTTTCTGGTTATTGGGATCAGATACTCTGACCAAGCAACTTAGGGGAGAAACAGTTTATTTCAGTTAACAGGTTATTGTCCATGATGGAGGTGAAGTCAAGGAATGTGAAACAGCTGGTCACATTTTCACCTGGAGTTGGAAGAGAGTGGTGAATGCATGCTAGTGCTCAGCTCACATCCTCCTCACTGACAGGCGTAGATCCTCCTGCCTAGGGGATGATGCTGCCCACCCTGGGCAAGTCCTCCCATCTCAGTTCATGCGATCAGGATAATCCCCTACAGAGGTGCTCAGAGGCCGACCTCCTAGGTCATTCTAAATTTTGTCAAGTTAATGATAATAACAGTGACCACTACAGCCCCGTTGGAAGGAAGTTAGACTATCGGGAATATGCCTTTGAAGGGATATAAGACTGGAATACAAGGCATTAAGGCTCTGATGCCTTTACTTTGCTCTCTGGTTTCCCCTGCACTCCTGTTGGTAGGATGGACTATGCAATCACAGGCCCAGTGCAATGGAGCCACATGACCATGAACCAAAGCCTCTGAAATTATAAACAAAAATTATTTTCCTGTTTTTCTTTTAAAGTTTAATTTAATTTATTGAAGTGGGGTCTCATATAGCCCAGGCTATCGTCAAACTCAATATATGGCGGAGGCTGGCCTTGAACTCTTGAACCTCCTGCCTCTCCGATCAAGTGTTGGGATTTTAGGTGCCTGCCACCACACCTATTTTTTTTTCCTGTGACCTGCATAGGATTGACCTGATTTGGGTGATTGGGAATGAAGAAATGACAGAGAGACACAAAACCCTACAGAAAAGCTAGGATTGGATAGGTGGGTGTGTTCTAATGGAGAGGCACCAGAAGCCCAGAAACTCAGCGGTTTATTGTATGCAGCCAAAGCAGGTAGGCTAGCTGATAGCAGTAGGCCTTTGTAGAGGAGTGTCTATGGTGCAGGGAGGGGGAGGCTGTGGTTGAGACTTTCTGCATGCATGGTTAACATGTATACTAGGACCAGGGGAAGTCCTTGTCATCCCATAGGTCTGAGGCGTTAGGGTCCTTGACATTGGCCATGCTCATGTTACAAATGCTCATTCATACAAGGGTATACTTCATCTGCATCCTTTTTTCTCCTTTGAGTTGATTTCTTTCAAGTACTTCGGGAGTGGATTTGGGGGTAACCAGTGCCTGCTCCATGAGCCCTGTATGCTTTGTGCTTTATAAGATCACCCTGAGCACTTTCAACAGCCTTCTGAGGGCTGGGGAGTGACGCATTGGTAGAGTACTTGCCTAGCCTGTATGAAATCCTAGTTTTGATCTCTACCCCTGGGAAAGGGGACAAGAGGGAATGCCTTCTAATACCTATTTCATAGATGATAAGAAAGTTAATTTTCACAATATTTGTCAGTAGAGAAGATTGGCATTCTAACCTGAAACCCAGCTCACACCTCCACCAACCCACAGCATCTTCCACATTTCCAGACTAGTTCCTCCCCAAGCTCTCCAGCGTCTCCAGGTGGGAGAATAAATGTCAAGTTGTGAAGCCAGCTCTGTGCTGTTCTTTCCCTGAACCTTGATTCAAGCACCTCATTTAAATACCTAAAGCAATGACGAGAACAGTAATGTATGGCAGGAACAGAACATTCAGGAATGGTGTTTTTTTATTAAGTAGCATGTAAGTTACCTTTCTGTCATTACCAAATGCCCAAGTCTGTCAGCTTCTAAGGGAGAAAATTGTATTCAGTTCACAATTCCCTAGGTTTCAGTTCATGTTCAGTTCAGATCAGTTGGCCCTGCTCCTTTGGGCTGCAGCCCAAGACAGTAGTGAGTGTGTAAGGAAATCTATTTACCTCACAGTGGTCAGAAAGCAAAGGGAGAAAGGAAAGGGTTGGCGTCCCATTGCCTGCTTCAAAGATATTCCCTCCAGCAACCAAACTTCTTCTCAGTAGGACCCACATCCTAAAGGTTCCCCCACTTGCCAGGAGTGACACAGGCTGAGAGATATTTTGGATACCTGCAAGTGCAGGTGGTTTCATCTTGGGGGTCCCTGCTTTACTGTTTTGGGGTATGTTTGTCTGGGACAGTTAGCACGACATGTGCCCAGTCCTCAGCCAGGTGTTGATTTGCCTCTGCCTTCCTGGCCAGTCACATTATCATTCACATTATCACATATAATTACATGCAAATTAAACAGTTACAGTTATTACTAAGCAACTCATGAGTATTTTTCTACATCAAATGTTCTTCTCATTTGATTTCTACCATTGTATGAACATACCGTTTGATCAGCTCCTTAGTTTTTGGAAATATGGGCCGTTTTGTTGAGATCAACACACTTACATGTGCAGTCTTGTGCCCTGCATAGCCGGGGAAAAGGCTTTAAAATAGTGGAGACAAAATGCCCACTTTAAAGCCCTGTCTGGAGGATTACAGATGATAATTCACAGACCTGGAGAAGCACACTGCCTTGAGCAGAATCAGCTCTGCATGAACTGTCACTGTGGTGGCCAGCTTACTTTAGGTCTGATTATTTTCTTACGTGAGATGCTAAGAAGTAGAGTTATAGTCTCTTGGGATTTGAAAGGTGTGTGGTTGGGCTGGGCTGGCCTCTGCAAGGGTCGGGCGAAATAGGAAGCTGGTGAATGGTTCAGCTCGGCCACTGCCTAAACCAACTAGATAAGGTGGCTGGACACTAAGAGGGCAGGCATACGGCTACCATCCCAGCATCCCACTCAAGAACTTTGTGTCCACATCCTCTGGACTGCATGCCCAGCAGCAGCTCAAGTTAGCTACAGACCCATGAGATCCAGCAAGCAAGGTGTGACCTAGACCTAATCCCCCCAGCCACAACTCAGCCTTCTTTTATTTCACATCATATACCCTTGTTGGTAGGAACCGTGGGTGGGAGATGCTGGCCTCGGCTAATCATCTTTGTTCCCAAGACAGAATTTGCCTGAGGTAGCGGCACCTGGGGGAGTGGGTCAAGATTCCCATCTTCCCTCTGCATGTGTTCTTACTATCACAGGATTTCAGAGCAGAGAGGAAACTTGGTGATCTCTGGGCATTGGGCCCAATCCCTCCCTTCTGTGAAAAGCGGAAGCTCTGAACATTTAAAGGATTTGTCCAAAGCCGTGAAATATGTGGCATTTCAAGGACAAAATCCCAGGTCTTCCAGTCCAGCACCTCCCCCTCCCACCCACCCATCCCCCACCCCGGGGAATTTCCCCTGGACTGTGTTCATCTGAAGCAAATAAAAGGTCATAGTTAAAAAGTTGTCTGGATATGTTTGCCTCTCTCTCTCCAAAACGGGTGTTGCTCCAGAGACGTTCATCACTGGAAAAGCAAAACCACATGGCCACAGGGCCTACCCTGGGCCTTGGCTAGGCCTTCCCTGTAAATCATTCTGGAAACATCACCAAGAAGCAGGAAGTAGGGACTTAGGAGGTAGCTCAGTGGTAAAGAGGGCTTGTCTAGCATGCACAAGATAGTGTTCATTCCTCAGCCAGCTAAGTGCATAATCTTTCCCTTTCTGAATTCACACAAATATTGGAGCTGGTTTTTGAAGAAGAAAATTGCTCCTTTATGGACAAAAACTTCTGCCATCAAGCAAGTGGTGTTTTCCTCACTACTTTTCTCAGGTACAGATGAAAGGAAAGTGGCCTTTCTTGCTTCAGATGGTTTTGACACTGGTCTGCAAAGAAAGAAAGAGTACCTTTGACCTCTGGCCCAGAGCAGAGAGAGTCTTATAGACCATGCCAACATCTGCCCTCCCCGCTGCTGGACTCTCCCGTAGCTCTTCATTTTACAGATTACAACCTTTATGGAAAAAGTGTTTTTAGTCAGCTTTCAAGGACAGTGGTTTGCCTGTTACTACTGTAGCTACCCACTGCTTGCAGGAAAATCTCCAGATGTCAAATTGGGTGAGCACAGAGCCTGTGAGGCAAAAGTAAGTTCCAGATGTGGCCAGCATGAGAATGGTGAGGCCAGCCAGGCACAGAGGCTCACAACTGTAACCTCAGGACTTAGGAAGCTAAGGCAGGAGGGTCACAAGTTCGAGACCATCCTGGGCCAGATGGGACCTTGTTTTAGAAACTGAACCAAACAGAAAAGAATGATGGGGCCGAACTCTGCATTCCTACTTTCAGTGAATTCTGCTAAGTATCTACAGTTTTCCTGTGTGGTGTCCTAGAACCTGAGGTGCTGTGGTGGATTAGGGAGGATACCTAGTACTGGACCATGGGGCTTGATTTGGGGGTAGGCAATCTGACATTAGAAAGGCAGTAATGACAAAGCAGAGAGGAGACGAGAGCCACTTGCTCTGTGGTACCCGATCTCCGCTTCCCCCTCCCCCTCCAGCCATCTCACCAGCCCAATTTTGGTTTTGGTTTTGCTTTGGTTTTGTTGCAAGGTTTCACTATGTAGCCCAGGCTGGCCTCAGACTCTTAGTCCTCCTGCCTCAGCCTTTCAATTGCTGGGGTTCCAGGTGTGTTCCAATATACCTGGCCTTGCTTGGTTGTTATGGCATATCAGTTTCTTATTGTGTAGTGCCCATGTAAACTTTTTTTTCAAAATCTGTTTGAGTAAAGATAAATGGGTTATTGTAATGAAAACATTAAAATAGATTACAGAACCAGATATAGTAGACTTATCAGTTGTCTTCTAGGATGTGGGGTGGTGAGGGAGAAAGCCGCAGAGAATGGGTGTCATGGGAGGCAGCTAAGGAAAACTGCTTGAACTGTGGCTTCCCTGAGTGTCAAAGTTCCTGGGTCGTTTTGATTTCTGACGTCCCTTGTTTCCATGGCAGAGCCGGCCACTCAACACATGCTTAATGTAGGCTGTCTCGGTGTGTGTTATTTACAGCTCATCTACTTGTTTGTTTTTGGAAACATGGTCTCACCGTGTAGCCCTCGCTGGCCTAGAACTCACAGGGTTGTTCGGCATGACTCAGCTTCCAGGGTTCTGGAATGGCAGATCTGTGACTGCCACACCTGGTTTTATGAAATGCTTCGAATCACGCCTAGCATTTTGTGCATGTTAGGCAAGCACCCTTGCTGACTGAGCCACACACCCAACCACTGATCTGCTTTAAAATCTGAAACCTTGGCCAGGTTTGATGGCGCATACACTTTTAATCCCAGCACTCAGGATGTAGAGGCAGGCAGATCTCTGTGAGTTCGAGGCCAGTCTGGTCTACAGAGTGAGTTCCAGGACAGGCTCCAAAAGCTACACAGAGAAACCCTGTCTGGAAAAGAAAAAGAAAATGTGGCTCTGAGGGATGGAACTACTGGGAACAGCAGGCTGGTGGTCATGGAAATACCTGCACCTTTTCTGTAACCATGCCAAGTTCTCTCAACTTGGACATATTTTTGTGTGAGACAGGGTCCCATGTAGCCCAGGCTATCCTAAGAATCTTACATAGTTGAGGTTGTCCTCAAACTTCTGAGGCTCCTCCTGCACCTCCTGAGAGTGCTGGGATTATAAACACACCCCTGATTTATGTGCTACTGGGAACTGAACCCTGGACTTCATGCATGCTAGGCAAGTACCCTGTCAATTGAATTACATCCCCAGCTCCGACAGTGGGTTTTTTTGTTGTTTTTGTTGTTGTTGTTTGTTTGTTTGTTTTTTCGAGACAGGGTTTCTCTGTGTAGCTTTGCGCCTTTCCTGGAACTCACTTGGTAGACCAGGCTGGCCTTGAACTCACAGAGATCCGCCTGACTCTGCCTCCCAAGTGCTGGGATTAAAGGCGTGAGCCACCACCGCCCGGCTAGACAGTGGGTTTTAATAATATTTCAACCTGCACTGAGAATGTCTCCCTGGGTCTTGTGGTAGTGACCCCATTATTCTCTGACAGATGAGAGAGATGATGAGTATTCATACTCATCTCATACTGTTGCATTTTATTAGCTCTTAAGATAATGGGTGGAGTTTTCTCTCTTAATTTTCAATTTGATTTCTATTAATTTTGTAACTTATTATGCAAAATACTGGATTTCATTATGGTATTTTCATGCATATATGAGACTATACTTGCTCTTCCTCTCCCCCCCCCCCCCCCGTGCCTTCTGCTCCGTTTTCCTTTGTTATGTTTTTTTTTCCCACTATCCACAAACATTTCTGCATGCCATGTTTTATGCCTAGTGATTCTCTTAGTGTTCAGGGTATGTTGTTAGGATGCTCATTTGCACAGTGCCTCATTCCCTAGCGGATTGACGATGCTCGGGACAGGCAGGGAAAGATTCTTGCAGGATTTTTGCACTGGCTCACTGCTTCCTGAATCTCAGCCGTGCCAAAAAGAATTTCAAGTAGAGTGTGCATCTCATTTCCAGCTACTTGGGTAGAAAGCTGCTGGGAAGTTCCTAGATACAGCCAACCTCAGTGGGTTGCAGACTGAAGAAGGCAGACGGGTTTCTGCAAGGCACCAAGTCACTGCACGCGCGCACACACACACACACACACACACACACACACACACACACACACACACACACACACCTTAAAAGACTTCAGCTAACTTCTAGAATGAGGAACTTGCCTATGTATCCATCCATGTTGCTGGCCAGCCTTCTTTGGGCCATGCTTGGTGCCTCAGTCTCATTAGAGGAAGCATCCCAGGTGGCCGTCTGGCCTCTAGCTTCCGTCTGCGCAGAACACACACAGATGCCCTGCTCTAGGGGAGGTCTGCGTGTTGACAGGCGTTTCTCCTTATCTTGTTTTCACATCGGTAGCTGCACGATTGCTGTTCATAGCGAGCGTGGGTGGGGGTTCCTCTGCCCTGCCCTGTACTAGCTGTTAAAATAAGAGGAGCGGTTTATTGTGTTGTTGGTTTTCATGTAAAGATCAGGTCACTAGCAGTTGGCAACTCTGCCCCCCTCCACCCCCAAAGTTGCTTGGAATAATTTGTTCGTATCAAAGCAAAACCAGACGTAGCTCTTTTTGGAGTGTGTTAACAAGATGAGGGTCATGGACAGTTCTGGAAGGTGGGGAGCAGTAAGAGACAGAAAGCAAGGGGTGGTAGAAACTGTGACTGAAAGTTGGCACAACTATAGGAGTGCAGGTGGGCAGAAAGGAGGCCACTGACAATTTTTCCACGGACGGGGCCGGGGTAGAACCCTGCCTGTGAGGCGAGGTCTGCCAGGTACACTGGAATTACCCTGCTGAGACCTAGCCTTGCCCTTGACCTGCTGTGGGATGGAGTGGCCATGCGCCATTCTCATTCCCTCCTCAGCAAACTGTGAGGGTTGGACTGGGCTGCCTTATCATCTTAGAGACCTAGATTCCAATTCAGGCTCCACCACTCACTGAACAAGCAGGTCTAGACCAGTTCCCTACTACCTCCAAGTTCCAGTTCTCATCAGCCCAGTGAGGATAAACAAATGTGTCTCCAGAGGGGATTTGAAGCTGTAATGAGGAGACATAAATATCTACACCCTTGCATAACCAGGTCCTTGAAGATCCCAACCAGATATTAGCTATTTGCTCAGTAAATACTCATCTCTGTCCTTTATGACGCTGTGTTGTACCTATGTGTCACTGGGTAACACAACGACACAAGTCTGTGTTACTGTATATATATGTATATGTATATGTGTGTGTGTGTGTGTGTGTATATATATATATATATATATATATGGCTACAGTGGTCTTCCTAAGTGTTGATCAGCAAGACACTGAAGTGCCATATCCTAAAGTAAAAAGTTCAACTTTGAGGTTGGGGATTTAGCTCAGTGGTAGAGCGAAGCGCAAGGCCCTGGGTTCGGTCCTTAGCTCTGGAAAAAATAAAAGAAAGAAAAAAAAAGAAAGAAAGTTCAACTTTACCTTGTGAAAGTTGTTTACAAGTTTGGACCAATTTAGTTTGTACATTTTTTTTGATAGGTAGATGGGGAACAGCTTATGGGACTATAGGATTATGGGAAAACAGGATTGTTGCCTACAGCTCAAGGAGAGAAAGAATCGAGATGCACTCATTTAGTAAAAACCACACTTACGGTGTGGGACAGTGTGAAGTATGCTAGGGAGGTACCAGCTGCGAGAGAACTAGACATCAGGCCACAGAACATACTGGGTACCATTTGGGGGATCACTATTCTGCTACAGCAGCTGGAATGTACAGCTGCCACCGCGTTCCCCCTAAACCTCAGCCCCGCCCCATCCTCTTCACACCCAGACCCTCCTCTACCCCTGCGGAGATGTTTGCTTTAAGGCCATCATTGCTGCCTTTTCCCTCTTCCCTTATCTTTTTTCTTCTTCCTCTTCACCTCTCCTTCCTCTTCCTCTCCTTCCCCTTCTTCCACTAACCCCTCTTCCCTTCTCACTGTGTAGCCCAGGCTAGCCTTGAAATCATAATCCTGCTGCCTTTGTCTCAACTGCTGAGGCTACAGACCCTATATCACCATGCCCAGCTGCTGCCGTCCATCTTTACCTGAAGTCCAGTGTGTAAGGGTGTAGTATATGCCAACCATATGCTGGGGTTGAGTCTCCATCTTGTTGGTCTCTGACCAAGGGGCATGCTGGGTAAAAGGGTGGCAAGGCTCTGGCAGGTGCCTGCTACCCATAGATTATTCATTTAACCCTTCCAGTGCACTGTGAGATAGGTGTTAGCAAAGATGGCAAGGGTCAAAGTGAGCAGGTCATGTGCTGAGGGTGGCCCGGCAGGCCAGGATCAAAATATGGCTTTCTCCCTACAGCTCCACTGCACCAGGTACCATGTGTGACAAAGCACCCCGCTTTGGTATCTTAACAGCTGTAGAAATCATAGGACTGCTCTATTTAAAGAACTCCCAACTCTGAAGAGCGTGGTGCAGAGCCACACAGAACCAAGCTCACATCCTCTCCGGCAGCTGCCAGCATGTTCTCGGCATGGTGGCCTTCAGCCCCTCTCCACCACCCTCTCTTCTCTGAAATGCTGATAAACAGCAGCATTTGCTTTCCACATTTACTAACAAATCTCAGAGTACGTTGTTACCTGTGGAGCTCTAAGGACACATTATGACTGAACTTTGGAAATCAGTTGAGGAGTCGATAATGATGACCACAGGCCAGCAGCACCCACACAGGGCAGAGGCAGAGCAGTCAGTAGATCCCTGCCAGAAGGCAGCCTTATGCACCTGGGCTCACAGGTGTGCGCTGTGAGCAGTCAGGTGATGGATGGGAAGAGCCAGCATGGTGTGTGTGTTTGTGTGTGTGTGTGTGTGTGTGTGTGTGTGTGTGTGTACACGCGCATCTCTAGGAACAGGAAATGCTAAGGCGGCAGCTGTCACCCCACCTTGGGGCAGCCCTGCTGTTAGAGTGAGGAAGACAGGAGATGGAGAAGTTACTCCTCCTATTCTCCCTTCAAGCTCCAATGCTCGAGGCTTTAAACTCATGGGATCCCCAGTGGAGTGGCTTCACATTGAGAGCTTCATCTCTCAGGCTTTGAGCGCTGATCCAAGTTGCAGACAGTGAGAGCATTTTTAAATAAAATCACCTCCTCGGAGCTAAATGTGGTGCATGCTGATGACCCCCCCAGCATCCGAAAGCTCATAGGACCAAGGGTAGCCAGGGCTACATTCTGAGACAAAAATAAATAAAAGAAAGGCGCATAGCCCCTGGTTGCCTTCCCAGTCCCACAAACAGCAAACCCTTCCAAACTTACAATTCTTTTTAAGTCTTACAGTTCAATAGACATGCCTATATGTTAACAGGGTTTTTTTCTTCTCAGCCTTTCAACTTCAAGTTTAATCTGTCCATTTTGCTCACACCCCATAATTTACTTCAGATCCTAATGCTAATAGTTTGGGATATGATAGGCAGAAGTAATTGCTGACAGGTGAGGAGATACTTCACTTGGGTAAGTAATAAACTGCCCAATATGGTTCGAGACAATAATCTGAGATTCGGGAGAGCCCTGGAAGTCTGTATTTGCTAGAATTCCAGCTGTTGGGTCCACATTTAACCAGAATCATCTTGTTTATCACAAAAAAGAATATCAACACGGTGGGGTGTGGTTTCTGGTTTTTGTTAAAGAGTCTCAGGCCCAACCCTGTAACATGGTGGAGCCCATGGGCTTTTCTGGTTTGCATGGATACGAGATTCTCCTTTGAATTTCTTAGTTTCTCTGTCCAAAAGTATTAGTAAATCTGATTGTTTCTTGGGAGGGTCCAAGAATCTTATTAATTTTGGATTACAAAGAAAAAGTTGGTGGGAAATGTTCTAATTGGGTCTTTTGATTGTGTACCGTGGCCTGGTGTCCCCTGGGGTACTGAACATGAAGTGCAAAGAGTTGAATGTTCCAGAATAAAAGTCAATGGGGAAATTACATGGTGTGGAAATAATAATAAAGTGAACCATTAGTAGTGAGAACGGACGCTCACAGCGATGGGTTCTGCTGGTCAGCCTTTCCAAACCTTTTTGGTGCAGTACTCACACTTTCCGACATCTTTGGGCTTTCCAAAATGTGCCATTCTCCCACTGACCTTAAGCATGATGCAGAAGTCTGCTCAAGGTCAAGATCAAACGAATCACTCACTAGTTGGCCCTCAGGAAACTAAGGGTGCTTCAGGTAGGTAATGGTGGGCTGAGACTGGGGCCAACCCAACCTTTTGACTCTCCTAGACCTGAAGATGCTCCTGCCTCATTTGAACCCGAGTCCTGACATCTTTCTCCCAGGCGCATGCTGGCTCCTCCCATCTGAGGCCCTTATGCTGCCGTGTTTGAAACTTGATCCCGATCAGAAACTCCCACTTTTGTTGGGTTGGGGTCTCTACTCCTTGTGTCTCTCTTAGTTCTAACATGTAGAGGAGTTCCGCTTCACAAGAGGGGTGCTCACCAAACCACCCATGCAGGAAAGCACCATCTGTGCCTCGGAGAATAAAGATCCTTTGAGAGGACCGAAAGGAAGAAAGAGGCAGACCTTGCATCTTATGAGGAACGCAGGACACTTAGGCCCTTCCCCAGAACAGAGATCCCTTTCCTTGGTCACTCAAAGTCACAAAGAATTCAGAGATTTTATCAGAAGTTAGGTTTGGGGGAACAGACAAATTAAGCAGGAAGCAAAATCACCAGATTTTAAGTTAAGAAAAATATAGGTTCTTCCTCCGTGCCTCATACTAACATAATTAAACGAAGGACAGGTAAAAATTGACCACTACTTCTGAATTTGCTTTCGTTCTTTTATTCATTTTTATATTTATTTTTCTTCCTTTCTCCCTCCCCTCCCCCCGCCTTTTTCTCTCCTTCCCTCTCTTTCTTTTTTAATTTCTTCCAGGTTTCACTAGTTGACCTGGGAGCCCTGGAACTCACTGTGTGGACCAGGCTGGCCTCTGACAGCATCTCCTGCCTCTGCCTCTCAAGTGCTAGAGGCACGGACCACTGTGCTTGGCTTCATTCTTTTGAGCCCTTTGCTTGTGTAGACAATCGCCCAGCCTTTCATGACAGAGGAAATGATGTCTGGGTTTCTAAAACATGGTGACCCGGTTTTAGTTTTGTAGTAGGCAGAAAAGCATATATATATATATTTTTTTTAACCTTTTTTTTGGGGGGGGGGCAGTATGTTTTCATGTGAGTGCTGGCTGCCTTGCAAGAAGAGGTCAGAGGACAGCATCGAGTGCTGTCCTCACCCTCCCCCTTTGTCTGAGACAGGGTCTCTATTTTTGTTATTTATATCAGTGTATACTGTGCTAGCGGGCCTTCAAGCTTTGAATCCTCCTGTGTCCAATTTCCACATTTCCATCTTTCCATAGGAAATAGGGTTATAGATGTGCGCCATCACGCCTGGCTGTATGTGCTTCTTGGGATTCGAACTCAGCTCCTCAAACTTGTATGGAAAGCACATTTTTTTCTGGGGTTGGAAGGATGACGTGAGAAATACACTTTAGGGGCCTGGTAGCCTCGGCCCACAGGCTCTCTAGTGGCTGTCCCTCCATATCCTGGTAGATAAGAGGATCTCCCCACTTGCAAGCCACTCACTATACTCTCTAAGCCAAGAGTTGGCTCTACCCAACTCAGAAACCAGCTGACATGTCCCAGGTGCCTAAGACAACAGGTCTCGTAAAGGCCAAAGCCAAGTTTTGCCAACAGCCACAAGAACTCCGCAGACTGCAGAACCTTTGAGAAACCACAGCTGTTGACGTTTTGCTTATGGCTGAGTCCTTGGCTTGAAGGCTACCAGTGGGTGATGGAAATGGGGTCCTGTGGAATGTCTGAATCACAGGTACCTGACACCTACCTCTCAGACTGTATTGGGAGCTCATATTTCTCGACTTTAAAAACACCTTCCATTCTTCACTTTTTTATAGATGGCCTTTTCAAAAGGTCATACAAGCCAGCAAGAGAGACCTGAACACAGGGCTTTAGTTTCAGAAATAATGACAGTCTAAGGGGTATAGCATCAAGACCATTTCCCCATGAGAGGGTCTAAATGGCTGACTCTGGAAACCATTACTTTTATTAAGTAAGGAACGTTATTCCTGGATTTAGTTCCTTCTTTTTAATTTTATTTTATTTGAGACAGGGTTTCACTGTGTAACCCTAGCTGTCCTGTAACTGGTTATGTAGACCAGCCTAGTCTCTAATTCGGGATTCTCCTGCCTGTTGTTGGTTGGTTGTTCCCACTCTTTGGGCTTTCTGATCTTTGGGGGCTTGTCACTCAGCTCTCAAATAAATCACACAGGAGATCTTTTTTCTTGGCCTTAGCTTGGCTTGTTTCTTGCCAGCTTTTCTTGACTTAAATTATCCCATCTACCTTTTGCCTGTGAGCTTTTACCTTTCTTTATTTCTGGATGTCTCTCTTTACTTCTTACTCCAAGGCTTGCTGTGTAGCTGAGTGGCTGGCCCCTGGTGTCTTCCTCTCCTCTCCTTTTTTTTTTTTTTTTGTTCCTTCAATCCTCTCCTAGATTTCTCCTCCTATTTATTCTTTCTGCTTGTGAATCCCCGCCTATCCTTTCTCCTCCTTGGCAATTGACCATTCAGCTCTTTATTAGATCAGTCAGGTGTTTTAGACAAGCAAAGTAATACAGCTTCACAGAATTACATAGATGCAACATAGAAGAATGCAACACATCTTTGCACCATTAAAACAAATGTTCTATAGCATAAACAAATGTAACACATCTTAAAATAATATTCTACAGTGCCTGCCACTGCCTCCTGAATGTTAAAATTATACACTTCAACCACTATGCCTAGAATTCTTAATAGGCCAAATTTCTAGGCATGTCAGTGGTCAGAAATAGTCAATTGTCTTACGTTTTCTTAACTTTGGGGAGTTAAAAGAGAAAACAAGGCCACCTACATAAAAACCTGGGGTTAAAAGATTTGGTTTAGGGCTCCAAACCCAGTAATTTCAGTTTGTAGAAGGGTGCAAGTGTCAGCTAGTCAAAATTATGTCTGGGTCAGATCTCAGCCTGTCCCTACACATGAAATATTTCCTACTTGCCACCCAGACCCATGAATCCCAGAGAGAGGTGAGTGGCCATCAGCCCCAGAGTCCACCATCACCAGCCTATGGGCACTTGCTTTCCTTTGCCTCAGTGAGGAATCATCACATGGTCATGGTTCTGTGGCTTCTTCACCAGGGCCCTGGAGGCTCACCATCACCACGGAGCATCCCTTACCATTGTGAAGCACCCATGTGGGAGGTTGGGAAGTCTTGTGAGTAGGTAAGCAGGAGGAAGGACATTAACTGTAAATGAATTCTTTGGTCTCCCATCTCTGCCATCAAATATTATCAGAGGATCTTCTTTCACCTCGCTCTGTCTGACTGAGTCCTTGGAGGTTGAGTTTGTTTTTCTGCAAAGAATATAGTCAACTGCCCTTGATTCCTGTGGATCCCAGGTGTTGTATCAATTTCTGCAGCTCCCACTGAGGCACTGAGACACCTGTATGGTGGCTGTCTATAATCTCAGACAGCTGACACCCTGGTGTCCATCTCTAAGGGCTCAAATTATCCATCATGAAGAAAGATTTTTATTTGCTTGAAATTCCTGGTATGTGTTCTCAAGGGATAGAAGCAGGAGGATGCTGAGTTTGAGGCCAGCCTGGGCAATACCATGAGATGCTCTTTAAATAAATAAGTAACTAAATAATCCTTTATTTGATAAAACTTAGTTGCATGTTTTATAGGTTTGTTTGTTTGTTTGTTTGTTTGAGAAAGGGTCTTGATACATGGCCCAGATAAGGTCAAAGCTTTAGTTCTTAATGACACTCCTGGATTCAGATCTATGGTGTAGGACCTTAAAAAGCATACACTGGGTTTGTGAGATGGCTCAGTGGGTAAAAGGCTTTGGCCACCAAGTTTGAAGATCCAAATTTGATCCCTGGGACCCAGATTGTGGAGAGAGACAACCACGCTTGCAAGTTGTCCTCTGACCTCCACACGTGCACCACAGCATTTGATGCCCAAATATATTTACACACGCACACACACACACACTGCTTAAAAGTGTACACTGCTTGTAAGAAATCGCCTCCTTTTAGAATAGACTCAACAGTTCTCTCCTCACCATGCCCTTATAAGGGCTTGGGTTATCAGCCACTGAGAAGGTAGGTGGTCAGAGGTCTTATTTGCACATCTGCTGTGGGAAACTTCTTCCCACGAAGGTCTGAGGAAGGGGCTCCGTTACTAATGGATCGTGCTCTTAGGCTATACCATATACATTCTGTACTTTGCTCTGGTACCCTGGATACAGGACTTCTCCAGTAGTTACTGATTCCAGTGACTATGTCACGCAGTAGTTGAGGTTTATCTACCTCCTAATTTTGAAATATAAAGGGAGAATAGAAGACCTTTGAAGAAACTGAAGTTCTTGGTTATAATTTAACATATATGCACACAAGAAATGGTAACTTGAGCCAGGCGGTGGTGGCACACGCCTTTAATCCCAGCACTTGGGAGGCAGAGCCAGGCAGATCTCTGTGAGTTCGAGGCCAGCCTGGTCTACAGAGAGAGAGATCTAGGACAGGCACCAAAACTACACAGAGAAACCCTGTCTTGAAAAACCAAAAAAAAGAAAGAAAAAAAAAAAAGAAATGGTAACTTGAAGCTTGGGTGTGTTAAAAGATGTGAGAGAGAATTTCAGGTGTGGGGATCTGTAGAGCATCACATATATGCCAAGAGACAGAGTGCATTGTTTCCAGGCCAAGGACAGTGGCTCATCTCTGTCTGTATATTTGTGCACTGATGGGTTTTGTTCTTCAGCCATGACTTTGGTCCCAAATCCTGCCAACAGTGTCTCTAGTCTGTGTAGAAATGAATTATAAAGGAGCACCAACAAAAGGTTTCTGGATGACTGTCTTACCATTTGATATTTAAACGCTCCTTTTCCGTGGACTGAGGGTGATGAGTGAGACTGGAGACTGGGTTTTTGTTAGAGAAAATAAAGAGTTAGCAAATCTGTGTCACCTGTGAGCACACTACTGACTCATTTTCAAAGTGCGGTAGTTCATAAAATCCAAGTTCGTGGGGCTGCTGCCTGTGCATCTGCCCAGCCCTCTGTGAACCAGCAAGCAAACACTACTCTCCTGCTTGCCTTCTGAGAAGACAGCCCCTACAACCCTGCTCTATCAGGAATTGTTAGCCTTTTTTGTAGCTTTCTCCTCCTCTGCCTGATGGCTACTGTTACCTATCTCTTCCTGGTGACTTCCTCTGTATACCTTTTGCAGAGAAGCTGACTTGCCTGTCACCCAGCTGGGCTGCCCACGCCCTTTGTCCATATTTGGTTAGAGAACCACAGTAAGAGAAAATCAGTTGAGTTCGCCTCTTTCTCACTGAGTGGAGAGGTCCCTAACAACTTTTATTGCCGTCATTTTGTCTCCACAAAGCATAGAGCCCCCTAAATACACATTTACTAAATGAAAAAAAAATCCAAGTCTCAGGTTGCCATGAACACCTTCTGCTCCCTTTGTCTCTCTCTCTGTAGCAATAAGCCAGTGATCTCACAGAGTATCTGCTGGTGTGTGAGGGCCATAGTAGACTTCCTTTTTGACCATGGCTTCCCTGACATAACCATCCTAGCCGAGAAGTACAGGGCTAAGAAGGCAAACATGGGCTCTTCCTGATGCTACCCTGAGCATCTACTCTTTCTGAGTACCTTGTCTGGAGAGGAATGGATTGAGAGTGAGCATCTTCATGTCCTGTACGAGGAAAGGACCTCAAAGGTGACGTGCTGACTCTTCTCTGGGGAGTGACACTAACTCATCTCGAACTGTAGTTTTGCATTTGAGGAAAGAATTCAGGTTTCCTCGTAGAGCTGGTCTCATGTGTGCATTTAGGCCTATTAACTGCTCTCCTTATACCTTCATTTTTCCATCTCTAAAATGAGAACAGTGCCAGAAGTGATGATACATTCTTGTAAACCCAGCACTTTGGAAGGTGGAGGCAGGAGGATTACCAGTTCAAGATCAGCCTAGATTACATGCGACCTATATGTGTGTGTGTGTGTGTGTGTGTGTGTGTGTGTGTGTGTGTGTGTGTAAAATGAATATATGTATGTTCATTCTGCCATTGACACCTCTTTGTGACATACCCTGTCACAGAGATACTGCCAGGACAAGAGTTTTGATTCCGAAGCTAGGAAAAATGCCAGGGTTCATGTTATCCACCTCTGTATCTCCAGCTGAGATTTCTACGCAATACCCATCCCAGACAAAAGACCACCTAGAAAGGGGAACCCACAGCTCCCCCTTGCTTGGGAGCCAAGTTGCAAGTAGTCATGCCAGATTTCTCCCCGCTTTGCTGTTCACCGTCAAATAATTTAGGGCATGGCGGGTGGTGTGGAAATGAGGGAGTGTTTTCAGCATCTGCTCCTTCCTTTCTGGTTGAGTCTGTTCTTCTCAGATACCAGCAGCAAGTGCCAAAGTCAGCAATGGAATTCAGCTGTGTGCGTTTAGAAGGCACTGGGAGATAAATTTATGTTCACTATTCGGATGTGGATTGTACAGAGAAACCAGATGGCCCAGTTGTCCTCCAAGTGCCCCAGAGGGTGGTGGCTGATGAGAAATTTTGGGGGGAGAGCTGGAAGGTCAATTCACTCCCACTCCTAAAGAGCTTACTGGATAGATATACACACAGGATTTATTTGGATACTCCCTCAGAGGAGAAGGAAGGTCACATTAGAGGGATCCCAAGGCTCTCTTACTCCCTTCCATCCTGGCCCTGAGGATGGACACTTTTTGCACCATGAGGGTCCTCTTGGCCATTGCCTTTCTTCTCTTACCTTCTGCATCCTTGTTGAGCACTGGAAGGATACCAAGGGAGGTGAAGGGATTTCCCACCTTAGAATGTGCCCTAAACAGAAGAACCTGAGCGCTGGAGCCAGGGGAAGACTCAGTGGGCTTCCCACACACCTTCCTGGCCCAGACCCCAACCCCTTACTACAAATGTCGCTTTTTAGAAGGAGTTAAGTTTCCAGAAGTGAGTTTCACTCCAGGGTGAAGGAACAGTGGTGGTACAGGGTCCTGCACTTCTGAGCTGAGACCCAGGAAGCTGGTTGAGCACTCATCTTCATCCTGGGAACCGTCTATGCCCTGAGCCTTGCTAACTAAGACCTGGAACTACAACCCCTTAGTAAAGCCTGAGGACTGGACAGAAAACTCCTGAACTCACTATCCTGCCTTTGCTTTAAAAGGAGTCAGTTGACAGTTGAACCCTTCACTCCAGAAACTTCGTCCAGAGATCCTGAGATGAAATGGAGATAGCATGAGATCAACTCCATCACTGGCTCTGGATGCTGGCTCTGCTGCCGTTGAACTGCATGGCTTTGGACCAATGACTCGATAACCTGTGGCCCCCATTTCCTCATTAGTAAACTTGGAGATTGTGGTGTTGGTGGGAACTAAGCTGAAACACTGAAAATGTGCGTCCTCCTTCTATCCTTGCTCCCAGTGAAGCCATGATGACTGACATGAGGAGACAGGGCAGGATGGTGGCTAAGGACAGGTTTCAGGCAAGCTGGGTTTGCTGTGCCTGAGGCCCACATACTGTCTGTGTTAGGATCCTGAGGGTCTTGCGTCTCATGTCATCAGCAGGCACTGGCGACTACAGGGTCACGAAATCTGCACCTTAAAAAAGCTGGACTCAGACCCCTACTCTCTCTCTCTGCTCTCTCTCTCTCTGTCCCCTCTCTGCTCTGCTCCCCTCTTTCTCTCTCTCCAGGCCTGGCTCTCCTTCCTCCCATCTCCTCCTTCTGTCTAATAAAGCTCTTTGTAACTCTGGTAGTCGTGGCCGTGGCCCATGAATTTTCTGCCGGTAACCAGAACCATTTATCACAACCATCAGTCTGTACAACCTTGTACAGGATGTTTAGCTTCTCCTTTGTTCATGCGTGACACCATACTAATTAATGCCTATGTCACAGTTGCTTGAAAATTAAGTTAGATATGTTAAATTCTTACATGGCGGTTGACATGTAACACCTAAGAAATGTTATTTCTTACTATTACTGATAGGCAGTTTTATAGGTAGGACTCTATGGTCAGAATGGTCCTCGCATGGCCACCATTGACCGGAGGTGGCTGCCTTCTTCAGCACATTGCTGTCACTGTCCATTGAGAATGAGGTCTTGCACTCACTATGGTAAGAGTGTCTGAAGACAGCATCCAGTAAGCTGTTGAGTCAGCAGGCCCTCTCTAACTACTGTGGCTTTAGTAAGGCTCTCATCTCTTAGGTGAATTACTGATGTTACATGGCAGACATTGCTGGAGAGCTGCTGATGAGGAGGAAGTCCACAGTGATGACTGCCGCTCCCCTCCTCTCTGCTCACCTCAGCCCCTCTGCTTCTCTGTGTACTCCAAAGTCATCATATTGGTGTGCACAGCTTTTGCCTCTCTCAGCACGGGATAATTACAAAACTCAAATCTAAACAGGCAGCAGGAGTTTGTTTAATTAGCGCATGGCTTCCCAGTGAAGCTCTCAATCTGCGGGGTGAATTCTTCAGCCTCTACCAAGGACCTCTGGTTGTAGGGCCATTCACCCTGAGATTAGGGGGCCGTGAACCTCATCCCCTTGAGTTTTAGCCAAAATTGCATCTTCCTGTCTTGAGAATGTTCCAGACACAGAAGAGTCAAGTGCGTCCCTCCTGCTCACCATCCTGACAGCCTCTTTCAGTGACAGAAGCTGTGGGGAAGGGACTTCGACAGGAGCTCTCCGACTGTGTCACCTTGTCCTCTCTAGAGTAGAAAGCCGCAGCATGGAGGCAGCGGGTGGAAACTGTTGAGAACCAGGCTGAAGGGGAATCTTGGGGTGCAGGTAGGGAGATGGACATCCTGTCAAGGGTATCTCCATTCCCTCTGTGGCTTGGCACATTGGATGTCCTTTGATCTTCTGAGGCCAGGTTGCCTCTAGGAAACTGCATAGAGCTTTAGTCTGGTCTGCTCTAAAAGGAAGTGTGGGTTACAGACATGCGCTCCCTCCACCCACAGGAGGATGACAACCTCAATACTGTCCACATTTTGGAGACTCGGGCCAGGCTGCAAGGGAGAACTTGCTGGAAGGGAGAGAAAAAGGATGTCCCTGCTTTCCTCCTAGTAGACTTGGATGTGGCTGCCTCAGCCTCGAAGTTACGCATCGTAGAGTGACTCATTGACTGTCATCTCCGGTCTCCATTTCTGTCATGGATTGACATAGACTCGGAGCCTGAGTTTCTTCCAGCACAGCCAAGGCCTCGGCACCATGAACTGAACAAGATTTGGCATGCTCAGGCTCCAGGCCACTCTCACGGGGCTTCCTCAGGGCTGCCTCCCTCCTGGTATCAGAGGCCCAGACTTCTAGGTCTCAATATTTTCCTCATTTTATCTTCAGATTCCCTGGCGTCTTTAAGTAAGGACAGGGAACGATTCTGCCTTCCTTGTCCATCTTTGGCCTTTTTCTGGATCTTGATTACTCATCCCAGGAACTACCCAGGGCCCCCTATTACTGAAATAACAGAGACTATGTTGAGAGGACTTGGAGGGGAACCTTCTGACCACGTTGCATGGTCCCTCTTGTGAGTAGAAAACTCTAGATAGATTGATGTAGGTTCCCCTCTTCCCACCCCCATCTTCCTCTACAGCCTCCCAAGACAATCACTTCAGGGCATAATGAACCTGTAGTCCCAAGAAAGATTTCCTGGCAGTGGCCAGGTGCATGGGGAGGAGGGTGTCCTGGCCACACCCAGGCAGTCTGGAACCTGTGGTCCCCACCGCATGCATTAGCATTAGGCGTGGTTGAATCACTGCAAATGGCCCAAGGCGCTTGGAGCTGTCAGCTGCTGTCTGTCAGTGGGGGTGGGGAAGGCAGTGCCTATAATTAGCTGCTTAAGTACCCCGTGTTCAACCAAGGGGAAAACGGCCCCTTGAAGTGTGTCTATTTTCCACGGTTACACCCCATGGTGTCACCACAGGTGCCCAGAGCATCTTGTTCTCCAGGAACTGTTGTGGGTGTTGGTGGTAGTTCTGCAGCTTTTGAGAAGTCACACAGGGCCTGGTCAAGCATCAGCAAATGATTTCCGGTTCCCTTCTCCCCCTCCCCCTTCAACCCCGCTGACATTATTCCCCTGACATTAGGCCACCTTTATATGGTGAGAGGCTCAGCTCTAAGGCTATTTCTCACCCAGGATTTAAAGCCACCCAGGAAAGGAGGTGCATCTACACCCAGCCTACTTCAGATGTCACTTCCCTTGTTCCAAACAGCCTATTATAAAGTCCCTGATTTATCTACAGAGCTGTAGAGCCCTGTCTAGTCTTGGTGGTAGTTCATAGTATATGCATTTAGTGCCGAGAGGAATTAGGGAGGGCTGCTCTGTCTGTCTACACACTTAGGTTTGACTCTTGCTCTGCCATGTCTGGCCATTTGGCCTTGGACAACTCCTTCAACTTTTGAGGACCAGCCTCCTGATCCTTAAAACGGGGTAGTTAAGCCAGGTGGTGGTGGTGCATGCTTTTAATCCCAGCATTCTGGAGGCAGAGCCAGGCGGATCTCTGTGAGTTTGAGGCCAGCCTGGTCTACAAAGTGAGATCCAGGACAGGCACCAAACTGCACAGACAAACCCTGTCTCAAGAAAAGAAAGGAAGGAAGGAAGGAAGGAAGGAAGGAAGGAAGGAAGGAAGGGAAAAAATGGGGTAGTTAATTTGCCTCACAAGATTGCAAGGATTTACTATCATGACCAAAGTACAAACAAATCAATACAACATTCAGCAGACTCTTAATAAAATACTGTTTATACTGAGAATAATAGTAGGATACAGGGGGGAAAACATTGCAATTACTTGGGTTTTTAATTCAGGACCCTGTGCAGTTACCTAGTGCTTTCTCCGTGAACAACACTCCCAGCCTATGATCATATTTTTTGTGTTATTGTTGTGAAAATAGTTTGAATGGGACCAGTGAAAAGATAATAGAAAGCTAGAAATAAAGCTGGGCGGTGGTGGCTCATGCCTTTAATCCCAGCATTCGGGAGGCAGAGGCAGGTGGATCTCTGTGAGTTCGAGGCCAGCGTGGTCTACAGAGTGAATTCCAGGACGGCCAGAGCTGTTACACAGAGAAACCCTGTCCTGAAAACAAAAACAAAAATAAAACAAAAAAAGAAAACAAAAACAAACAAACAAAAAAACACAAAAAACCAAAAAAACCTAGAAAGAATTATAAGGCTAGGTCTCTCTTGGAGCCTGTGTTTTGAGACATAAGGAAAGTAGAATGTGCTTCTTACAGCCATCTGACCGAAATCCTCTGAGTGGCTTGGGGCAGTAGAAACACAAAACAAAACCAACACTAGCTTCCTGTCAAATCCTGCTCTAAGACTATTAAGAATAAGGCTCTCAGTGGTCAGTTCCACCTAAGGCTGTGGGGAGCCTCACAGCCGCCCGGTTAACAGAAGTGTGTTCACCAGCGGAATCGAAAGTCACAGCAGTTTGTTCAAGACCACAGCTAATAAGTGAGAAGTCCAGGGAGTCAGTTCCCAGTCTGATCTTCATCAAAGCATCCGCTAGTGCCCGCCAATCCTGCTTACTGTACCTGGGAAACTTCTGGGGCCATGTGAGAATTGTGGCATTCACATTGGTGATGGTGTGACGGAACAGAAATTAAGTGGACCCAGCACTCTGCACTCATAGATGTCGTCTTGTGCTCCTATTTTACTGCTATTTTCTTCTGTCTTTCCTCTTTACTGAAATAAGTCCCCACGAGTAAGAAGCCTGGTGTGTGCCCCATGACATCGTTGGCACTGGCTTCTCTTGTCAGTTGAGAAGTTTCCAAAGATGGGGGGGGGGGGGGGGGCTGTAGCTGGCCTTCGAGTGAGAGATCATGTCCACTGTTTCCCTTTCTTGCCAAACCTAACGTGTCAAGACACAGTCTTTAACGATACAACTTCTCAGAAAGCTGTCTACACTCTGTACCATTTCGATTTTTATCACCCCCTTTCTTGTTAAGGGTCCTGGTGGTCACAGCGTTGCCCTGTCCACAGTCAGCTGCATCCTCCCTCTCCAGCATGAGATAAAGATGATTGACTCCTTCTTTGTTCACATCTTCATTAGGCACGCTTAGCTTCCAGGGGTCTCCTCTCTCTGACCGCCTACTCCTTTAGTTGCTTCTGCACAGATTCCTTTGTGAGTTATTCATCTCCGAATCCAAACACGAGAGGAGCCCAGCCTTCCAACTTGCTTTATAGATGAGAGTATCCTTCAGCTTCTCATCCTCCTGCCCCCACCTTCCAAGTGCGGCGATTACAGTCATGGACCATCACACCTGGTTGAGGTGGTACTGTGAATCCAACTGAGGGCATTGTGGGAGCTAGACAAGGACCCTGCTGACTGACCTACATCCCCAGCCATTGCCGTTTTACTTTTCTCCAGGTTCCTGGCTTTACTTTCCATATACTGATAACTCCTGTGCTAACACTGCCACCCAGCCTGGTCCTTTCTCCTGTTTCCTAGGATCAGCATCTTAGGAATGCCAGACTGGCATCTCAAATGTAGCTCTGCCCTTGGTTTTTTCATCTTCAGGTAGGATAGTGCCTCTCTCACAGATGGTCAAGTCTAACACCTTGGGCCCCTCAGTGAATTACTTTTACTGGTGTCAGTCCATCAGTAAATCTGCCAGCCACACTGCTTGCACATTGCCCATGTCACAAGTATTGGCTTGAGCTGGTGTTTGGATTCTGGTGAACTCCAACCCAATAGTGGCAATTCTAATCTTGTTTTTCTAGCCTATTCCTTTTAAAACACAGATATTGGGTGAAGTATTTAGCTCATTTGGGAAAATGTTTGCCTAACATGAACAAAGCCCTGGGCTTGATGCCCAGTGTGGCATAAAACCAGGTTTGCTGGAACATGCCCATAAACCAAGCATTTGACACATGGAAGCAGGAAGATCAGGAATTGAAGGTCAAAGTCAGCTGCATAGTGAGTTCAAAACCAGCCTGGGGATGCATGAGACTGTCCTCCCCAAACTAGAAAATAAAATAAACCCTCACTTCTCACTTCTAGAGTCTTTTCTCTTTCTTTCTTTCTTTCTTTCTTTCTTTCTTTCTTTCTTTCTTTCTTTCTTTCTTTCTCTCTTTCTCTCTCTCCTTCCTTCCTTCCTTCCTTCCTCCCTTCTCTCTCTCTCTCTCTCTTTTCTTTCTTTCTCTGGTTTTTGAGACAGGGTTTCTCTGTGTAGTTTTGGTGCCTATCCTGGATCTCACTCTGTAGACCAGGCAGACCTGGAACTCACAGAGATCCCTGCCTGGCTCTGCCTCTGGAATTGCTGGGATTAAAGGTATGCACCACCGCCGCCCTGCTAGAGTGTTCCTTTCTAACTCTGTGAATCCCATCTTCTGTCTTCTTTTTCCTTGCTCATTCAGTGCTGAAACAACTGATCTATGCCTCCTCTCTGTCTTTCTTTAATTTAAATTTATTTATATGCATCATTTTATAAATACTCTAAACATGCTGCTGCTCCAGGCCTTTGATGTCTTCTGGTCCCTCTGCCAAGAGAGCTCCTGATATGGAATCCGCATGGCTTCTGAGTCATTTACTAGCTTACCTGACCTTTCTGTGTCGACTAGACATCTCTTCCCTTCCTCCCTGCTTTATTCTTTGCCAGAATACTTACTGTAAGATGCACACATTATTGATTCTGTACTCTCTCCCCTCTGATGTGAAGGCAAAGAGATTTTCAAGCCATGTTCACTCCTATAACCCCAAGACTAAAATAGTATTTGGCACAAGGTAGGTGTTTAGCTCGTGTTTGATAAGAGGAGAGATGACTCCAGATCAGCTGATTTTTGTTTGTTTCAGGGGATTTCTTTTGCTTTGTCTCATGTAGCCCAGGTTGGCCTTGAATTTCCCAGGCAGCTGAGTGTCATTGACCCTGAACTTGTGATTCTTCTGCCTCTGTCCCTTAAGTGCTGAGATAACAAGCATGAGCCACCACACCCAGTTTGTGTAGTGCTGGGGGTCAAACCAGGGCTTTGTGCTTGCTGGGCAAGCACTCTGCTCCCAGAGATCCATCTCTAGCCTCCTAGGCCAGTCTCAAATAACAGGTTGCAAATAACCAGGCAAGCTCCTAACTGTAGTTTGTTCACTTACAATCAGTGAATCTTCCACACTCTTTTAAAAACAGAAATGGGGGTGTGGGATAGCTGGGCAGACCTAGGCCTTCTTGTGTGTCCTAAATTACTTTCCCAGGTGATAATATTTGCCATAGCAGGATTTCGCTCTAGCTCAAAGCTTCCTAAGGATGTTTGGCCGAGTGTACAGGCCTGAGAGTCCAGTGGTTCCTAAGATGCTTTCCCTGAAAGGGTCCTTGTTGGAACACCATCCCTTTAGAAGTCCCAGATCCAGACCTCCTGTTCAGCAGACATTCTCATGTGTGTTACTTAAAGTTATTTCCAGTGGTGCGTGGGTGGGAGGCGGGAGCTACGTTTCTACTGAGTGGTTCGGAAAGACCTTCCACAGTGTCTTCCCTTCCTACCCATCAGTTTGTTCCTTTAAACCCTTTCCCAAATTATGCAGCATACCCTCTTAGACTCAATGGCACTTCAATAAATCTCAAAGCACACTTTATCTATTCTGGATGACATTTGGAAGCATGCTTCTACCCTCTTTAGGCAGTCTTAGGAGAGGGTGATTTTTTTTTTTCCCCCTGAGGAGTCACAGAGTGACATCTTTACAGAGTTCTGTGTGCACAGACAAGTTGCTGACTTTTACATCTTTGGAACAGGTTTTTGTTTTGTTTCATTTTTTTTTCCCCTGGGTTATGGTTCATCACTCATCACACTTTGCATTTGCTTTTGTTAGTGAGACAGGGTGTCTTGTAATCTGGAGCTCTCTATGAAGCCAAGGATGACCTTGAACTTTTAATCTTCCTGCCCCTACTTCCTAAATGCTGCTATTAAAAGCATTTGGAACCATGTTGGATTTATGGAGCATTGAGGGTCCAAATCCAGGGCTTCGGGTATGCTAACCAAACCCCACTGCTGACTGAGTTATCTCTCTAGCACAGTCGACACACGTTTCAAGAGCAAAAAGTTGCGCTGTGGAGCTGGGGAGATGGCTCAGTGCTGAAAGTGCTTTTCAGGCAGGTTCATTGACCAGAGTTCCAATGCCCAGCACCCTTCCAGGTTAAAGCTGGTGGGTGTGGTGGCTCACCTGAGCTCTTGGTGCTTGAAAAGGAGAGGTAGGGACTCTTTGGAGCTAGCCGAAACTGGCTGAGATGGAGCAAGTTGGCTAGCTGAAGTAGTTGAAATGGCCAACTCCAGGCTCAGACCCTACGCCAGTGAGAGGGAGAGCAATCCAATAGGACTCTCAGCATCAGGTTGGGAATTCCAAACGTGCACATGTGCCCACACGGAGCCACATACATGCAGCACAAATATAAAGGACACACACACACACACACACACACACACACACACACACACACACACTACACGCTGTTGCATTTTGTGTGCACGGCCTTTGCCAATGTCCTGCAACCCTTCATGTCTGTTATTCCCTTTGCTCTGGAAGCTTCCTGTGGTAGACAAGTTTCAGCAACATTAAAGCTGGGACTAGCTGAAGCCTGCTGTCAGCTGTCAGCCACTTGGAATCGTCCTATCTATCTATCTATCTATCTATCTATCTATCTATCTATCTATCTGTCTGTCTATCTATCAGGTCACGTGCTCTCACTCCTGGGCCTTGCAGAGCAACCATTTCTTCTTCGGGTCTCTTGTTGGTAGGTGTTCTCTCCTGTACTCCAGGAGCATAAGGACTACGCTCAAAGTCTTTGGCTCTGGACGCCATTTCTAAACAGATGTCTTGCATCTGGCTCTCCTGCATCTGCTGGGCTCAGGGTGGTGGGGGTGGGAGACTAGCGTGTGTTCTTTGTCTAGGAGAATGCACGGTGGCAATAGGAGCACTTATACAGTTCTTTACCTGTGCTCCAAGTCTGTGGGGCTCCTTTTCGGCATGCCACAGGAAAGTTGCCTCCTTCAGGGGTGCTCTCTTTGTAAGTCTGGCGACCCCAGTGCTGCCCCTCAAGCATGATGCTCAGGCCCAGGAAATCACCACAGAATTACGTCACTGTCAGTGTTATACAGTGTTCTAGAACTGTGACAGTTTCTCAAGAGCACCCAAGAAGTTTCTGAAATATGAGTTCCTGAAGCCCTTCTCCAGAGGTTTTAATTGAGCAAGCTCTTAAGATGGATCCAGCAACCTATAATTAAATTAAGGAAACAAACCCTTTGGCAGTTCTGACAATGAACCAGACTGGGAACACTGTTTAGATTACTAAACCCTTTTGTACATAATATTTCATTTGTCCCTCTTGACACACGAGGAAGCTGTTAAGCTCCTCTGCAGATGGGACTCAAATAATGGTAAATAACTCATTCTGTACCACGAAGTTAGTAAGTGGCACTGAGGTCTTTGTTCCTAAATCCAAGTCTACTTCCACGGCAGTCTCCCTGGAGACTCATTCTCCTTCTCAGTTACCCTGAGGTAGAGATTAGTTTCCCCTCATTTTCTGCATCCCAGTGAAAGGCCAGAGTCAATTGCTTTTCCCCGAGAACAACTCTGAGCAGGTTTGGGGAAAAAGTGGAAAGATAGGCTCCAGGGAGGTATTGCAAACTGCCCTAGTGTGTCCTGGTGTCTGGGCCCATCAGCCAGCAGTGACAGTCAGACCCTGTTTCACCCAGAGCAGGCAAGGCTGAACTTCTGCCTTCAGAAGCATGGAGACTACAGGGCAGCCTTCATGGCTGGGTGGCTGTTTCCACCCGGTTCCAGGAAAGCGTCTGACCTGGAGCTGAAGCCACAGACCACAGGCAGGGCAAACTGGGGATAAATCTTCCCTCTTTCATATGGGTTGTAGTTTAGAGTTAGAGTCAGGACAGACCTCAAGGTCTCACATTTCATTGTTATAGGAAGTGAGTGATGCTGGATGGCCCTGGGGGAGGCTCTGGGAAACTGGATTTCCTATGGCTTCAGGATGAGCTGGTGTCACTCTGGTTCTTTTTTTTTTTTTTTTTCTCAAGACAGGGTTTCTCTGTGTAGTTTTGCGCCTTTCCTGGAATTCACTCTGTAGCCCAGGCTGGCCTCGAACTCACAGAGATCCGCCTGGTTCTGCCTCCCAAGTGCTGGGATTACAGGCGTGTGCCGCCACCACCTGGTCCGCCACTCTGGTTCTTTTGTTCCAGTGGATCCTGTGCCATGAGAACTGTAGGGATTGATGCATTCATGTCAGTTTCTTAGAGCAGCCCCCGCTCAGTTCATATTCCCAGTGCAGTCATTGGTTGGAAATTTTAGAAATGGCAACCATGAAGACCTTTACCTTAGCGATATGAGCCTGTTCCTAATTGTTCATCCATTTGTTTATTTATAGACATTATTACTCACTTTTTTTTTCAAGACAGGGTTTCCCTGTGTAGCTTTGCACCTTTCCTGGAACTCACTTGGTAGCCCAGGCTGGCCTTGAACCCACAGAGACCTGCCTGGCTCTGCCTCCCGAGTGCTGGGATTAAAGGCATGCGCCACCACCGCCCGGCCTTATTACTCACTTTTAAAAAGCCTGGGCTCTGCAGGCAGCTCCCCGGCTTCTTGTGTCCCATGTCTGTCTCTGACTGTCTTTGCAACTTCTATCTCTGAGCCTCAGTGTACTTAGCTGTATGAAATAACATGAATACCTACTTCCTGGAGTTTGGTAAAGGTTGGATAAATTGTGTGTGGAGTGCATAGTACAGTGACGGAGAAGACAGCATGGGGTGGAGGCTGCCTTAAGAGGCTCTGGCTTGAGGAGTTCAGCGTTAACAAGGAGGCAGGGGTGGAAAGCCAATCATCGATTGCTGTCAATATGAAGCTACAGGATGTCATGGGAAGGACTGTGATAGAGGAGTACCCAGAATGCCTTGGGAGTGCAGGCAGCAGGCTGGCCATGCTCTGTAGAGCCAAGACTTGAAGAGGTGGTGAGTGACATTTGATCCTAAAGTGTCAGCAGGAATTTACCAGACGGAAAAGAAGAGAGAAAGGCATTCCTCAGAGAGACGACAACACACCCAAGGGTCACAGCCATGAAAATGCTGCTCGGGAAGTGATCCAGGGTGGAGAACACGGTGCACGGACAGGAGCTGAGAGGGCAGGAGAAAAGCCCAGCCAGCATCACGGGAAGAATTGTTGGAGTGATGGATTGCGCTTAAGCTGAGTGAGGGCAGGCCCTCCGGCTTTTGCTCTGAGGAACAGGAAAGGAGGGAGGAAGAAAATGAGACTATTAACTTGTCTCACATATCTTCATGAAATCTGAATTCAGGTCATCCATCGCTTTGGAGAGAACCCAGTACTAACTGTGGCCAGGAGCCAAGTGTTCGATGCCAGTGCTGATCCTCACCTTCACGGTGACCTTGAAAGAGAGAGAGGCCCCTTCAAGTATCCAGACTTGCAGTTGTTTGAGGCTTAGTGGGGCTCAGGCTATCTCCAGATCTAACCCTTAGGTCATTGCCCTGAAACACAGCAGATTGAGGACTGAGACCGAGGCTCAGAAGGATAGCTTTGCATTAGCTTTCCTTGTTGCATGGTTACATTTTCATGGCTCACAACGGACAAATACAAGTTGTATGTTCATTCACCCACCTGTTGCTGCTCCACCGTGCTGGCCCTTGACCCTTCCACAAGAGATTGCTCCTACTAGTTTCTTGCCTGTCTTTTCAACAGTTGCTTCTACAAACAGGAGCAAATACAGATGAGGTGGACACTTTTGGAGTAAGTATCCATATTAACTAGGTCTTTAAAAAATAGAAAATATGTTCATAGCAATTTCTAACTTCTTGAGTTATCCTTGGTAGAAGGGATTCTCAGAACTGTGTGCCTCTTCGATGGTTTCTCAGCCGGGGACTTCCCTTGTGTTCACTGGTCCTAGGACTTTTTTTTTTTTTTGAAGTTTTGAGACTGCTAATTATTAACAAGTTGTTGGTTGTTGTTGCTCTCCACGCCCACCCCTATCCCCTCCAGCTCTTCCTGTCAAGGCTTCAGAGCCTTAATTGGCTGCTCTGGTCTCCACCAGGGCCATGTGTGTTTGATTTGAACCTTGAGTTCTGTCGGGGCCTTCTGCTGCACGCATGGGGCGGCTGTCGGTGCCTCTCCGGAATTGGCTGCAAACTTTTTATTTTTTATGTTTTTGGTTTCCACCACATGTGCGGAGCCACACGGAAGCTTTAAGGCTCCAAATCTCAGCAGTGAGCCAGGACTGGCTGCAATTAGCATGAGCTGCCAGCACACCCTGATCATAAAGACCCTGTATCTTTGCTTATGGTAGGGAATTTCCTGCATTCTCCAAGGGTCACTAGAGAGGCTCAGAGGAAGGAAATTGTGGGGATGGGGAGGTGGGACAGGACCAGGCTAGATGATCTCCAGGATGCCTTCAGCTCTAAAATTATACATTGGTGCCGTCTTTGGGAACTGCCTAGCCTATATGCTATTAGCTTGAGGTGCGCTATAGGAGAGAAAGGATCTTGGTGTTACTTGGCTGTTTAGGCAGGGATTTGGGTTTTGTTTCTTGGGAAACTTCCTGGAAGTGTTTTGTTGTTGTTTTGTTTTGTAAGCTGTATGTTTATGTTGGCCCTTAGGTAGTGCACAAAACCATTTTCTCTCAGATGTGAGCTTGGCAATGAATTGCTAAGTTCTGGGCTGTGATTCAAAAACCTTTCCAGTTTGGTGAAGTCAAGAAATCCTTGTCCTTCCCAAGGACTCAAAGAGACCTTGGGCACAGCACAGCCAGACGGCGAACAACAACCTTGAGTGCTGCATCCCATCCTGAAGGCTTCCAGCTCTTACCTGGAGTAGATACAGCAGGAAGGGAAGGAGGAAGGACCCGTCTTTCATGGACAAGTTGAACTGTGCAGCTGTGCTGGTTGGCTCTGCAGCAGCAAATACCATTCACTGAATCCATGAGGAACAGGCAGCCGTCAGTATGCATCCTGTGAACTTCCCTCGGGGAGCCCGATCCTCAGAAGAGCTCTAGAGGTTGTTTGGGACATGCTTTCCTTGGTGGCTTGGCACAGACATAAATCTGCCTGAAGCTCTCTTCAGCCTCGCTGTTGGGCCAGTTGTGGGGACTGGCCATTAGACTTAACTGAAGTCGGGGTTCAAGTAGAGAAGCAGGACAACCATGGATTGCAGCTCCCAGCCCTGTGTCTTTATCTCAGGTCTGAACCGTTAGGACCCCTAACCACTTCTCTTATATTAGAGAACTTCCCCCTGCACTCCGCAGCTTTGTAGCCTGTCCCTGGATTGGCATTGTGCCTGGGTCATTGGGGGATGGATGCTCTGGCATGGGTGATCACATTGGAGAATCACCTGCCAATGTTTATTAAGTGCTGACCGTGTGATCCCCACTGTGTTAGAATCTGGTGATTGTAAAAGACAATGGTCCAAGCAGCCAGGGAGAACGTAATGGCCACTAGCAGCTTTTGAACTGGGAACCATAAGTTGTCATCCCTGGGGTGGGGGACTCCTAAGGATATCCGAGTTTCCCCTCTTTGGAAATGGATGAGACTTGCCTCAAGCCACCCAGCTAGGTGGAGACAGAAAGACATGTGCATGCATGCAATCTGCAGCCTCTACCCTCTGCTTTTTTACCACACATTGCTTGTGTTAGGTCTTATAAACCGAAAAAGATCAAATCAGCAGCGCCAGAAAGGAGGGGGCTGCTTTCATCACAGGCCTACAGTGGCTCAGTGACCCAAACCCAAGGAGTACTGGAAAGTTCAGGACTGTGGCTTGCAGACTTCCATGCAGCAGGGGCCTGGCTGCCCACACCTCTCCCCAGGACTTCATTCACCAAAGGCCAGACTCCCAGCAGCCCAAGCCACATCACTTTGACCTTGTGGCTCTGACTGTTTAGCATGAGGCCAGTGAGAGCTCCTGACACTGGAACCACGCATGAGGTTCTGTCCTTGCTTTCCATCCTGCCAGAAGCAGGTCAGAGCCTCGCTGACCTTGATTCCAAGTAACTGAGTGTTAGGAGAGAAGTTTTGGATAATTCAGGGCGGGGGGGGGGGGGGGAGGAATGAATGTGGATTTAATACTCGATGATGCAAAGGAATGGTGTCGGATGTGATAATGGAAGGGGATGTCAGAAATAGGCTTTGGCAGCCAGATAGACTGATGCTTATGTGGATTTTAAATGACTCTAGAGAGCGGCCACAAAGTTCAATTGGTATAGGTGCCTGCTGCTACCTGGTTCAGTTCCCCAGATCCCACATGGTAGGAGAGAAGTCTCCAGCAAGCTGTTGTAAGATCTCTACATTCCAGACACACACACACACACACACACACACACACACACACACACACACACACTGCAGTTTCAAAAAAGCCCATTATGTGTTTTGGAGTAAGAGAGTATGTTGGCTAGGATTCACTTCAAATGTTACAGGAAAAACAAGTTGACTACATGAATAATTCAGCAATCTCTTCTGTAATGATTGAAGCAAGGTGATGAGCACAGCGAAGTTTACTATCAAATGCACTCCATTTTTGTTTGGGTTTGAAAAAAATCTGAGAAGGCTTAAAAATATGGTAAGGAACTCAGAAACCCATTGGGACAGGGTGGAGATGTGAACTCCAACAGTAGATTTGAGGGTGGGAGGCACTGTATGAGAGGTCTGGATGCTGTGTGTGAGTGTGCTGGTTCAAAGTGTGCTGTGTCACCCACCTCTCCCTTGTTTTGTCTCTGAGAAGTCCTTGGAAGCCACGTGAACCCCAAGTGCCGATCTCTTCATTTTCCATTTGTAGCGGTGGTTCATCTAGATTTTAGGTCAGCCTCCCCAGATTCTCCCAGAGTGGCCCCATCCCAAGACAACCCACTTGCATAGCTGTTACACAATTGTATTGCCACATCTCACATCTCTGGGCAGTACAGAATAGCTTTCCAGCCCACCATGATACAAAGCCTGGCATCTCCATGTCTGTGTTCCTCTCTGTGTCTGTAACCCTCTGTCCTCTCCATCCCCAGAAACTATCACTCAGTTTATCCTCTCATGATTCAGTAGAAGATTCTGCAGTCACCCGTGTCCTCTACTATGGAGGAAAGCCTTTGGGGTCAGTTCATGTCACCTTTGTATTCTGTTATGTTCACATAGGATTTTTGTTCATACCCCTTCCCTCAGACTAGAGCATCAGTGCTGGTCCTTCTGTGGGTCTGCCCTTTAGGACAGAGTGAAGAACCTTTAGGCCCAGGAGACCTATTTCCTTAGAGCCTCTGTTTCTCTGTACTTCTCACTCCAGGTGTCACAAATGTACATGCTCTGGGTATTAGATACCAACTTCTTGCACCTGCCCATCTCCAGCCTCCTGAACATAGATGATTCTATCCACTAGGATGACCAAAGAGCAATTTTGGTGGAAGTGTGAGCAGAACTTGGCCTGCTTTCTGGTATGGCCAAACACTTGAATGCAAAGAGCATCCAGAGAAGATCACAGGTGCATCAGGAATTGAAATTTCTGTTTTTCATAAGCTGTCATGTTCTGGCATAGAATGCCACAACGTTTAAGTGTTTTGACTCTATGTTGGACAAGGCAAGAAAGTAGGATGTGTTTAACTCACCAGTTAGTCAACTTGACTTACGAATTTTAAACATTTACATGTGAAGAATGTGGGCCTCTGGGCTGGAAAGATGACTCAGTCAGTAGTTAGGAGCACATACTGTGCTTGTAGAGGAACCGAGTTCGGTTCCAGGACCCACATAGAGCAGCTCATAACAAACAGCCTGTAACTGCAGCACCAAGTGATTGGATACCCTCTTCTGACCACATCATCAATTGTAGACACATACACAATCACACAGACACATTAGGCATATTCATTACTCTAGACATTCCCGGTGTTCTGTTTCCTACTCAAGACCCAGGACTTTGCTCCTAGCTGTGTCTCATGTCACCTGATGAAAGGCTTGTGTGTCCTGCGGCATTTCCTGCAACTCATCAAGCACAACCTTTAAAGCCCAGCTGCAATCCCTGTGAACTGAGGTGAAGTCATGCTGTTATTCCACCATCTCATCCTGATGACCTCTTATTACCCAACTAACCACTTCCTTTGCAGCAGTCTTAAGTGAGGGATAATCATGCATGCCCGCACTTTTCTGTACCTCCATCCCCTGAAATTTCCTGTGCTCATTCTAACACACTGCCTGTGTTCTAGACCCTCCTCAGCAGGTATCCGCTATAAGACCCAAAATATTGAGTTATCTTTTAAACTATAATTATGCAGTATGGCCCTTCCTGTTCACACAGTGGCATGGTCCCACCTTCCCTCCCACTTTTCAGTGAAATGCTCTGGTCTTTCTCAGTGTGTTGTATTAAATGAGTTGTTTAAAAATTCCTAGTTCAATATGGTGCATGCTTAACACTACTCAAGCACAATTATGAGGGCTTGTTGGGATATCAGAGCAGTGTTTGATTATGTAATTAGTGGACCCCCCTCATGTGTGTGTCATATGTCTTGTGTGCATTTGTTTGTACTTGGGTTACTACCATATGTACATGCTTGGAGGCCAGAGGTCGATGTCCAGTGTCTTTCTCAATGCTCTCCACCACCTACTCCTCCTTCTCTTCTTTTCTGAGGCAGGGTTTTTCTCTGTATCCCTGGTGGGTCTCAAACTCTCTATATAGACCAGGCTGGCCTCGAACTCAGAGATATGCCTGCCTCTGCCTACCAAGTGCTAGGATTAAAGGTGTGCGCCACTATGCTTAGCTCTCCACATTATTTTTCAAGACAGGGTCTTTCACTGAACCCAGAGATGAGTAACTAGGTAGATTGTTTTTCCAGTGTTCCTTGGGCCTGTCTCCAGCCCCTTAGCCCTGGGGTTATGGGTACACACCTGCTGCATGATGTTTTACATGGGATCCTGGGGGTCTGAACTCAGGTCCTCATGCTTGCAGAGCAGGTACTTTTCCCACGGAGCCATCTTCCCAGTCCTGGTTCTCTTTAAAGACACAAAGCCCCTGTGCTACATAGTACATGCAAGAAGAGTCTGGATACAGTGTGGGAATGTAAATATGGGTAAACAGGTAAGTGACTTCAGACACAGCAGAATACGTGTTTCTCCTTCGTTGTAGAAGACCTGACCTTAGTAGCTTCCCACACATTTCATCTCAATCTCCAATTAAATTTTAATGTAAACCATCACAAATGCAAAATGCTTTCTTCAACTCCATTAATTCTGCAGCTCCCTGGTGGCTAGTTTAATACATGCTTTAAGGGAAGATGTCTGGCAGTGACTGGATGGGGGTATTGACTTTGCAGTCTTAATATCAATAAGTACGCCAATGATAAGCTACCAGAAACAAAACCCAGCCTTGCTGCTTGCCCGTTTATGTGGGTTGGGTGGTCCTCACCCAAGTTCAGCCCAAACCCAAGTTTCACATCAGCAAGTCCTGTCATTCAATGTGTCTGGCTTTTGTCTCTTAATGGATGTCCATAGACAAATTTTACATCCCACAATCCTCCTGCATCTACTCCATAAAAATATGAATTAACTCTGGAGTCCTTGCCTTATAGGTACGTGTGAGTATATTAACAAATGATTATAGAAATAAGAAGAAAACTGTATGATAATGAACATTAGAAGCATTATTTGGACCCAGAATAAGTGCTGTTTGGTTACCTTGGAGAATTTAATAAAGGGACTTAAAGGAAAGTACAGTTGAGGGTGGGTCTTGGAGAAGGGACAGCTGAATTGAGTGGTTGAAATGTTTTATCTCTGTCTTATGAGTTGCCCTTCAAGGGTTTGGTTTTCATGGTTGCAGAAAGAGGGCTGGTGAGCAATTTGGCCATGTCAGCAAGCTGCAAGGAAAAGAGAGGGAACCAGAAAGGGCTTGGCATGGTGGAGTCAGGAAAGCCCACTGTCTGAGCTGGGGGTGGGGGTGGTAGAGATTGGGAGGTGACCAAGGCCAAGGCTCCAGAGTATCTCATGGTGCTCTGACCCCACTTCTTAGCCTGGATAGTATGCATAGGTTTGCTAGTTGCCTATGGGCTCCACTGTGCCTCTGGGGTGGGACCCAGCTGCCCAGAAAGTCCGGTGGGGATGGTTGTCAGCCTGCTGTTCATCCGGCTCAGCTGAACAGGCTGAAGAGGGAGGCGTGCTTTGCACGCTAACCCCACCACAACTGAAGCCTTGGTTCACATCTTGAAATAACTTCTCATCACTGGGAGAGTATTTTAAGATGTTGTTTTCATCAAGGAGGCCCCATTAAAGCAATTCCAGTGGAGCAAATAATCATGCCCCTGCCCAATCAGACAAGCTTGTCCTACAGAATCACAACGAGTTCGGCTCTAACTTTTTTTTAACATTGGCTTAAATACAAAAATTAAAAAAAACCTCTCTCATCAGTGATGGCCGTACATTTTTTGTATCAAAAGTTTCCCTTTAAGTTTTCAGATGCATCTTCTCTGGGTCAGCATTTCTCTTTATGGCCTTCCTTATCACAGTTTTTTGGGGTGTTTTTTTTTTCTAACTTCCTGTTTCCCTAGCAAGCTTTATATAAACTTGTTTTTCCTTTTCTTAAGCAGTTTGGGAATGAAGTTTTCCCCTTTAGGAGGCCAGTGCTCTTTCTATATCTTCTTCACTGTGCTCTTCAAGGTTAGAGTGATTTCAAATGTGTGGATAGCCTGCAATTATGTGCACTTAAAGGGTTGAGTAGAGAAGAGCCATGGCATCCATTAGGAGCAAACTGTCATTAGAACAATCACCTGGGTACGGCCCAGCGGCATGCATTCCTCCTTTGTTTATCTGCCCTTGGCATGCACTTCGGGCTTATTTTTAGCATGCTCAGCTGTGTCATTCAAAATTATTATGCATATGATAAAGGGGCAACAAAACTTACAGAGGAAAACTCACCAACATGTGACAGAAAAGAGGTACAATTTGACTTCTTCCTCCCTCCCTCCCTCCCTTCCTCCCTCCCCCATCTTCCTTCCCTTTCTTCCTTCCCTTCCTTCCTTCCCTTCCCCTTCCTTCCTTCCTTCCTTCCTTCCTTCCTTCCTTCCTTCCTTCCTTCCTTCCTTCTTCCTCCCTCCCTCCCTCCCTCCCTCCCTCCCTCCCTCCCTCCCTCCCTTCCTTCCTTCCTTCCTTCCTTCCTTCCTTCCAAGTGCCTCCTGTACTCAGGCTAGGTTACAATCCCTGTGGTAGCTGAGGTGACCTTGATCATCTGCTCCTTTTACTGGCAGCTCTAGAGTGCTGGGATCTCAGCCCTGAGTCTCCGTACCCAGTGTGGTGTTGTTTTTAACAATGCTGTGATGGAACCTGGGGCTTCATGCGTGCTAGGCAAGTACTGTAGCACCCGAGCTCCATCCGAGACCTATAATTTAACTCTTTCACAAGAGCAGATTCCAGAGACGGGTTAGTGGAGCAGTCTTCTAGTTAAGGAAAGAAACAAAGGTCGGACCTGCTCTACTCACTCAGCTGACCCCAGCTTCACTCATTCCTTAGGTGGCACCTGAGAGGCAGTAGGCGTCAGTCAGAGAAGCAAACCAAAGTACTTGGTTTTCCTTCCTGGGGTTCAGTAAAAGAAAACAAGACTGCCAAGTGTCTATGCAGATCTGAGAGCCCCAGTAGCAACAGTTAAGCCTGCAATATTCAATAGAGAAATATTTGCTTTAGAACATAGGAAAGTATACAGAAGGCATTCTTGTGTGGAAATGGAGAAGCCATGTTCCAGGCCAAGGGTCAAGCATATGCAAAGACAGGGAAAGAAACAGTGTATCCAGGCAGGGACAGGTCAGGTTTGGGGAGAGCTGCAGGAGGTATGGAAGGGAAAAAGCAGGGTTGAGCCTCGAAGGATGGATTTGGGCACCATCATGAAATACTTTTGTGTTTCATGACTTGTGGAAAGGATTTTATCTGTAGGTGGTAAGGTGTTCCTGAGGGGGTAATCCCAAATGAAGCAGTTGAATCTGAGTTCTAGAATAATCACTGACAACAGTGTGGACAGTGTGTATAAAAGGAGGGAGAAGGTAAGGCCATAGAGCAGACTTGGTTGAGAAAAATGAAGGCACATAGAGGCCCACATGGAGCAAAGGCAGTGTAGCCCAGCTTCGTTTCCAAAGTGTTGGTACCTGTCTTAGTTAGGGTCTCTTATATTTTTAGTTGTGAGCCTAGCCTTTAACAGCTGAGCCATCTCTCCAGCCCTAGTTAGGGTCTGTCTCTATTGCTACAATGAAACACCATGACCAAAAGCAAGTTGAGGAGGAAAGGGTTTATTTGGCTTACACTACCACCTTGCTGTCCATCACTGAAGTTGTCAGGACAGAAACTCAAGCAGGGCAGGAACCTGGAGGCAGGAGCCCATGCAGGAGGCTTTCAAAGGAGGCTGTTTCCTGGCCTGCTCCTTTTCATTATAGATCTGCATAAGATTGACCAGTAGTAACCACATGGCACAGTCAGCACTGGGATGTTTTGAAATCTCATCTGCAAACACAATCCAAAATTCTTCAATTAAGCCTCAGGAAGACTTTTCAGACAAAGGCAAAAAGCAGCCAAATACTTCACCAGTTTATACCACAACTGGTTGCTCGGCCACATACTAACATTCTTCTCCTCTGAAACCTCTTGAGTCAGGCCCCCATAGTGCAAATCATCCTCAGCAGCACCGTCTTCCATGTTCCTACTAGGATGGCCCATTAAGCCACACTTAAAGTATCCAATTGCTTTTCTAGTCCAAAGTCCCAAAGTGTTCCATATTCCTCCAGACAAAAACATGGTCCAGCCTCTCACAGCAATACCCCACTCCTGGTACCAATTTCTATCTTCATGTTTGCTTCTATTGCTGTGAAGAGACATCATGACCACATTTAATTGGGGCTGGTTTACAGTTCAGAGGTTTAGTCCATTATCATCATGGCAGGAACCATAGCAGTATGTAGGCAGATGGGGTGCTGGAGAGGTAGCTGAGAGTTCTACATACAGATTGCAGGCAGCAGGAAGAGAGGGTGACACTGGGCCTGGCCTGAGCATTTGAAACCTCAAAGCCCACCTCCAGTGACACACTTCCTCCAGCAAGGCCACACCTACACCAACATGAACACACCTCTTAATAGTGACAGTCCCTAATGAGCCTATGGGGGTCATTTTCATCCAAACTACCGCAGTGCCTGACAGAAAAAGAATGCTCTCAGGAAGATAGGGGCATTGATTTCCACTCACATCAGCATTATGGCCCATTTTCAAACTACCTAGATTTAAAAAAAAAAATCCACCACTACAACTCAGTTCCTGATTCTTCCACATGTTCCATCCTCTCCCATCAGAATGAGTTACTTGTCTCTGGAGGTTTTCGGGTTTTTTTTGGCGGGGGTGGATGGGGCGGGGGTTGTTTTTGGTTTATGGTTTGTTTTTTGTTTTTTGGGTTTTTTTTTTTGCATACAGCCTCATTCTACAACCTAATATTTTGAGATCCAAGAACTTGTCCTTTATCTGTCTTGTCCTCCTCCTATTTTAGTTGAGGAAACATCACTGGCAGCACTCAGGAAGATAAGGCATACAGAATGAGGACTCAGTCTTGTCCTCCATGAAGCGGATAGACTTATGGAGAAGGAAGATAGAAATACACACATGAACCAAAGAACAGGGAAAGCAAAGGGTGGGGCCGTCAAGATGGCTCAGTAGGTAAAGATACTTGCTGCCAAACCTGATGACCTGAGTCCAGTCCCCAGGACCTACATGGTGGTAGGAAAGAACCAGCTCCCCCGACTTTTCCTCTGACCTACACACACACACACACACACACACACACACACACACACACACACACACACACACGGGGGTGGGGAGGATGACTTAAAAATTATTTTAAAAAAGAAAGAATAAAAAATGAAAAAAGAAAAGGAAGTATAAGGACTAAGGACCATGGCTGATTCAAGAGGGTGTGAAGCTGTTATTTCAATGTTCATTGGACAGACCCTCAGGGAATATCAGTACCTAAAGCGTCTTTGGAGAAGTGGGCAAGCTGAGTGGAGCAGCAAGAGAAAGCAGAAGAAAAAGCAAAGGAGGCCAGAGTCTGGGAGGTCAGGCAACCTTCACAGAGCCCATCAAATGGAGCACAGAGACCTCCTCAATTTAGACAGCAGCCAAATATTCAGTAATAGTAGCCATTATTATTCAGAGGTACAGAAGACTCTTTAGGAACTTTGGGGAAAGGAGACAGTGTTAGAACAGCTTCATTTTATCTATCATCTATCTATCTATCTATCTATCTATCTATCTGTTTATTTATTTAGATTTATTATCAAGACATAGTCTTATTTTGTAGTCCTGGCTGGCCTACAATTCACAGAGATCCTCCTGCCTCTGCCTCTCGAGTGCTAGGATTAAATATGTGTGCCACCATGCCCATCCTGTTTTTGTTGTGTATGGTGGTGTAGGGAATCCCTGTGTGCTTGTGTGGAGGCCAGGGGTGGAGGTGGGTGAGTTCCTCCATTGCTTTCCACCTTACATACCTTGTGTCTGCTCACCCCAGCCTCCTGGGCGGGGTACTAGAATCAGATCTCAAGTCTTCATGTTTCGACAACTAACACTTCGCACTGAGCCATCTCACCAGCCCTGAAGTTTACTCTTCATCTGGAGAGGAAAGTGAGGTTGAGGTTTGGGAGAGGCTGTTTAAAAACAAAGGAGAAGTCCTCGGGAGGAAGAGACCAGGTCTTGGGTTTTGGTGGGAGTAAGACGGAACTCCAGGCAGAGCTCAGCAGAAACTAAGGAAACTGGCATTTGACAGAGTGACAAGAGCCATTGTTATGTGATGGCTCAAGAGACAGGAAGAGCTGTGGTGGGGTCACCTTTGGGGGCAGTGGGAGTTTGAGGCCAGCCTGGACTACGTGAGACCCTATCTCAAAAACAACAGAAAAAAAACGCACAGATGAGTATAAAACAAGGGGTATAGCTCAGTGGTAGATGGTTTGCCTAACTAACATGAGTGAATGTGTGAATTAGTCCTCTGGGGATGCAGGTGTAGAGTGGTTACCTCGACCTGTTTTAAGAAAATTAGTCATAGCAGTAGAAGGAAGAACGTATCCTAGAGAGGAGCAAGTTATGTGGTTGTTGATGGGAGAATTTTAATATTGAACAAAACCAATACACATACCCTGGTGGTAGTTGTGCACGCCTCTAATCCCAGCACTCAGGAGGCAGAGCTGCGGGGGGTGGGTGGGGGGGGGGGGGTGTCTCTGTGAGTTCAAGGCCAGCCTGGTCTACAGAGCGAGATCCAAGAAAGGCACCAAAACTGCACAGAGAAACCCTGTTTCGAAAAAACAAATAAATAAATAAAAACATATAGCCTTTTAACCTTCGCTAGCTAACATTCCTCATTGACTCAGTTTCCTCATCAAGAAAATGGGAATAATAATGTTTATTTCTGAGGCTCTTTTGAGTTATGTTTTATTTTAAAAATATTTTAGGCATTTTAAAACAGTACCTAAGTGTGGTACTGGGCACACAGGAAGCATTTAATCATTACCTTTCTACCCTGTCTTGTTTCCCTCTGTTTCCAAGACATATACATTGAAGGCCGAGGAGAGCAAAGTACTTACCCCACCAGTGTGCAGGCTGGAGTGCACCTATATAAATGCCAGGCGACTATGGCAGCATGCCCATAATTCCAGCGCTCAGGAGGCAGAGTTAGGGTATCTTGGGGAAAGCTGACTGGCTGCAAAGGTGAACTGGTGAATTCTGAGTTCAGCAAGAGACAAGACAGTACTTCAATAAAGTGGAAGGCAGTTTTAAAACAAAAGACACCGAACAGTAACCGCTGGCCTCGACACACATGCACACACATGCCCTCACACATGAGCCCACACACATGAGAACATGAATACACTCACACACGCCATGCAAACACATGTCAATCCATTTCCCAAGTTTTCCTCTATACTAGAGGAAAACAACAATTTTGTCTTTAAAAAAAAGTCTAAGAAAGGTTAAGTACAGTAGAGTAAGTTCGCAAATGCCTGGAATCCCAGCTTGTGACAGGTTGAGGAGTGAGGCTTCCTGACTTTGAGGCCAGCCTGGACTACAGAGTGAATTCCAGGCCATCCTAGGCTACAGACTGAGACCCTGTCTCAAGACAAAGCAAAACAAACAACAAGGGTCGGTAGGAACTGCACTTCTGCCTGCCCCCTGCTTGGCAAACTGAGGCGATCATTTTCTGTGTGCCACATTATCTCAGTGCTAGACCTTCTGTATTTGGGGCTGGGTCCTGGAAAAAAAGGATCAGCTGCATGAATTTTTTAGGTCTTGACCCACAAGGAATGGGAAATCACTTCTCCAACATTCTTGCCCCCTGTATTCCATGATAACTGATTTGGTTTAAATTCTCCCCACCCCACCCACCCCGCCTCTGGAAAAGCAATAACCTGGGTGTATTTCATTAGAGTCGGAAGCTCTCTGTGTCTGACATTTGCAAGCATGCCATTTGATTCCGTTTTGTTCTATTCATTCAGTAAATATTTATTGGGTGTCTGTTCAGTGCATGGCATCCGTGGCACAGAGAAGGGCAATACCCAGCTCTACACTCAAAATGCTCCCATATTTTACGGCAAAGCCTTTATTTTGCTGGAGCCCTAGTGACATAATTTTGGTAGATTGTGGCCAGGTGTTCTAGGAACTACCAGCTGGCTTTAAAGTAGGTTGCATAGCCACAGGAAAAAAAGAATAACTGAGAATCTGGTGTTTGAACAGAGTCTCAGAATAGGAGTTGGGTTTTCCCAAGTGAAGAAAGAGAGATGAGTTTTCCTCCTGGAGTCTGATGAGGCAGTATGCACGTGAAAAAGCCTGACTGGGCTGGTAAGATGGCTCACTGGTTAAAAGGTGCTTGCTGCCAAGCCTGAGGATGCAAGTTTGATTCCCACTACCCACATGGTGGAAGGAGAGAACCAACTCCCATAAATTGTCCTCTGTCCTCCACAAGAAAGCTGTGGTATACACACACATCTGTATTTGCAAGTGTACACACACACACACACACACACACACACACACACACACACCAAAAGTAACAATAAATAAACAAACCAGGATGAGTCATTCATAGCTGTATTAGGACAGGTCACCAGCCTCTGCTTACCAGGAATAGTGGAGTCTCTCCTACGTATCCACCAGGGATGGGATCCACGATGCCAAACAGGTACCAAAGTCCAAGAATGCTCATGCCCCTTATGAACAATTTAGTGTTTCCTTGTAACCTGCACTCACCCTCCCATACACCTCAGACCATCTCTTGGTTACTTGAGATGCCTAACACATTGTAACCATGGTGTGTTAATTGTAGCCTCGCTCCTTCCACCATGCGGGTCGTGGGAGTTAAACTCAGCTGGTCAAGCCTGGCACCAGGTGCCTTTACCTGCTGAGCTGTCTCTCCTAGCCCAAAAGTTCCCTTTTTCTATCACACACACTAAAGTGTTGCAGATGGCATTACCCTGCACCTGATTTATAGGCTGATGTGGTCACTTGATTCAGATTCAGTAGGAACTCACACAGGGTAAAAATCTCGTTTCTCTGGCTTTTGGGTTCTGTGTTTTCTCTGACATCGAACTGTAAAATGCTCTGTTTGACTAACATCTGGAGGGAATATTTCAACCAGCAGAAACAAACTCAAACAAAGATACAGTCCTACCACCAAGGCTTGACAGCGTTGTTTACTAGTAAATGAACTTTGGCGCGGTGAGTATGACGGACCATCTGCTTCAGTTCAAGCCCTCTACTAGAGTCCGTTCCTGGAGTTCCATCATAAAGGATCCACAGACTATGCTAAATAGCTCACATACAGCATCCTCTGATAGGAGGGCTGGTTGCTTAGGATTAGCAAGCCCCAGAGGCTCTGTTTGGAACAGTGCAGGTCCATAAGCATGGAGTAGGCCACTCCTTTTCCCTCTCTTAAGGCCTCACAGACGTGAACTCCCTGAACTTGGGTGGCCTGGCAGCTTCAGAATCAGCAGCCCCATCCAACAACTCCTCCCCTCTTCCTCCTGTGGGTTCTGCTTCCTGAACCCTTTGCTGACCATGGAAACCAACCTTGAGCAAGTCCTTGGTGCTTCATCCACCCTCAGCAGGTCGGCTCCCCAGGGACAGCTCTCCCACGCTCAGCAGCAACCTGGCACAAGCCAGGGTCCAGCCTGACTAGCCCAATGGTGCAGTCCAACCCCGATGACCCTGTCCCCACCTCACTGTGCACACACTACAACAAACAGCAACACAAGCTGAATGGCCTCCAAGGTCATCCCCGACATCTAGTTCCCCTGGTAGATCCTTCCTCACACGTCAGACATCATGACGTCACCAGCCCCAGTCTGGCCTCTGGGAATGGTCAAGCCTGGGAGGCTCAGCAGAGTTTTGGCAGAAAAGGGTGGGACTTGGAGAAGGAAGGAGAGCTTTAGACAGTGTTCCAGACAGGGCGAGCAAGGCGAGCCCAAGAGAAGAACAAGAGTCTCCCAGTGCAGTCTCTCTATGCTCCATCATGAAGGTCTCCAGGAAAGGAAATTCCAGGGCTTCCCCTGAGTGCAGCCTGTCCTCTTTCCTTGACCTCTGCCGTTCCCCTCTGCAGGGCCCAGCTGTTCAGAGTGTGAGATCTAAAACAGAGAGGGTTGTGAAAGACATCATGTACGATAATGCTGTCTTGGAGGACTCTGGTCTGGTCTTTTTCTTGGTTCCATTTTATGTTCTAGCCGCATGCATGGTATCACTGGATTTAGTCTTCTAGGCTGGTCTGGAGGTAACCTGAGACATCCCACTGCACCCTCCAGCACCCTGTGTATAGAAAACAGCCAAGGGCCTCCGCCCCTGAAGCATGGAGGCCCATGTCCACTACAGGGATGCTGCTAAGGAAAAATGGTTTTCATCATTATTTTCAGACAGAGAAGGGGAGGGCTGGGGGTGCTGGTAGTGTGGTTGCCTGGTACACACAAAGCCATGGGCTCCATCCCTAGCTCCTCCTAACCCATGAGTGGTGGAGCCAGCCTGTGATCCCAGCACCCAGAAAGACAGGGGGATCAAAAGTTCAAGGTCTTTCTTGGCTATACAGGGAGTTTGTGGCCAGCCTGGGCTACATTTGTTCTGTATGAGGGGAAAGAGAGAGAGATCCACAAAGGTCATTCACCTATATAAATGTTACTTTCCCATGGCTTCTCATGCTTATGTGAGTGTGTAAATGTGCGTGTAAGAGAAAGAGAGTATGTGTGTGAGAGAATATATGTGTGAGTGTTGTCTGAGAGAGTCTGTATGAGAATGTTGTATGAAAGGGAGTGTGTGTGTGTGTGTGTGTGTGTGTGTGTGTGTGTGTGTGTGTAGCCAAGCAAGTGGGTGCAGTACAGTAAGTAAGTCGTCCTTGTGAGCCATGAGGTGAGGCGGTACCCAAAGCAGTTTCCTTTGCTTTCACATGCCTGGCCATCGAAGCCCTGCTCTGTGTTCAGAACCCAGATGGGAGCCTTGGATTGTGACAGCCCTGAGAGTGAAGAGTTGGGTGGCCAGTCTGTTTTGGGATCTTGGAACAAGGGACTTAATCTCTGCTCTCAGTTCCTCATCTGTAAAATGGGCACATGCTAACCTCTCAGATGATCTGGTCTCAGATTCACAATGCTGGTCAAGGAGCAAACACCATGTGACTTGGGTGGCTCCAGGGGAGCTGTTGAGAGCCTTTCCAGCCAGGACTGATCCTGTGTGGGACCTGGGCCAAGTCCGGACTTTATCCAGCTCAGCTGGAGATAAGATACAGTGTCCTTCAAAGGCTAGCCCTGCACCTGGACCCTTCTCAGCAACTCTCTCATCACCAACACCCCCTGCCCCAGACAGGTTTCCTGTTTTGAAACAGACGGAAAATGTGGGTGCTGCCACTTTAACAGCTGAGGCTGGGTGTGTGAGAGTGTGAACATGTGAGCTTGTGCTGTGTGCACTCATGAACGTTCATGTAGGAATGTGGGCTTGAGTATAGGTAGGTTTTGTGTGTATGTGTGTGTGTGTGTTTAGGTGTGCATGTGGGCAAATGCATACCTGTGTGTATATGTGTGTGTTTAGGTGTGCATGTAGGTGAATGCATGCCTGTGTGTGCTGGGTGAGTACATAGACATTGCTGTGTGCAGTTAAGTACGTGCTACCTGCTTGTGTTGTGTATCATTGTGTTTGTTTGAACATGCATGACTAACTATGTACAGGGAGTTATATGATAAAGTATGGCTGACTGTGTTGTGTGTGATTGCTTTGTTTGGGTGTTGGCTTGTTTGTTTTTGAGACAGGATCTCTTGTAGACCAGGCTAGCCTTGAACTCCTTACGTAGCTGAAGATGCCCTTGAACTCCTGATCTTCCTGCTTCCACCTCCCAAGTGCTGAGATTACAGCTCTTGCTTGTTGTCATACTTGTTTGATAGTACTGGGCATTGACTCGGGGCCTGGCAAGCACTCTGCCAACCGAGCTATATCCCAGTGTGTAGTTGTGTTTGTAGCTATATATTGTGTGGGTACAATCACACGTGCCTGTGTGTATGTCCTGTGATCCTGTGCATGATAGTGGGTGTGCCTAGGTGTGTCACCGTTCTGCTCAACCTGGAGAAAGCCAGCTGAGGCCCCTACAAGAGAAGCTAGATGAGCTGGGGAGGGTGGCCAGCAGCTTTGCCTTCCCGGGGCATTCCTGCCCAGCCATCTAAAAAGCTCACTTCTCAGCCTATCCAAGGACTTTGTTTTCCAAACTTTGAAACAGACAAATTTCCTACTTCTTCAAAAATGGCTTTGTTAGGAACACGGTCACAGTACAGACTCGACTCCAGGCCTACTAGCTTGAAGGTCTAGGTCATTTCATCCTTCCTGGTCTGTGACAGTTCCTGGCAGGTGGCAGGTCCAGCCAGTTCACTCAGCAAGTGTCTGCATGCCAATCTCTACGCACCGCTGGCTGATCATGGCCCTTGAGATTCAAGGCAAATCATAACAAAATCTTTGACTTGAGATAGCTTACAGTGTTGGTGGAAGACAACCCCAACCCTATGCATGCATACATACATGCACACATACATGCATACATGCATGCATGCATGCAAACACACATACACACATACATGCATGCATACATACACACACATACATACATACATACATACATACATACATATGTACACACATAACTGAAATTGTGTCAGATATGGTGACTGCTGGGTGACAATGGGATCATTTAGAGCTCTTTCCAGAACTATTTATATGAGTCTAGGCCTTTTCTGGTTATCAGTAGAGAGGAGGTCATAACTTTCCTTCATTTCAAAAAGTAACAGTGTTCCACAGGCTTTAAAAACTTATTTTTATTTATTACTTGGGTTGGGCATGTGCATGTGTGGAGGCCAGAGGACAACTGTCCCAAGTTGACTGTCACGTCCTACTATGTGAGTCCTAAATATGCAGCTCAGATCTCAAGGTTTGTTGGCAGGGGCCTTTACTCACTGGGCCATCTCGCCACCCTGCACAGGCTTTTTGAGAACAAAGAATTTCCCTTATTGAGAAAATGCTGTCAGCTTTCTGCTGCCCAGTGCCCCTCACCCCTAGTTGGTGGCCTGTGGCTTCTGGCACAGTTGGTCCCACCTCTCCTCACACCAGCTGTCTCTTGCTCTCTTTTTGCCTGGATGACACATTCTCCAGATCCTTCCAGGCTCCGCTCACATCATCCCCTGTCTGTGGGTCAAGTTAATCTTTTCTCCTTGCTGTGTTTTAAGTGGCAGAGGACCGTGTGTGTATAAGGGTTGGCATTGGTTTTTGCTGTCAGCTGAGCTCCTGGAGGGCAGAGACTCTGGTCTCTTGCTGAATCAGCCGGTGTCAAGTGCAAGGCCGTGTCCTTCTCAGACACTTAGCACTCACGAGAAGGCGAGGGTGACAGCTGTAGAGCTCTCTCTTAAGAAAGGTTCCGTGCCTAGAACTGCCCCAAGGAAGATCCCCTTGGATGCATGAGGAAGAACAGCACAGAGCGGCTCTGATCCTGTGAAGTCCAGTTTGTTATGGCAGAAGTCACCTGAGGAGGAAGTTGGCAGAGGAGTCCCGCCGTCACTGGGCTGTGTGCCCGGGGTTGTCCCTCCTCCCTGGGAAGATCTTAGCGTGTCAGGAGAGGAATGTTCCCAGTGCAATGGGAAAGTGGATGTGGAAGGAAATGATGGAGATGGGCTTAAAAGGACACAGACAGCAGAAGAGGGGTCGTTCAGTGCATTCTCTTGAAAATGTTTTTAGTATTTAATTTTGTGGTCTATGTGGGCATGTGCATACGCCTGCGTGTGTGGAAATCAGAGGCAAACTTGTGGGAGTTGCTTTTACCTTCTACCATGTGGTTTTCAGGGATTGGGGTCACTGGGCACAGGCCTGTTTTCCCTGAGGAACAACAGCGCTCTCCCACCAGCTCCCTCGTTCTTATTCTAGGCGTTTTCGGGGAACCCACGGTGTGCTCCATGAGAAGACAAAGCTAAGACAAGACACAGAGCCTTATCCCAAAGCACTGCCCAGTCCCCTGGGAGAATCTAGATAAGGAACTGGTAAGAGTTGCCAGGAAAGATCTGCAGTTCAGAAAGGAAGTTCTGGAAAGTTTCCTGGCGATTAGGTTAAGTCTTAGCTGGGTCTTTGTCCTTTAATTCCGGGAGGTAGAAAAGGAGGGTGTGAACAGCCCTAGTAAGAGAGTTGTGCACACAACCCCAGTAGAAGAGCAAAGTGGGCAGGGGCCCCACAGATAATGGCAGGGCATAAGTGGGCAGGGGGAGGCTTCCAAGGCTGCATGTTAGCAGCAGGCAGGAGAAGCAGGCAAGGATGTAGGAACTCTAAGGATTTTAAGCAGGACCCTGGGATGATCCAGAGAGGACTGGCCTTGGGGGAATGCAAGGGAGGGTGAACCAGCAGCTGAGAGACTTCTGCAGCCTCTCAAGCCAGAGCACACAGGTGGGGGTAAAATGAACAGATAAATAAGTGCGTGAACTCAGAATGAGCAGAGCGGAGCTGATCTGATGGCAGCAGCTGGTACCTGGGGAATGAGTGTCCTCTTTGCTGGGAGAACCAAGCTGAGACAGCTCAGACAGGTAGGGAAGCCAGGCATGGGGGTGGGTGTCATCCCAGCACTTCAGAAAGCTGGGGCTGGAGGATGGAGAGTTTAAAGCCAGCCTGGGCTATCTAGCAAGACCTTGTCTCAGAGAGCCAAAAATAAATAAACACCGGAAGGGAGAAAAGCGCCAATGTCATGGGTCCCGAGGTTACGCAGGGCCTCTGTGACTTTGAACAGTTGTCTGTTCTGCTGAAGTGATCTCCCCCTCCCAGCCAGCCCCATGGGGGCTGTTGAGAAAATAAAACAAGATAACCTGTGTTTTAGTTTCTTTGAAAACAATAGGGTCAGCACCTACTGGGCAATATTGGTTGGTTTAGGCTGCTGCAGTTAAAAGATAAAAGCCAATCTGGGGAGGGCCAGCCAGGGGCCCTGAGGTCATGATGATGATGGAAAAGAAAACTGGTAGAGCTGTTCAGCCTGGATAGAACAAAAGAATAGTGCTACAGCTGAGGATGGACAGCCCAGAAGTGGAACGTACTTCCTACAATCAGACTCCCTGGGTTCAAATCCCGCGTCTGCAAAACATACTGCCTTGCCTAACCCTCCGTTCCCTCCTTCATGCAGTGGGGATGGTCATAGCAAGCTAGTGCCGTGTGCAGCTGGGCTGGCCTAATAGTGGCCTAACTGTAGAAAGGATTGGGAGACACGAGCAGGTAAAGCGCACAGAACAGTGCGTGAGAGAAACGCACAGCCTCAGCTTTGAAGTCAGGACGGGATCTTACTCCCCATCCTGAAAAAGAGAGCAGGGAGACCTGCTGCAGGCTTTAAGAGACACAGTGACACAAAAATGGAGCCACCTCACCCAGCGGCTCAGAACTGGCAAATGGCTTCCTTCTTCCTTGTTTCTCCCTATGAAGATGGAGAGAAGCCTGTTAATTTTCATCGAACCTGCTTTCTTCTCTTGGGCTAAATAATATGTCTGTGGGACTTATTGTGGAGCGCCACACAACACGTTGATCTTCTGCTCGGCTCTTCTCTGAATATCTCTATTTCCCTCCCACAGTAGATTTTGAACCCAGAGCAATAAATAAGAACTTTGTCAGAGGTCAGTCTAAGGATCGGAGAGATGTGAGGCTAAAGGCCCACTCTCTGCCCGTCTCTAAGCTCTCAGCGGCTCTGAACTGTGGGCCAATCCCTGGCCCTGTTGAGTACATCCATGTTTAATGCTGACTCACCCCTTAAGTTTCTTGGGGCAAGTGTCAGAGAGAGAGGTGTAGGGCGGTATGGAATGGAGAAGAGTCCTCAGTGTTGGCTGTGTTGACATGGAGATCTCTTCATGGCTGACAGCTGGGATGACAGCGTGTTCTCTTTGTCCCAGAGTGGTCCCTGTACGGTGCACGCCCTAGACTGCACATGACAGTGTGGTGATTGTCACTGTGAGAGGAAGAGGCGTCAGAAGTTCCCAGGTTGGACCCCGTGTGGCTTTGGCTGCCATCAGAAACACACCCCCCCCCCCCCCCCCCCCCGGGAAGCAGCTGATTCATGCGCTGCCTGTCTCCAGTCGGTCTCTAATTTGTGAGGCTGGCAGCCTGGAATGTAGTCATTGCAAATGATACTAATCTCCCAGCTGAATCCCACAGTGGAGCGGCCTCTGTGAATGCCATAATTGTGTGTAGCTGATAATTATTGCTATATGAAGGCACTTTGTGTATTGGCAGCACTTGCCTAGAAAGATAATCACAGTTATTTGCATTGTGCTTTGCATGGAGCCTCTAGAACATTAACGGAGGACATTCACTGGGTGCCCATGTACACCAGGTGCTGTGTGAGTAAAACCCCAATGACACTCTGTGTACTATTACATCCTGTGTGATCAGTGAGGAACCAGGGGGTGGCTGCATTGTGAAAAGTGCCCAAAGGCTGCCTGACACTGAGCAGTGGATATTATTCAAACCCAGCTCTCCAAGTAGCACGACTTCACCCCACTAGTGAGAGTTAGTGAGGTCATAATTATTATTCCACACTTTGGGGGAGGGGGCTGGGAGTAGGACAGGGTCTCACTGCTCAGGTACTGCAGACCATATCTTTCTACTTTAATTGGTGAGATCTCAGTGTTCACAAAGGTTTCTCTTGGTAAATATCAGAGTCTTGAATTCTTGGGCTTTATATTCAGTGTACTTATTAATAAGTACAGTGGCTCAAAGACAAAGTCTGTCTGGCCTAAAGAAGAATTGCCGGTGCAGGTCCTTTGATAGGCTGAGCCCTGATGGAAGATGACAACCTTTCCTCTCTCCGTTTGGTATATCCATCAGGCATGCTCTATTCACACGTTAGACGCATCCTCAGTTATACCCCCAGAATTTAATCCAAACTTTTTAATCTAAACTCATTGCTGCAAAGACCTCCACTCAGCCAGTACTGTGTATGGTAAGAATACTTCTATCCGTGATAGCACCATCCTTGAGGCAAGGGGATGCTATCCACTCATCCTTCTGCATCACAGCCAGTGAGAAACCATTCTTCTCCGTGAACTGACTCTGGAGAAACTGAGAGCCTGGACTCTGCCGAATTCTCCTGGCGCTTGCCAGCATGATTCTGCAGTGTAGAATGTCCACTCTCAACAGAACCTTGAGACTCAACTGGGGGGTTTCAGGGGGACATGGCTCTTTGCTTGAGTTTTCAGATCCAACCCAAAATCTTCTGCTGCCATCTTAGTGAGCACCCCTCCACCCCCCACCCCCGTTGAACATACACACCCTAGATCCATCAGTAAGATGAACATGCTCAGCTGGGCATGGTGATGCACTCAGGAGGCAGGCAGATCTCTAAGTTCAAGGCCAACCTGGTCTACAAAGTGAGTTCTAGGACAGCCAGGGCTACACAGAGAAACCCTGTCTCAAAAAACAAGCAAACAAACAAACAAACAAACAAAACCCCTGCACATCCTTACCCCTTCTGTACTCTCTTAGGAAGGTGGAAGAAACGGCTTGGAGATCTTGGAAGCGGTTGTTATATTTGTGCTGCTGTGGTGGTGTACTCTAATAAAGCATCTCTAAAAGAGAAAGAGAAAGGGTTTGTTCAGCTCTCCATTCCAGATTGCAGTCCTTCATAACGAGGAAGGCAAGGCAAGAACTTCAAACAGCTAGTCCCATCATATCTACAGCCAGGAACAGGGAGGAAGGAATGCATGCATGCATGCTTGGCGCTCAGCTACCTTTCTCTATTCTTATACAATCCAGGGCTGAAAACCAGGGGATGGTTCTGCCTACTTTCAGCCAATGCGTTCCCATATCAATGAAGGCCACCACAACAGTGCCCTCTACAACCCCCCACGCCAGGCATGTCCACAGGCCAACCTGATCTAGCCAATCCCTCACTGAGATTCGCTTCTTCTCAGATGATTCTTGATTGTGTCAAGCTGGAAATTGGTTTTACAGGAATGTCGCTGAGGAAGATACCCGAGCACGAAGGGCAGGTGTGATGATTGCATAGACTAGAAGGAGCGTCAGTATTTGAGTCCCTGGGAAAAAAACCCCACCTGAAAACAGCTCTGTATGGGAAGCCTGGATTTGCAGTTGCACCGCCCATCATGTGTCCCTACCTTTCCTTGGTTGTTGCTTGGCTAAGAGCAAAGAATTTTAATGTCATGTGTGACAGCAATCACCCTGCACAATCACATGAATTAGATGGTGCAGTGTCTCTCCATGGTCGAGGCAGCTGGGTCCCCAATAGCAAACCCCAAACACGGAGGACTATCTTCCCTCCATAGTCTTCCTGGAAGCACCCTGGAATTGCTTCTGCGACCCTAGGAGCAGTGAGGAGGCGTATCGAGCTCTCTCTGCCCACATTAGCCTTTAGAATGCACCCATATGAGGCTGGCTCAGGGCTGGGATCAGCTGTGGCTGGCCTTGGAGATGCTTTCAGCCTAACTGTGTTCAGCTTTGAGGCCACCAACAAGGCCCACCTCCTGGCTCCAGCCTGCCCCGTAATTAGGTGTTTTGATTGGGTGATTTGTTTAGACTCTGCCAGAGCTGTTGTGCTGGCAGGGGCCTCACAAAGGCAGTGCTGCCAGGCTGCAGCCTTGCTCTGCTGGAAGATGGTGTTCATTATGAAGAGGAAGGCGTGGAGACCACACACATGGTCCTGCTGCAGCAGCTGACTGACCGTTTTCCAGGTGGTCGTGACTGGTAATGGTGTTCGTTCCCAGTCTCTGTGGAATGCTGTATTTAAGTCACTGATCTCCACCCTAGACCCATCACTGCTGCACCTTCTCTTAGACCCATCACCTTCTCCAGTGAGAGCAGCCTTTGGAGCAGTGGTTCTCAACCTGTGGGGTTGCGACCCCTTTAGGGGTCCAATGACCCTTTCACAGGGGTCACCTAAGACCACTGGAAAATGCAGATGTTTACATTATGATTTAGAACAGTAGCAAAATGACAGTTATAAAGCGGCAATGAAAATAATGTTATGGTTGGGGGTCGCCAAACATGAGGAACTGTATTAAAGGGTGGCAGCACTGGGAAGGTTGAAAACCACTGCTTTGGAGAAACAGTTATGGGGGGCTTGTAATCCCCTCTATAGTACTGGGAATAGAAGCCAGGACTTCACACATATTAGACAGGTACTCTGCCACTGAGCATATCCCCCAACCTGGTCAGAGAGGTCTGACCCAGGTTCAGAACTGATTGCCATCATATCCTAGAGCCAGTGTGTCAACTCAAATCTCTTCCTCTTCATAGAAGCCAAAGTTACCATCATAGCCCAGCCCCAACATCAGCTAATCCTAATTACTTCTCCAAATATAAACATGGGGATTAGATCTCATGTGGACAGACTCCTTCAGGACACATTCAAACCACAGCAAATACCAATTCTTGTCTTGAGAAGTGGCCACCACTGCTAAGGAAATGAGACACACAAAACAACTGGAGAACAAACCCAGAAGGGAGGGCATGTTGTATAGTGCAGACTAGGTGGCCTAAGAATGCCAGAGTGAGGGCTGGAGAGATGGCTTCACAGTTAAGAGCACTGGCTGCTCTTCCAGAGGACCTGGGTTCAATCCCTGGCACCCACATGGCTGCTCAACCTTCTGTGGCTCCAGTTCCAGGGATCCAACACTGTCTGGCCTCCTTGGTCACTGCATGCACATGGTGCATAGACATGCATGAAGGCAAAACACACAAGCACATAAAAATAAAAGGGTGCCAGGGTGATTGGGGTTGCAGTGACAGACTGGGTGAGCTCAAGGGAAGAGATGTGGTTTGGAAGGGTTGCAGGGAGCGGGCTGGATCAAGTAGGAGTATGTGTGTAACAAACAGAATTAAGTTTTCATACTTCAGTCGAGTCCTGTCTGAGCATATGAAATAGGTGCTTCCTAGTCAAATGAGGCACACGATAGATTTCTTTGTTTTATGTGTAGGAGTATTTTACCTGCATGTATATATGTGTGCAATGTGTGTGCCTGACACCTGGGGGGTCAGAAGAAGAAGGCATTGGATCCCTTGGATCTTTCTAGTTGGGAGCTGCCATGTGAGTGCTGGGAAGTGAACCCGGGTCCTCTGCAACAGCAACAAGTGATCTTAACCATTGAGCCATCTCTCCAGCCCCCAAACTAATTAAGAAGCAAAACCTGGCCCCTCATTTTCTCTAAAGAATTGCTCTCTGGCTGGGTGGTGGTGGTGGTGGCGGCGGCGGTGGTGGCAGCGGCGGCGGCACACGCCTTTAATCCCAGCACTTAGGAGGCAGAGGCAGGCAGATCTGTGTGAGTTCGAGGCCAGCCTGGGCTACAAAGTGAATTCCACGAAGGGCACCAAAGCTACACAGAGAAACCCTGTCTCGGAAAAACCAACCAACTAACCAAACAACCAAACAAAAAAAAAACCAATTGCTCTCTTTGAGTCCTTTCCATGATCCTTACTACTGAACACAAAACAGTACACTTAGCCCTTTTTGTCCTTGTGTATTATTGAATCAATCACAGGTCAGGTGTTCAAAAATATGTGTCGGAACTGAATATGCAAATGTTTTCCTTAGCATTCTTTACATAATAAAAGGATAGTAATTAGACATTGAATTTGGCCTCACCAGTATTAGAGGCTATTCAAAGTATTGGGGGAGCCAGGACTACATAGAGAGACCCTGTCTCAAAACAAAAACAAAAATAAAAATAAAGCATTGGGGAGGATGTTTATGTGTCCTCGTGCCATTTTCTATAAGAGACCTCTGCATCTATTGTAGTATCAGTTATTGGGTGTGGAGGATTGGGTCCCAGAACCAATCCTCTGAGGATACCAATGGAATGACATCTTTGGGGGAACCCAATCTGGGTTGCCTCTCAGAAAGCAACTGGAAGGATCAGACCATGTCATGTGGCTTGGAGAGACTATATGGTTCCTTCTACAGTGGCTTGGAGAGACTATATGGTTCCTTCTACAGTGAAGGAGCAGAGACAGACCTATGACTGCCACCCATGGAGAAGGGGCCAGAGTTTGACCGGCCTGGCTGCTTTGTCTAGCATTCAGTATTGTAAGCCTGACTCTTGCTTGGTATCTGTCACCAGTTTCCAGTGAGGATTCTGCACGCCCCTTCCTCCCCTGCAGCCAGACCTCTGTTCTATCTACTCATTTCAGCTCAAGGTTAAGGAAACCACAGTCCCACTTCCTCCCCTTGTAGGTGAAAGAGACTCCCCAGCACAGAAAAACCAATAAGCTACTAGAACTGGAGAGGGCCTGAGATCTCCACGAGCCCCTTCTGTTTTCTATAAGCTCCAGAAGGCTGAGGACACGCCAAAGGTCGCATAAGGGTATGGCTGGGACTAGACCCTCCCTGCATCTCCAGCATCTGCCTTCTGTCCACCTGTACAGGAGGAGTTCATCAGAAGGATGGGGGGGAAAGGACACAGGATGCAGCTAATGCAGATCTGCAAGTCTTAGGTCATTGAGTATGCTGTGCCTTGACTTCACTCGACCTTGAAGATGTGTCTGTGCCCCCCACACACACATAATTCCCAGCTCTGTGCAATGGGAAAGATACATTAAGTGAGCCAATCGCTTCTGCATCTATGTAGACATCACAGAAGCCACAGCTCCCAGCGACAATAATGAAAGTTAATATCTGCTGTCAGCCTGAAACTGCACACTGCCACGATTAAGATACTGTAGCTGGAGGACAGTAGCCCTTCATCTGTCCCCTCTTAGCGTGGCTGTGTCCTGCCTGATCTAAGGAACAAGACTCCCATAACCCAGAGAGCAATTAGGCTTTTGACTCCACCTGCTGTGGGAAGGACCAGGAAGCTTTTGTAAAGGAAAGTGAAGATCGGGTTTTTGATTGGGGAGGGAAGGGGACAGTGAAGGAGGGGTTGCCTGGGACAAGAAAGAAACACACAAGCACACACCCTCTGCTCTACAGTGCTTCCGAAGAGGTCCCAGCCCTGATCTGGTTATCTCTCCCTCCCACTGCACCGGGGATGCTTTATCAGTGAAAGAGGAAGTAGAGCAGGGGAAGTGACTCATTAGGATCCTCCTCCAAGCCGGGACAGAAGTGTGTTTTGTCAACTCAGAGTCAAATACAGGGCCTATCTCTGTATGCCTGGCTCTATTATATATGGGAGAGAGAGACAGAGACAGACAGACAGAGAGAACACCAAAAACGCTCTCCTAAAAATGTCCTGGCTAAAGACAGCTGGTAGAGCCACAGACCATGGGTTAGCCTCCACTTCCCCTCTGGTTCTCACAGTTGAATCTCATTGTTTCCTGGGACTTAGAGTTCATTGTGGAGTCCTGTATCCAAACACCACAGTGCCCCTGTTGGGCCTATCACGGAGGACACTGGACACAGACTTTCTGGAGCAGTTGGTGAACTGGTTAAGATGAAAAGTTGGTTAGTTAGGACAGAAGTAGCTAGGCTCCATGTAGGCATAAGCAATACCGCATGTTGGCCTAGCAGGAATCAAGGCTGACCACATTTGGGGGCAGCATTTGAATGTAGCAATCAGAATAAACCATGGGGAAACTTCTTGAGAGCATCTGACCTTGAAATGCATGCAGAGCCAGCCAGAGCTAAGTCAGACCTCCTCCAGAAACAGGAGACCAGGTCCTGGTAGGTGAGCCGGTGGCTAACTGGAACTTGCATGTGTAAGCTGCCTCTCTCTTGCTCTCTAGAACCCTGTTTTCTTACCTTTCGGTTTTCTTCCCTTTAGCTAGGCATGGTGGCACATGCTTGCAGTCCCAGCACTTGAGCACTTGAGACAGGAGAATTGCTAGATTGAGACCAGCCTGAACCACAGAACATAGTATGACTCTGTCCTTAAAAGCAAAACAAAACAAAACAATAAATTTTTTATAATGGTCAAATGGTTCCCTAATTTTAAATTTTATTTTTATTTATTTTTTCGTTAATTATTTAGCATGTCTATACATGCATTGGGTTATGTGCTCACACATGCGCTCCTGCACAGGTCACAGTGTACATGTGGAGGTCAGAGGACAATTTCCAGGGAGTGGTTCTCTTTTCCCACCATAGGGGTTGGAGGGATCAAACTCAGGCTGTCAGACTTCAAGGCAAGTGCGTGCCTTTACCCACTGAGCCGTCCCCCAGCCCTAATTATTTCTTACTTATTTAACGCCCCACCAAGAGAATTAGTTTAGTATTGTGACGTGAGCAGAGGTGCCTAGCACAGTGTAGAATGCCATCCTGCTCTCCTACCCTTCATCTCTGAGCCTTCTGGGCATCACGAAAGAGGAAAGGAGGTTTGGGGAGCCTCAGGACCCTTCCTTTTCTACCAAGCTCTGAATGTCTGTGCTGTGGTTCTCTTTTTCCATCCACCAAAGGAGGAAGTTGGGCTGTTTCCCCGACCTCTGCCTCTCACCGTTCACTGCCCCTCCATCACTCCCACCCCCACCCACCACCCCATTATCTCCAGTGCCATGATCCCAAGTCCCAGAGAAAAGCCTGTTTTGAGCTACTTGAAGACTTCTATTTCTTGTGTCTCTCATCTTGAATGGCCCCAGCTGCTGTCAAAGACTGTGGTGCCTCACTGTGGAGAGCTGAGTCAGGGCCTGGAAAGCTGGAAGAAATCCAAGGAGGAGACTGGGCCCTTGGAAGGGCTGAACTTCAGAAGGAGAAATAGTCCCTCAACCTGCATGGCCCTGGTGAGTGAGGCAGCCAGGTCTCTCAACTCCCTACCACTCATACATATATAACATACATAATGTAAAACCATGTGTGGTATTCACAGCATTACATTATGTATAATGCAGGACCAAAGGCCAGCTGCTTCCTCTGCCTCCTGCCAAGGTTGGCAGCACAGCACCTTCCAGTAAGCTCGTACTTGCCCAGGAGCTCAAAGGGTTGACAAGACAATGGAAAGCGAGCGGCACCTTCTAGGTGGGAAAGAGTCATAGTGTCAATGTACAGAGAGTGGTGGGGGGTTAAGAGACCTGGCTGCCTCACTCACCAGACTGCTTACCTCACTGGGTCTCTTCCCCATTTGAAACACAGGAGGACTTAGCCTCTGAGGCTTGACATTTTGAGGACACTGTGTCCTAAATACCATATCTTTTCTTTTCTTTCTTTTTTTTTTCTCTCTCCTCTTTCCTCCCTACTTCTTTTTGTGACAGGGTGGCTCACAAATGTAGCCCAAACTGGCCTGGTATTTGATATATAGTCCAAATTGGCCTCAGATCTGTGATTCTTCTCTTCAGCACTGGTCTTACAGGGATGTGCCAGCATGCCTGACCAAAATACTGAACACACACACACACACACACACACACACACACACACACACACACACTATTGAATCCTAAAATAAGAACTTAAGTATCTTTGTCCACACACGGTATTACATTATGTATGTTATACTGAGAGTCTTCGTGGATGCTATATACTGAACATTTCCCTTTGGGAAGTGATTGGGATGTAGAGGCAGAGCCCTCATGAACGGGACAAGTGACTTAGGAAAGAGACTCCAGTGTTAGGGGTGTAGTTTGGTGGTAGAGTACTTGACTATTGTGTAGGGGTTCATGGATTTGATTCCTGCACTATAATGGATGAATGCCTACATACTCTCTCATTCCATTTCCACCAACCTGGAACCAACCACATCAGACCCCAGTCAGGCTGGCTCTGATCTTAGACTTGTAGACTCTATTCCTGAGAAGCATCAATTTCTGTTCTTTACCAGCCACCTTAGTCAGCAGTACACAGTTAACACAGCCTGAACTAGGACAGCATATATCTATTAGATCTAGATAATCGAAGACATGTCGTATTAGACAAATGTGCTGTATGGTCTCTGTCCACAATATAAAATTCATTAGTGCCTTCTGGTCCCGGTGTCTTGTTCTACTGAGGCATCCAGAGAGTCAGGCTTGTACAATAGAAGGACTCTAAGGAGTGAGGAGCCCAATAGGAAAGTAAGATTTTATTAGGAAATAGAACATCTCCTTTGTGCAAGACTTCCTTGAGGGCCCCCAATCACCAGAAAGCATTGATATGTTTACTGTACCCCAGAGTTTGGGGTTCCCCAGTCCCTGAGCTCGGAGGGGGGGGTGTGTTGAGGCCCAAAAGAGGGAAGACTTGGTGGGGGGAGGGTGCCATGTAGTTAGACCAAGCAGACAAACAGCTGCCTAGAGAGTTTGGGGCCCTTCTCACTGGTGGGTCTGGTAAGTCCCGACTTAGAAATACCAAGTTCTCCCATGGAGGAGGAGGAATCAGGAAATCATTTCAGGAAGCAGTGCCTGGCCTCCCTTAGCTGCAGAGCACTTAGAAGAGGCCACTTGGAATTGCCTAGGATTTGGGCTGCTGAGTGGGCCTTGCAAACCCCTGCAGAGAACTCAATTGCCAAAGGATTCCGTCCAAGAGAATCCCAAAGTAGGCATCACCCTAATTAGGGGCAGCAGATAAAGACATAGAGGTGGGGGCTGGCGGTCTGGGAGACAATACAAACTCCATGCTGGCTCTGAGAGTGCACCTCTTGCCTACGTTCCACATAGACAAATCGATGTTACAAGCTTTACTTTGCACAGGCAGGGATTGAGCCCCCAGAGGGTGGAGGTCTGCCTGGTTTTGAAGCCTGAGTCGTCCTGGCTCAGTTCCCTCCTTTTGAGGTACCAACCTGCCAACTCTTGGTCCAGAAGGACACACATTGAGTTGTAACTGGTGCTAGGCGTGGGGTGAGACATGGTCTTGATGGGAGGTATCAGAGCAGCAGTTTCCATTAGTTCTAGGATCCAGGCCCCCTGTCTCCTGCATAGAGTCTTCAGTATTATGTTCCTACCAGCCGAACATCAACCAGTGTTCTTCTCATGCCTATTTCCCCTATATGAAAGGCTGGATGTTTTCATTTTCTGCTACTGAGCCTTAAAACTCAGCAGCTTCGAACACAGCCCCTTGTTCTTTTCACAGTGTCTGTAGGGTGGGGAGTCCAGCACTGTTTGGCTAGGATCTCTGCTTAGCTTAGTTTCATTCCACAGGGTCTCAGTCACCTGACACCAGCCGGACTGTGTTCTCACCTGGAAGCCTGAGCAGGAATCTTCTCCAAGCTGCTTCTGCTCGTTGGCAAAAATTCACTTCCCTGTGCCTGTGGGACTGAGGAAGGAGCCCCAGCCTTTTGGCGGATGTTGGCTCTAAGCCACTTGCAAGTCCTGGAGGCCACCTAGAGCCTGCCATGTGCTTCTCTCTATAGGCAGGCAGTTCCTACTCAGGGACCAGCAGCAGATGAGTTGCTTAGAGTCTTTTGTGTGGATGCTACTGGATCACAGAAGAGGCAGCCCTGTTGCGTTTTCTCTGTCATGTTCTGTTGGGTAAGAGTGAGTCATGCCCTCACCTAGACTCAAGCAGATGGGATTACACAAAGGGGTAAGCACCAAAGGACAGGCATACAAAGGTGTCATTTTAGGGTGTTTGCCACACTGGTGAGGAATACCTTTAACATCCTGGCAGAGGCCACATTTTAACATTATCACCTCCTGTAGGTCACGTACTATGCCAGCTGTCAAAGCTATAAAGAAAATAAGCAATGGCCTCTGCTTCCGATAGTTCACAGTAATTTCGGGGTAGTGGTGGTGGTGGTGGTGGTGGTGGTGGTGGTGGTGGTGGTGGTGGTGATTTTTATGTAATTGGGGAGGTGAGTACAGGGGATGTGGGTACCCAGAAAAGTCAAGATGCTTCCTGGAGATGATGAGCCACAGGTGGAGTGCTCAGGCATGAGCAGGGACCAGCCAACGAAGCAAAGGTGGATCTCAGCCAACAGGAGAGGCTGGAGCTGGGGAGCAGAACATTTGAGAGTCATCAGAAGAGGCGGCGGTCGGGGGAAGAGGGAGGTCTTGTCTTGGGTTCTATATGCTGGGGTAAAGAGGTCAACCATGATGCTGGAGATGGTCTGTAGCATAAGGGGAGAAATTGCATTGCATCCCGGGTAATAGCAGGGGTCTACTATAATATATAGTATATATAATGCAAAGTATCCTATAATACTTCTGGGTTTGCCCCTCAAATCCCGTATGTAGTACTAGTCATAAGTTGACATACCCCGAGGTTGTTTTGCTCTTTGGCTAGCTGGGCTTTGTTCTCTATGGATGCCTCTTGAAATAAGTGACCAGCAGGGTGAGATTTGGTTGCACCATGGCACTTGTCTCTGGTAGAACTAGACTGGTAGTTTGTGGTGAAACAGTTCCACATCTTCCCCAGAGTGTCAGCTGGCAGCACTGAGGTGGCAGAAGTTTCGTCACTGCTAAGATGTCTCCAAGGTCATGATAGAAACCCATCCTCCTAGAAATCCTTAGAGAAATTCTCCAAACCCAGACTCGCTTTTTCACATACTCATGAGGGTGATGACAAGTTGCTTGGATTGATCTTAGATCCTTCGCTAACTACATTCTCATTGAAAAACAAAACTCTCTCTCTCTCTCTCTCTCTCTCTCTCTCTCTCTCTCTCTCTCTCTCTCTCTCTCTGTGTGTGTGTGTGTGTGTGTGTGTGTGTGTGATGTATGATGCATGTGTGGGTACACATGCATGTGTGTGGAGGCTAGAGACAGCCTCAGGAGTCATCCTCAGAAAGAATGTTCATCTCCTTTGAGACAGTCTCTCATTGGCCTGAAGCTTACCAATTAGGTTAGACTGGATCTGCCTGTCTCCACCTCCCCATCTCCAGGATTGCAGACACATGTGCCACACCTGGCACTTTTATGTGGGTTCTGGAGACTGAAGTCACATCCATGATTGGAAGGTGAGCACTGTACCAACGAAGCACTGTACAATGAAGCCCTTCTATATCATTTTTACATACAATTTTTAGCATGTATAAGTGTAGGGAGCGATGTCCAACCCATCAAAAATGGCCAATGAATTAGATAAGCTGATGGAAGAGAGGCTGATGATGTTCCATTCCTGCTGAGGTGCTCTTGGCAGTTGATAGCCGCTGGAGGAGGTAGTCATTTTCCTTCAAGGTCATGGCTGCTGGCAGGTCGCCCATGCTCCAGTGGACGGTTCTACATGCACACCCATGCAGGCAGCAGGTAACTGGATTCAGTGGGTTATTTTTATAAGGAGATGATAGGAAGAGGAGGAGGAAGAGGAAAAAGGAGACAAAAAGGGGGCAGTGGTGGAAGGGATTTGAGTTGAAGATGATCAAGATATATTCTATGAAAGCATGAAATTGTCAAAGAATAAATATATTCTTAAAAAGAAAGGAAAGAGAAAAAAAGCCTAAGAATTACATGAAGCAATGTCTGCACATTGTGTAACAGATATTCCCTTAGTGCTAGCTCCTCCCCTTTCTTACACCCACAGATACTCCCTAAGTGCTAGCTCCTCCCCTTTCTTACACCTACAGATACTCCCTTAGTGCTAGCTCCTCCCCTTTCTTACACCTACAGATACTCCCTTAGTGCTAGCTCCTCCCCTTTCTTACACCTACAGATACTCCCTAAGTGCTAGCTCCTCCCCTTTCTTACACCCATTTGTTGAAGTGGCTTAGGATGGTCTCCCCAAGCACAGAAGCCATGCCTCCCTGTCTGTGTATTCACAGTTAAGGCACAACATTTGGTGACAGAATTAGGCTGAACACTTGTTTGTCAGGGGACGTTTGAGTGGCTGGATGAGCAGACAGGCGATGAGATAAAAGCAATACGGTGATGTCTGGTAGAAAGTCCATTTTAGATCATCTTTACATTCTCATACCCAGCACCAGAGCAGTCACTGTTGGTCCCGAGCCCCATCACCTGCCCTGACTCCTGGAGGACTCTGCAGTGAGACCTCCCCCTCTTTTCGTCTACATGACCCAGCCAAGTTATACCATCTCCTCCAACCTCACTTTTCCTGCCGGAGGACGGCGGAGGGAGTTAATGAGACTGTTTCCATGTGAAATAATCTGTATAGCACCTGGCCCCTCGTGAGCTCCATAGCTTAGCGGTAGGTGACTAATCCATAGGCGCCCTCGGCAGACAAGGACTCGTCTAGTCCGAGCTCCTCTAACCCAGCACGGCTCTGAGTCACACAGCCTCTTCTGCAGCTCTGGAGTGGAACATTGCAGGAGGACTAACCCCATCCTTGCTGAAGTATTTTTAGCTGATGCTAGTGGTTAGAATGAGGAGGTGGGGATGGGAGGAGAAGAAAAATTAGTGTCTGTTGTCATCTGCAACCTGAAATGACTCCTTTTCATCTGTTCCTCCAGGGTCTGTCGTTCCCTCCTTTGGTGGGTGGGATGGGGAGAGGGGGGAGCATGCTTCTCCTTTCTGCTTGCAATCCCAGCTGCCATAACCCTCTCGCACTGCACCCTGAGTGTCAATCATACCTCAGACCCCACACAAGAAGGAGGGGGTTTTAAGCTTGCCTTTTCCTTGAGCTAATGAGTGGTTCTGGGCATGTCTGTCATCTCTCATGTGTACGAAATTACGACGGCCAGCTGCTCTAGAACTGTGGGGAAAGTGATTAGGGAAATGTCTCTAGCACAGCTTTGACCCCACCTCAATGCTGGGGTGACATGTTCCCTGGCTCCATCCTTTTTCTGCCTCGGGGCTTCTCTGCGTCGTCCCATAGAGCCACCTCCAGGACTGCCAGCCTGAGTTACTTCTGGGGATGCAGTGGATCTGTATTCACTTCCCCACTCTCCACAGCACCCTGCAGGAACACAGTCTTTATTATTCAGTGGACAATTCCCTTCCCCAATCAGCTTGGCTGTCCTCTGTAGGGTTTCCACGACTCAGAACAGACACTGCTCCTCCAGGACAGCCTGGTCTCCACGATGTGTTATAGAACCTGAAATAGAACCTCCTTGCCTGATGAGACTTCAAAGACGGATACCTTAAGTGTGACCTTGAGCCCAGGGGCTAGGTAAAGAACTGACCTACATCTTACGCTCAGAAACCTCTCCACAGAGACGCAAGAGAGAGCTTGCAGAAATAGTCAGTTCCTATAGCGAACAGAGTCATAAAGTGGGAACTGTGGCCTTATTCACTGAGCACCTGCTGTGGTCAGGGGACTGGGCTGAATCTGTCATCTCATTCCTGGGTCATGGTACTCCTGGCTTCCTTGGCACAAGACAACGGTAGATTCCCAGGGGATAATAGTAGTTCACCTTGTGCAATGGACTGAACTTTAGAAAGCCTCGTCCTCTTTCTAAGAAGATACTCCAGTGAGCAGTGTGACACCCCTCTGCAGTGGAAAGTAAGGACCCCAGAAGGAGGGCTGTACTGACTTGAGATCTGAGGGGGGGGTGTGTGTGTACACGCGCGCGCATGTTCATGCTTGCATGGTTGCACATGTAGAAGCCACGGGTCAGCGTTCAGCATCTTCCTGTCAAATCTACCCTTATTTTTTGATGTATGGTCTCTTGTTGAAACTGAAGTTTGTGGATCAGCTAAACTAGCTGGCCAGTGAGCCCACGTAGTCACCCCATCTCAGCCTCCCTGTGCTGGGAAAAGAGACATTTGTCATGCTGCCTGCCTTTTCTGTGGGTGCTGGAGATCCAAACTCTGATCCCCAGGCTTGTACAGCAAACACTTTACCCACTAAATGTCTCCCTAGTCCCATCCATGCCTCTCTTTAGAGCTATCCTTGGGCACACCCCCACCTGCGGTGCTGGCCTGGATGATGGCAGTGATGGGCCATGTTGCTGTCCCCCATAATTTTGGTGATGGGCTATGTTGCTGCCCCCCATATACAGCCTCTAGGGACTCATCACTTCCCTCCTGGTTGAATCTAAATGCCTCTCCTGGCCATAGCCTGGGTCATCCCTCCTCTTCTTCATACTTTCTGTCCCATCCCCCAGCACCAGTAGATTTCCACTGTGGCCCCTTTCCTTGTGCTATCTAGAAAGCTTTTCTCTCTTGCCAAAGCTGAAACACTCTCAAGACCTTCCCAGAAGTCATAGATGGTTTCAGCAGACAAGGAATCTGGGTCAACGAGCACCCGACCTTGAAATGCTTCTATTAGCACGGAACTTCCGTTTATCCTTGGAAAACCATGAAGATTGATGGGCTAATAGGCCCAGGCGTGTGCGCCGATGTTATTTTTGCTCAGTGTCTAATGTATGCAAGACACCACACTGAGCTCTTCAAATGCATTACCTGATCTTAACCGGGGAGCCTTCCTGAAGATGTAGGCATGGTTACCCTGACTGAAGAAATTCAGAAATTGAGTCTTGGGGAGAAATAATTTGCCCACTGTCGTCTTCCAGCTAGAGAGAATTTGGTTCCCACTAATGAGCTTTTTTACACAGCAGACAGGCACACCTGTGCCTCTGTGCAACCCCCACCCCCATCATGTGGGAAGAAAGGCATTGCTGGAGCCGCCTAAAAGTGTGGGCAAGTGTGTTTGTGATGGCGCCACCCGTGGGCTAATGGCTGGTTTCCCAATGACAAACCGCTGCCTCCCCGAAGCAGAGGCCACACAGCTCCTGGCTCTTTTTTAGCAAGCACAAAACAAGGCCTCCCTTCTGGGCTGCGGGGCTCTGCCACATAAACACACTGGAAACCTAAACAGCATTTTCCCTGTTAACCGCTCCCTAAGAAGGCTGCTTGATGGAGGTGCTTCCGGACAGAGAGGCTTCACCTCATTGGAGTTCTCTGGGGAGGGCCTGTACACCTAATTCCCCAAATAGCTCATCTTTTTTTTTTCTTTCTCCGAGTTTTATGAAAAAGTTCAGTGCACTTTCCTCCCCGTTGGCTGGCCTTGGAGGCAACAGCCAAAGGCTTGCCATTGCATTGATTATTAGATACAGCCAGGCCATTAACCCCGGCAGAATTGAAAGGGCTCTCCGCTGGGAGCCTGACTCTGACACAGGCCGTCAGGATCAATACATCTTTCTCCATTAGGTACATTTCCTCTGACGGAAATGGGTCTGCCCATTACAGTTGATGCTTATTGACAGGCCTCTCTCCTGCCCTCTCAAACCCCCTGGGGAAAGCCCACAGGGATGTTCGCAGGGATTCTGGGGATGAGCTTGCTTGTTTAGTAGAGCTATCTCTGTTCTTAGCAAGTAGCTGGACTCCCTTGTGTGAATGTGATAAAAATGAACATTTTCATTGTGTAGGAAAGAGAGACCAGGTATAGAAGGACAGGGTCAGTTTGAGAATAGTGAGCTCACAAGGTTGGACTCACGGACAGACTTTCTGAGCACAGACGCCAGTGGGCAACCAGGAAATGTCCTCATAATGTCTGGAAGAATGATTCCCTCAAAAGTCAAGGAAAGGGCAGGGCAAGCTCCCTGTAGTCAAGGGGTCACCATCACTTAGGGTGGCTGGGGGGGACCTCAAAATACCTTAGAGACATCATTCCTTTCTCTGTCAACCTTCCTATGGGCTTGTTCATCGCGCGCGCGCGCGCGCGCACACACACACATACACACACACACACACACACACACACACCCCATTTGAAAACATTAAAACTAAACACCAAACTGGGAAATGTCTCTTTGAGGAAAGTACACTCAAAAAGCAGTTCTGGTTGCTGGTGCTTTGCTTCGCAACAGAAATAATGCAGCCAGCCCCTGAGCTTGCCCTGGTGGCCTTACTAACCCCCACTGCTGCCCATTCTTGGTGTGCACAGCTCTTAGCTGGTCATCAAATGATTTGACCTCTGACTGCCACTTGAAGAAAAGGCTGAATCTTTATAGTTCTTCCTGTAGCTAGCAGGAGAACAGATGTCTCAGCTGATGGGCAGTGATGATGAGAGCCCCTGAGCCTGTGAGGTCAGGAGCTGAGAGGTCAGGGGTTGCATGAAAGTTGGTTGTCCTGGGAGCATCCTGGGTCTAGCTGCTGACATGCCTGCAGTCATCTTGGCTGTGTCTTTCTTATCCATCTTCCCATCCCCACAGTCATGTGCTCTGCCCAGCCTGGGGACCATCCTGAGACACAAGAAGAGAGGGGAATACATGCTGATTGTGGTTGGTGGTGGTGGTGGGGGGGGGATTGAGCCTTCATTAAGAGTAAGATCCAAAAGACATGACTATGAAGCAAAAGCATCCAGTTCTCATGAGGGAAATGGGGCAGAGAGGAAAGAGAAAGAGATGGAGGGGGAGAGATGGGGAGGGAGAGACACAGAGAAACAGACTGAGACAGTGAATGAATAGTTTTAGGGCACTTCTCTCTTTTAGATAAGCAGGTTTTTCTTTTACTTTATGTTTGGGGTCAGAAAAGCCTTTTTTTTTTAGATTTATTTGTTTAATTTTTTTATACATATGGATGTTTTTACCTGTGTTATATATGTGAATCATGTGCATGCCTGATGTCCCTGGAGGGCAGAAGAAGGTATTGGATCCCCTGGAACTGGAATTACAGATGGTTATGAGCCACCCTGTGGGTTCCAAGACCTCTGGTTCCAGGTCCTCTGCAAGAGTAACAAGCGCTCTAAACTGCTGGGCCATCTCTCCAGCCCTGTAATGTCTTTGTGGTGCCCCTTGTTCCTTCAGAGGATTGGTTGTGCTCACAGTTCTGACAGGGAGGATAGAAAGCCTCAGCTGATGGGGTAAGGTAAATGCTCAGCTTCGGCCCAGAGAAACTGACTCTGAAGTTCCCTGTGTCCCCACTCTCTGTGTGACTGAGCTCCATGGAGCCTGGTATCCCCAGCTGGAGTCTGGAGAAGGTCTAAACAGGCTTGGGCTGCACAAGTTCTTCATCACTTCTCCCTGGGTCTACACAGAGAACAGAACCAGTAACCCAACAGCCAAGACCCTTCCCCAGGGCTGGGCCTCAGGTCACCCATACCAGAGAGTGGGGGCTCCTGCTTTGACCTGAAGGTACCAGCTCAGCCAAGTCCTTTGGGTGCTGACAGAAAAGGAAAAGTGGCCAGGCAACTTGTTAAGACTGCAGTCCCAGACCTCAGCTCAGCAGGTGTCGATCATGTGCCTTAATCTACAAAGCAAAAAACCTAAGACACCCTAGAATTCCAACTCTCTTAAGCTTTGCCATGATACTCAAAATCTGGGAGTTTCGGAACATTTTGGATTTCAAATGTTTTGATCAGGTGTGCTCTTTCTGTTATGGAACCCTCAATCCCAGCACTTAGGAGGAAGAGTCAGGCAGATCTTTGAGTTCCAGGACAGCCAGGGCTCCGTCTTGAGAATCTGTTTCAAAGGAAGCATGGAGGGCAGGTGGGGGGTAGTATTTGGTAACCCAGTAGACCAGAAAAGATGATAGGAGAGAGTCCAGAAAGGCCATATTAGCTCCGCACAACCTTTCACCTCCTTTTATCTTCATGAGGAAGTGACAGATGACAAGAGATAACTGGCCATCTTCTGATCTGTACCCAGAAAGGGCCAGAGATGAGGGAAGTTTCGGGTACACCAACTCAGGGCTGCTAGTTTCGATGATTAACAATGGGGATGCGTGCTCGGCTGGGCGGCGTCCATTCCTAGCAAGCAGAGCCGTGAACACAGCAGTCACCCAGCCATGTCGGTGCAAATAACCATCCATCCGCAAAACCCCCAAAAGCACCTCTGAAATCGGGCGGTCTGCCCCAAGGGATGCTTCGCCCTGTGTTTTTTGGAGGAGTGGTGATTTTGATCTTGTGGTGAGCTGTACCTCACAAGAGGAAGTTTAAGAGACCAAAGAGTGGGCTGTTGATTAACTGACCACTTTGGCAACCCCTGCCTGATCAAGATCATTCCTTTGCAGTCAGCTGAACAGCTAGTTTCCACTGTAGACCTTGCCTCTAAGGTCCAGCTCACACATGACCCTCCCCACTGGGAGCTCCACATCTCTGAGTCCTGGCTCTGTCTACCAGGCTGCCCTTGGGTAAGGATCCTGGTGTTAATACACTGATCTGGACATCTCTTGGCGTGTGTGTGTGTGTGTGTGTGTGTGTGTGTGTGTGTGTGTGTGTGTGTATGTATATATACATATAGGTGTGTGTTTGTAGGTATACCGAATATGTGTACATACATGTGAAGAGGAGAGGTCAATCTCACGTATCATTCCTAAGAAGCCATCCCCCTTGTTTTCTGATTGGCCTGAAACTCAATTGAGTAGGCTATGCTGACTGGCCAAGGATTCAGCTGTCTGTGTCCCACAGCTGTGGGATGATAAAAGCAGCGCCATGGCTGGCCTTTTGGGGGGTTGTTCGTTTGTTTTTAAACATGGATTCTGGGACTCTACTTTGGGCCTCCACAGTCATGCTGCAAGAACCAGCTACACTATCACCCAAGCCCCTCACTTCACAACTTACAGGGTGGCCCAGCTCAGCTGTCATTGTCACCACCTCAGACATCCTCTGCTCAGCACATAGAGCAGCTGAGACTCCATCTAAGGTACAAAGGCTCCTGTCTTGAACCTCCAGTGTGAGTGGTGAGCTTTGGGATAGCGATGGCCATTTCACTGAGCTTGGGAAGCTTCCTGTCTTCCACAGCCGGAGGGACAGAGAGCCTGTAGTTTGTCGGGAGGTTGTAACATCTACTCAGTGCCTGATATTCCAAGTCTTTCCCACTTCCCTGGTCACTTTTCTACCAGAGAGAGAAATGGATGGACGATCATCTCTTGTCCTCTACTCTCAAGGTGGCTGCCAGCCTCAGGCACAATGCTGAGCTGGCCCGGGTCAGGCACAGCCCACAGCCCCTCCAAAGCCCCTGACATTTCTACCTAAAAGCCACCTACAAAAGAAGAAGGTTCCGTTGGGCTGGGGATGTGGCTGTGAGTGTTTGCCTTGTACTCACAGAGCCCTAGATTCCAGACCCAGTACCACATAAATGGATTCCCAGCTCACAGCCATCTCAGTTCCCGGGCATTGAATTCCCTCTTTTGGCCTCTGTGGTCACCAGGCACATACATGGTGCACCTATATGCATGCAGGCAAAAAACTATACACACATTTACATAAAACTTGCAGGATGGCACATCCTAAAAATCTCACCATCAGGAAGGATAGGCCAAGAGGATCAGAATTTCAGAGCCATCCTTGGCTACACAGTTGATTTTAGGCCAGCCTGGGCTAAGTGAGACTTTGTCTCCAAAATAGCCCTTGTTTTGCACAGATAATGCTCTGAAATTACATCATCCCTTACAGCACCAGTGACTTCATTGTCTGTCTGGACTCTCCTACTGAGAAACAGAATTGATGCCACCTATGTCTGCCCAGAACCGTACAAACTGTTAAACTAATCTTGAGCTAAGAGTCATCTGGTTAATTGGGTCATATTTTAATTCAGTTAAATGTGTTAGGTGTGAAAAAATTAACATTAGCTATCCTGCAGGTTGAGGGGTTTTTTTGTTTGTGTGTTTGTTTTTACATCTTAGAATTCATATTAAATATTTCTAAAGTGCAAGGTTGTCTTGACGACATGGAGAAGAGACATAATTAATTTAATTCTGGCTATATACAGTGTTTTATCTACCCAGATGATTCTGTACTTGGCCTTGTGTCTTCTCTTCCCTTCATAAATAGGTCTTTTGAACACAGACAACTGGAGCACAAAGAGGGGGGGGGGGGGGGGGGGGGTGGGGGCTGGGACTGTATTTCTGAGAGCTCCTCAGAGTGGGCTGCAGTACAGTAGGAAAAACATCTCTAAGCCCCAGATCTGAAATACAAAAGGCTCCAAAATTTACACCTCTCTGGGTACCATGATGCTTTGTGTTTTCAACCATTTTGCATTTCAGGTATTCAGAATTATGATGCCCAGCTGTTGTTAGTCTATGCAAACACCATCAAAGCCAAAATGCTACAAAATCGGAAGCCCTTCTGGCCCACTGGCATTTTGGATAAGGGTGACTCAGTCTGCAGCTGGGAAGTTCAGTGAATCTGTTTTGTATTCACCGAATCAAGGTTTTACCCTTTTGAGGAAATATACTCCATGTATTTCCTATTGGTTTTTACTACAAGTGGCAGGTAGAGCTGAGTCATAAAGCCAAACCACTGGAGGCCTAAAAAGGATAGCTTACCATAGCGGACTTCAGTTCTGGGCTAACCTGTCCCCCGTGTTAGGGGTGTGTTCAGTGTGTATTAATCTTGACTGTCACTCAGTTAATAGCAGAAGTTCAGATCTCAGTTGTAACTCAGAAGATATGTCTAGGTCATAGACAGACAGACAGACAGACAGAAGTCACAGTCAAGCTCAGAAGCAAAGTTTCAGGTACATCTAACAAGAAGACACACTTTTTGGCCTCTCTGTTCATGACCCCTGGTCTGGCTGTTAGCCTAGAATAAGCTGAACTCCTGCCACATCATCCCTGCCCCAAGCTGTCACAATTCTATCCTGTGACCATCCCCCCCCCCCCCCCAGGGCTGTCTCCACTGGAGCCTCAGCATTCAGTGTCTTGCCATGGCAAGACAGCTTTGCTCAGCACCTCCAACACCCTTTCCATCACCCATACCCTTTGGATATCCTGCTGATCTATCCTCAAGGCCTGTACAGAGCTCAGCCTGCCATTGGGGCACTGATGGCAATGGTGTCTGTTCAGCACCGCATGATGCTCTGGCCTCTGCCGCTGTCATTTCCTGGTTGTTCTTGATTTGGTCCTCACTCTTTCTTAGAGCAATTGTGAGAACTCCAGCTTCACAAAGATGAAGTTTTGAGGAACGTGGTACAGCTGATGCTCAGAGTGTGACTGCCTTGAGCTGGTAGCTTGTGTGGTGTTCAGTGAGTGGAGACCACTGCCATTTCCTTAAAGCACATTGACACCACCCCTGGCATCTCTGAATTTAATCCTAGGATAGCGTGCCTGTGTGTGGTGGATCCGTGGTGTAATGCCACCTACCTTCACTTTCCTAGGAATGCAGAGAATTGCCTTCCAGAGGCCTTTCCAGTTTATTTCCAGTGCCCTATGGCTAATAGCTTGACCCAGACAGTATCACTGGAAACTTGTGGTGGACTCAGAGGGTAGTCTGGGTCTCTCAGATACTCTAATGAATAGAGTGTATGGAGATACGGAGGGCTTGTACTGCATTGAGAAAGGAGTGGTTAGCGTTCCGTCAACTGCTGAGCTCTGAGCCTGGGAAACAGTTAGGGAAGTCTTGGAAACATAATGTCATGGAGGGGGTGCGATATAAATCCCTCCATAAATGGGATGTAGTGGGCTGAAGCAAAGCAAAGGAAGGAGGCCTATCCATCCTTGGTTGGACTCTTGAGGACCCTACGCCCAGGACTCCCCACTGTGGAGGTAGACCCCCTTTATCTGAGCTCCTTGGGCACAGTGCCCACCTCAGCCACAGCCCTTCAGAAGCCCTCTGAGAAACCATTTGGAGGTCTGCTTCTTTTGTTTGGTTTTTGCTTTTGTTTTTCTTCATGCATGTCTCTTGTTGTGGGGACCCTCTATCAGCAAGGCCACCGCTTTCTTCCTTTGTACGTCAGTTCAGAGCCTGAACAAGCAGAAGGGTCCGAGTCCACCACGAGACTCCACAGAACCAGGGTAGCAGCTGAGAGGGTCCACACAAAGGGCAAGAAAATAGCGATTCAGTCAAGTGCCAGTGATTATGCCGCTTGAGCTCATGGCTCACGTAGCACTCAAGAGTTGGAGAAGATTGCTGCTTTCTTCAAAACACTGAAAGTCGCTCATGGTTTCTTTTCAAGTTTAGCATGGTGCCTTCACAGCGGTTCTCAACCTGTGGGTCAAATATCAGATATCCTGCATCATAAATATTTGCATCACGATTCATGACAGTAGCAGGATTACAGTTATGAAGTAGCCCAAAATAATTTTGTGTTTCGGTGGTCACCACAACATGAGGAACTGTGTTAAAGGGTTACCGCATTAGGAAGGATGAGAACCACTGTCCTAGAGTGTAGTCTGAGAGGGAATTGACAGCAGAGTCATCTCGTGGTATGTGGAAATGACACCAGCCTGGATCCGCCCAGGAAACCAGATCCGCCCACCAATCAGAAAGCAGCACTAGCATTGCCGACCTTTGGCTTGGCTTTTCCTTTTCATTTGCTTCCCTGCAGAATTGAAGGGGACAGCAGAAAGCAGGAAAGAGGGGAGGGAGTGGGAGAAAGAGAAGGACTGAGGTGAGGAAGGAAGGGGGAAGAAGAAGGGAGAGATGCTGTTGCAGGCAAACCAGTGAGGACGGTACTTTGTGAACCTCCTTCTAAAGCATGACCTTGGGGCATGACCTCCACATCCACAGATCTGAAGATCCTGGGAGCTGGGAGCGGCAGCAGGACTTCCAGCAGAGCAGACCATAGGTAGTTGATGACAGGGTCCTGTCAGGCTTGTCCCTCAGCCCTTGCTTTATCTGTCCCCTTCCTTAGTACTCAGGAGACTTGGTGCTCTTTTCCATAGTCAACTACAAATGAATGCTAGCGGTTAGGACCCAGATGTTTCATGGGGCAGCAACTCACAGTTCGTCCCACTTACAGGTCTCAGGTGAGGCCCTCCTACTGAGGACTGCTGCAGTGTCCCACTGAAACTCCAGGCTGAAAGGGCGGGGCTCTCTGTCTGCTGGCAGACTCCGAAGTCAGCAGCCCTCTGCCAGCCTCTGAGTTGCTCTGAGGGGAGCAGATGCTTGGCTGTACTCGGCACACTCCCACTTGCCCTTGGCGCTGGCCCCAGGGGGTGGGCCGTGGGGGTGGCACTCTATGGCAACTTGCTCTTCAGCTGAGCAGAGCTGGAAGTCTGCTGCCGTTCTGTGTCTGTCTGCTCTGTGGGTAGAGTTCTGGGAAGAGGCTCAATCCGAATTGTAACCAGCTTGCTTTGGGCCTCCAGGTTCCGTTAGGAATGGGGTTTTCCCTTCCCAGGGAATTTCACTCCTTGGTTGCAGAAGTATAAATACTTTCTAGAAACCTTTAGAAATACATTTAAGGACCAGTACGTAAACATGTTCAACACAAAGCCTCACAACTTGAGGTTAATCCCTTATAGAAGGAGAGAACCAGCTCCTGCATATTGTCTTCTGACCTCACCACCATCCCCCAAAAAAGCGAGGGGGATGGGGAGCTGGAGAGTGGGCTCAGCAGTTAAAAGTACTTGCTGCCCTTCCCAAGGACCATTTGTTTCCCAGCACCCACATGCTGGCTCACAACCACCCATAACTCCAGTTCTATGGGGTCCAATGCCATCTTCCGACCTCTGCAGGTACCAGGCGTGAACATAGTACATATACATGCATGCAGACAAAACATACACATAAAATAAAATAAACCCAAGAAAGATGTTAAAAGAATGTTTAAGATGTATTTCTTCAAGATAGTTCTTTCTCGAGGCCCAAGGGCCCTTCGTGCTGTCGACAACACAGCTTACCCTCACTAGAGAGGGTGTGTTCAATGTGATACCTTTCCACACAATGAAAGCCTTCCATCTCATCTCTCCAGAAAGAACTGTTAGGGTTTCCTTAACCTTTATCACAGACTTATCATGATCAAACCTTTCATTATCTCTCTCCATTCTTTCCCTTGAACCTTCTCCAAAACATGTCTTTTAAGTTAGGGAGACCATAACTTAATTAGATCTCTCATTTCCAGAGGATTCTCGTGGCTCCTCCAAAGAAATAATTAAATTTCAGTCAGATATATTTCATTGGGGGAAGGGTGCAAGAAAAAGAAATTGAATGCTTTATATAAATAGCACATTGTCTGGGCTGAAAATGAGTTTTCCGTATTCCAATTGTTTGGGGAACAATGAGTCCTTTGGGGGACATTCAATCCTTTTGAGTTTCTAGCCTCCAGCTCCCCACAACTGGTGGGCTTTTGTGTACATGTGGCTTCTCTACCTAAAAAACGGGAGGCAGGGGTCTTGGCCTGGGGAGTCCCTTTCAGAGGTGTGTGTGGTAGTGAGGGTGAGCATGTTCCATGCTTCCAGCCTTTGGACCAGCTTCCTTTCCAGGCTCTGCCTCTTTTCTCTGGGACTTCATCTTAGTGAGTAGGCTTGTTTTCAGTTTTGGTCCAGGTAGCTGACCACAGGGCAGCCATGCTGGGAGGAAAGCCAGGCCTGACTTAGCTCTTAGCTGGTAACAGAACCCCAGGCCTCGGCTCTGCAGTGCCTCAGCCAGACTGCTTTGAAAGCGGATTTCTCCACTTCTCTCACTGGAGCCTTCCTTGGGAGACTGAAGAAACGGGGGCTCACAAAGGATGTCTGAGGTCCCCCCCACAGCCTGAGCCGGAGACTCTCACAGTACTCACTGTTTGCTAAGTGATCCATGGAGGGGTCATGGGAGAAAGGAAGACTAGGTACCACAGGCCGCAGGAAGAGGATACTTGGAAAGAGCGACAGTCAATTTGGACTCCTCCCGTCCCCTTCTCCCAAGGGCCCCAAGTCAGTGGAATGGAAGGCAGACAAACATGGTCACTTTTTGGTGACCTGTTTTGAAAACGATCACTTACCGGCCACCTGTGGTGGGCCAGCACTGCCCAAGGCTCCAAGTACTACCCGTCTTTCCATTCCATGGCAGAGTAGAGGCACTCGGGGTCTCCTACCCTCACACCACTTCCTTCGCCCAGGAGTCAGCATCCTCCGGTTCACATGCCCCTCTGTGTGTGTCATTAGACTTGGTGTCTTGGCAAGGTGCTCAGGTTTTCCCTTCATTACCACTACTACAACTATTACTACTACTACTATTGAGAGAACGTCTCACCGTGTAGCCCTGGCTGGCCTGGAATTCCCTACGAAGACCAAGCTGACCTCTGCTTCCCCCAATGCTGGACCAAAGGTGTGCACCACCATACCCAGCCCCCTCCATTGCTCCTGCCCCCAGTGCAATCAGATAGTTAGCTTACAGCTCCTGTCTTCCTCCCTTCTTTCCTTCCACGTGCACAGGGACCATGTGAATCTTGTTCTCAGCACCCAGAACGTGCTGATGAAACAGTTGGCAGTGAGTAGCGGCTTGTCTGCATGTGTGCGTGCATCCGTGGAAGCCTGGGTCAGCAGCAAAGCTGGATACGAACCCAGATCTCTGTGGCTCTGTCAGACCTGGCCCTGCAGTGCTTGTTGAAAGCTTGTGTGCAGGGAGGGCCTCACTGCCATGAGTCTCCTGTAGATACTGGCCCACCATCAGGAGGGCTGTGGGCAGTCTCTCCAGGAGCAACTGATGGTACGACCTGTCTATATTTTATCCAGTAATATTGGTCCCCAAAGATGTCTGTAAAATAATGGGAGATGATGGATCCACCTGGATGGTTGGGACATGGAAAAGGAGGAAGTGAGTTTATCCAGATGTCCCTGTAGACATTTAGCTCCACATCTTCGTATCCATCGGCTCTGCCTCCCCAACCATTCCATCTCTGTAGGGGGATCTAGGTCATTGGAAACGAGTGGGTGAAATTCAGGGAGGAGAAGTACAGACATGACAACTTTTAGGGAAGTGAAAATAAAGCCCCAATGTGGAAACAAACCGAAAATAGACTATATGGGATGTCAGGCTGCATGCAAATCTAATGCTAATTACATGGAAATTAATGATGAGTCCCCAAGTTCTGTCTGCCTTCCTGTGACCCTTGGGAAGCCCCTGCTGCAGATCTTTCCTATGCCATACAGCAGTGCAGGGAACGCAAACTCTGATGTTGCCCCCTGCCCACTCCACCACAGTGAGAGAAGCTGAGAGGAAGGCTAAAAATACTAACAATAGATATTTGATTTCTTTTTGCAGACAAAAAGCTCTGGCATCCACAGGAGGAAGAAGCGTTCAAGCAGCATGTGACTGGTTGGTATGAAATAAATAAATTGAGAAAATAGCATGTAATTAACTCTGAGTGTCTGTGAGGAGTGCGGGTGTGCAGTCTTTTTCTAATGGACCCTTCCAGGAGGGGATGAGCCAAATGTGACAGGCCCATTTATCAAGTTGACTGCCTCCTCTGCCCGGGCCCCAGGGTATGTGTATCTCCTTGGATCTATTTAAAGGCTTTCAAAATCTTCCCAGATAGAGGCTCACATTATCTGAGCCCTGCCAGTCAAGTCACTTCAAGATTGGCTGTACGTGTGTGGATGCCAGACTGGCCAATTTAGAAAACCATCCTACTTACTCATTCGCCAGGATGTCATTCCCAAGAGAAGGCCACAGGCCACCTTCCTGGAGCTTCCTTTTGCTTTGGAGGTGCAGGAGCTCCAGCCTAGATGCAGCTGAAGGATGGAGCTTGTACAAGGAAACTACCCCGTGGGGAAAGGATTTGGAGTTAACCCAAGGATGCTTCCTGGAGAGCAGCTTTAGGGTTTTTTTTAGGGAGTTGTGGGATGAGGAGGCAATACCACTCTCTGGAGAACAGAAGTTTCTCTCCATCTGAGAGTTGGTTGGGAGTGTGAGCTTCAAAGGGTGGGTTTTTACAGCACAAATGGAAGCCCTTCTCCGTGTGGACCTGGGGTGGGAAGCATGGAGGGGGATGGGCCTGCCTCTTCTCTTCCTCCTCATCCCCTGTTCTCCAGTGAGCCTTTCTTGGTTCTCTTCTCTCTCACAGGTTGTTCTCCCATGTTGGTGACCCCTTCCTGGATGACCCCCTGCCTCGGGAGTATGTCCTCTACCTCCGCCCAACCGGCCCGTTAGCCCAGAAGCTGTCCGACTTCTGGCAGCAGTCCAAGCAGATCTGTGGGAAGAACAAGGCCCACAACATCTTCCCCCACATCACCCTCTGCCAGTTCTTCATGGTGAGTGACATTGCAGTCCCAGTCTCCCCCCCCTCCACCGCCCCGACAGCCCCCCCCCCCCAGGACCTGGGCTGAGGATAGGAGGAGACTAGGGAAGTGTTCAGGAGCTCCCAGCACTGGGTGGAGCTCCCAGGAGTCAGTGTGGTTGCGGTCCATAGCGAGTGCCTCGCCCCAGTTCCATATTCCTGACATCTGCTGAGGCCTGCAGCATCCGGGTTTAGTGCATCAGGACAGCCATGCACTTCTGCAACCTGAGGGACAAGGCTGGCCCTTTGTGGGCGGCACTCTGGCCTGGCACCTGAACAGCCACTGACATGACTTCATATGTGCTTACTGTCTGCTCTCTCCACTCTCAGGATCGGAGTCACAGTGTGTGTGTGTGTGTGTGTGTGTGTGTGTGTGTGTGTGTGTGTGTGTTTCCCAGAGATCCACCTCGGGTGTCGTTTCTCAGAAGTCATCCATCCACACCCTGTAGTTAGTCTGGAACTCACGAAGGAGCCTAGGCTGGCTGGCTAGTAAGTTCTAGAGATTCTCCCATCTTTGCCTCCCTGATGCTGGGATTACAAGCTCATGCTACCACATCTAGCTTTTTTATGTGCTTCTGGCCATTGAATTCCACTCCCTCATGCTTACATGGCATGTATTCCAAATGAGCTATTTTCCTCTATGTTTATTATTTTTTTGAGGCAGTCTCATGTACCTCAGCTTCAAGCTTGCTTACATCACCAAGGATGACCCGAAACTCCTGATCTTTGAACTCCTGGTCCTCCTGCCTCAGCCTCCCAAGTGCTGTGATTGCAGGCATGTGACATCATGCCTGGCCAGCTCTCGGGGCAGGGAGGGGAAGAAACAGAGAGAGTGGGGAACAAGATTGTTGGGTTACAGACAAGAAAAGCCACCCCACCTACACGGACAGCACCACGAGGTCTTACTGGAGTTTTCTAGAGACACCAGCCATAGTTCCTCATCCACATTCCAGCTATCTAAGGGAAAGCATGTGTAGGGGTTAAATCAATCCTCCATACTTTAAAGTATCTGTCATCTACCTCCGCTCACGGGGATGGAGTTGACCGACCCACACGTGTTCCGCAAGAAACAGGATGGTAGCCTTTTCAAACAATTTTCAAAACATAGTGTGCTTTGGTTTTTTTTACCCCCTTGAACAGTCTCTCTTCGCATGTGTCTCAGGTAGAAGATGTGTTCCTAACACCTTGTCTCTAGCAACTCACTCTGCAAATTAAATCAATTTTCACTTCCTCTTAGTCATGCCGGGATCTTGCAGAAAAGCATTCAGAGGTTTAGAGACTCTCATTCTTCCTCCCAACCCTCCAAAGAGGGTAGGTGGATGACATCACCACTCCCGGACCTAATCTTCCCTCCTCCCCAGATCAGGGGGGTGGAGGTGGGGACAGAAGTTGTCTAAGGAGCAGCTCAAAGAGCACTGGAGGCTGCGTTTCTGTCTTTGTTTACTGCCTGCACCCAACACACACACACACACACACACACACACACACACACACACACGCACGCACGCGCACACACACACATACACACATATACACACACATACACACATACACACACACACACACACACGCACATACACACACATACACATACACACACACACACACACACACACACACACACACACACACACACTCCTCTTTCTCTGAATCCCTGGCATCTTCCTCTATCTACCTCTCTCTGCCTTTTTCCCTTGAAGAAGGGTCTCTTGCTAAACCGGAACCTCGCTTTCTAGGGGTAGGCAGACTGGCTAACAAGCTATCAGATTCTAGCTATCTCAGCCTTCCTGTGCCTGACTTTTTATGTGAGTCCTGGGGATTTAAACCCGGGACCCCATGCTGGCAGAGCAAGCTCCCTAGCCTGCCCATTTCTCAGGGTCAGGGGTCAGGGTCTCAGGTATCCCAGGCTAACCTAGAACTAACTCAGTATAGCTGAGGATGACCTTAAACTCTTAATCTTCCTGCCCTCACTTCCTCGTTGGGTGCTGGGTTTTCAGATGTGACCTCCACCCACCCAGTTTGTTTGCACCCCCGTCCAATTTTATGTTGTGTTGGAGATGGAATCCTCAGCTTCCCCAAAGCCAGGCAAGCACTCTGCTGATGAAGCTACATCCTCTGCCCCAACCTCTAGGTTTTTTTATTTTACATTTTATTTTGTGTTTATAGGTGTTTTGCCTACATGTATATCTGTGCACTGCTTTCATACCTGGTGCACACAGAGGCCAGAGTAGGGTGTTGGGTCCCCTGGAACTGGAGTTACAGACAGTTGTGTGGGTGCTGGAAACTGAACGTAGGTCCTCTGCAAGAGCAACAAGTACTCTTAATCTGTGAGCCATCTCTCTAGGCCCAAGAATTTTTTGTTTAATTGGCAGATTATGGTATATAGCATGACTGTTTGATATGTTTATACATTATAGAATGTGGCTTGAGCTAATCCTATATACACTACCTGCGTCATTGTTTATTTGTGGTGAGAACTTGACCAGAGACTGCCTTCCTCTTCTTGTTTTTCTTTGGATCTGTGGATTGAGTTCAGGGCCTCTTGGATACTAGCAAAGAACTCGTAACACTGCATCCCCATTCCCAACCTTAAAATCTACCTTCTAGCAGTTTTCCAGTATACATTGCATTGTTTCTAGGTATTGTGACCATGCCTCTGTTTAGTCCTCTGAAATGGTGCTTCTTTTAACCAATACCTCAACCCCACCCCTGGCTTTCATTTCTGCTTAACCAATCAGATGACATTCTGGCAGGGTTCCCAGGAACCACAGCAGAGCAAGGGGAGTGGGAAGAGATGTCAGGATGCATCCCCTAGTTTCATTTGCCCACTGGATAATCAGTGTCTGGATAATTGAGAGCCTGCAGCTCTTCCCTCCCTCATGGACAGGAAGGCTGGTTAAGTAATTGTGTGATCAGCCTCAGCTCTCTGGGGAAAGACAGACAGACAGAGTGCTCAGTGCTGAGGGGCAGCGGGCTTCTCTCTCTCTCCTGGGCTGTAATGAAGCCTGCTTGTTTTCCATCCCCAGTGCGAGGACAGCAAGGTGGATGCGCTGGGGGAAGCCCTGCAGACCACTGTCAGTCGCTGGAAATGTAAGTTCTCAGCCCCACTGCCCCTGGAGCTATACACTTCCTCCAACTTCATTGGGCTCTTCGTCAAGGAAGACAGCGCAGAGGTCCTCAAGAAGTTCGCTGCGGACTTTGCAGCAGAGGCCGCGTCCAAAACAGGTGAACATCCGCGGCTGTCTGCAGCACACTCCTGGACCCCAAGATCAGAGGTCAAAAGGGCAGGGGTGGGAATGGTTATGTAACGCTCAACCTACAAAGGGGAAAGGACTTATTTTGGCTCACAATCCCACAGTTTTCAGCCAGTGGTGGTTGGCGCCATTACTAGTAGGCCTGTGGTGAGGCACAACATCACGGCGGGAGGGCACAGAAGAACAAACCTGCTCCCCTCAAGGAGGCCAGGAAACAGGCGAGAGTGAGCACAAGGCGTTGGGGTCCCAATGTCCCCTTCTAAGGCACATCCCAAATAACCTAAATTCTTCCCAGAGGCTCCACCTCTTAAAGTTTCCACCTCCTCCCTTTAGTACCCCAGGTTGGTGGCCAAGCCTTCCACCTATGACTTTTAAGATCAAATGGTAACTTCTGCGGAGGAGAGGGCTGGACACAGGAGGTGGAGGATCATGTGGAAATGGACCCCTGTGGCTGAGCACACCCCACATCCCTTGTGAAATGTTACACCTCTTTCTGTCCTGCTGACCAACTGGAGAGCTTGCCCATGACTTGTTCCATGAGTCCCAGGCACTTAACTGTTCCCACTGAACTATAAATGTAACCCTTTGTAGTGTCTCCATCTCCTCCAGTCTGGTCCTAAGAGAGCATCCTTTCATCCTGCTAGCTCCCCATCCATGCATGCTTTTATCTGGGTCTGACTGTTCATTCCACAGTGCAGGCTGGAGTGGAGTGGAACCACTTTGTAGTAAACCATGAAAATATTCATCAGGTTGAAGAGCGAGTGTTGGTTCAGTGGGTTGTTTTATTGTACAGTTTATTTTGAGATAGGGTCTCATGGGGCCTGGCTGGGCCGTGAATATCTAATTCTCCTGTGTCTGGCTCCTGGGTGCTGGAAGTCCAGCTGTGCACCTCTACATCTGGTTTGACCTGGTCCTGGGGCTAGAATCCAGGGTCTCAAGCACACTCTCTCAATTGAGATGAGCTACATCTCCAGCTCCTGAATCCAAGTGCTGAATGAAAAGCTGGGGGACACCCACAGCTCCCCAGCCACACATGGAGATGGAAAGACCTTGTGATCCAAGCCACAGGACTTACTACTTTGTCTCCTAACCTTCATGGGTACCTTAGCGGCTGTCAGTCCTCATGCTGTTTATATTGCTTGTGTGGCTGTTTCTTTAGAGCTTGGGCCCTAGGAAGGTTGCTGTAATCAGAAGCAACCGCAGAGCAGCAGGCTCAGGGTGCACATGACCCTGTGGGTCCTTAAGACACTCCCTGTGGTTTGGGACCCCCTTCTGAGAACCCCTTTCTCCCAAGGACCAGCCACGGGTTTTCGAGATTCAACAGAGAGATGACACATTTCAAAGAGATAGAATAACAAAGAGAAAATCGCCCCTCTTCTGATCCATTGTCCTTAAGGACTTTTTTTTTTTTTTTTAATCCCTCTGGCTATTGTCAGTCCACTAAATCACTACAGGAACTAACAAAAGCCCTGTATCCTTTACAAATCGGAAGAACAGGACTGTGGCCGGTTCTTAAAGCACATATGGAGTAAGAGTCAGTCAAAGGACTTGTTTTCTATGTGGGAGTGAGAAACTGCTAGCCCCTCTCCAAGAATCTACTGTGAAGCACTTGGTTTCACGGCCCTGACCCCGTGGTGCCCCCTGGTGATGATCTGCAGAACTGCATGGCCCTGACAGCGGGTCTAGCTTTGTGGAAAGTAGGTCATTATGTCTTTGCCCTAGAACTCATGCCCGCGTAGTCGAGAATTACTGGTTCACCCAGATTCTTCCAGCAAGTATATTTAGTGTTGTTCTCCATTCTGGGTGGCTCCAGAAGACTCACCCATGTGCACTTATTTCATCAGCAAGTACCGAAGACCCAGAGTGTGGAGTGGAAACATACAAGCTCCTGTCTCATGGACTCACTCCACAGAAACGCCCTGCAATGTAATGGGGAAAGGGCCAAAACCCAAAAGATCTACTTCCTGTTCTATAGTCCCTTAATTTCTTCTAATTCCTTAATTTTTTTTCTTGTTGCATTTATTTCCCTCATTGTTCTCACTTGGGAACTAGACAGTTCTTCCTCGTGTGACGTACAAAGAGGAGATGAAACTCATCCCTCACGTTGGTAGATCTGTTCTGCTTTATTTTTAGCATTTTAGAATAATGGTATGCACACTTCAAACGACCCCAGCCCAGAGCAGTGTCACCCCCAGGGGACATTTGCCAATGTGGGGAGTGCTTTTGGGTTGCCGTGACATCAAGGATGCTCCTGGTATCCGGCGGGTAGAAGCTGGGGATGCTGCAACACTCTGTAACGCAAGAACAGCTCCCTGCAAATAGCTGTTTGCATCAGTGTTGTCGGGGCAGCCTGCTGTGTACTGTGTGTGTCCTCCACTCCCTCATTCTCCACCACACGCCCAGAACCTAGGAAACTCAGTCCCAGATGAAGACAGTTTAGTTCCAGCAATCACACTGTTACAAAACCTGCTTTGTGTTTCCACATCAGTCATGATGGCCCTTTAGGTCTCTGTTTTTCTTCATCTGAATGGTGGGGCTGGTGATGAACCCTGGACCTGTCAGGAGGAGCCCACCAAAAAGATTACCCAGAGTCCCTCCACAGCTCCTGAAGAAAAGCCATCTGTCGTGTGTCTTTTTATCTCTGGAACAGCAGAATGATTCGGGAACTGGGGTCCACCCCATTAATTCACTGCTGCCCCTCCCCAGAGACTCCCTTCTTTGTTATTTGGGGGAACAGAACATTTCAGGGCGCCTTTCTGTCTCCTCCATTGTTGTGATTTCTTCATCCTAACCCCTGAACACTACCTTCCTTTTTCCAGAAGTGCACGTGGAACCTCATAAGAAACAGCTGCATGTGACCCTGGCGTACCATTTCCAGGCCAGCCACCTACCCACTCTAGAGAAACTCGCCCAGAACATCGATGTCAAGCTAGGGTGTGACTGGGTGGCCACCATATTCTCTCGGGATATCCGATTTGCTAACCATGAGGTAACATTTCCCTGGAGCCCTGCATATTCCCAGGCACAGGGATGCCATCAGAACAAGGAACACTTGCTGCTGGCAACACAGAACGATGGGGACCAAAGGGACATGACAGTGGACACAGGGCAATGGGGACCCAAGGGGAGCAAGTGAGCACTTCACCAGGAGTCAGTGGGCTCCAGATTTTATTGAGGTTCTGGGAACTCTCTGAGAGAGGCTTAGCATGTGTGACATGGTTTATCTAGATAATATTCCCCATGTTCTGTCTACCCTGTCAGCCTTATCAGAGGGACATAGGAATTCAGTGGAGGAGAGACAGAAAATAATTGGTGAAAATTTAGTATTATATTTATGTAAATGTTTGATGTTGAAAAAGACATTATCCTGACCTTAGGTGAGTTGAACAGATAAATACAAAAATAAACCAAAATCTTAAACCTACAAAGGCAAAATCCATAGGTATTTGATGATGATATGGTGATGTCTGGAACAAGTGAGGTAGGTACCTAGGCATGCAGAAGTTTTAAAAATTCTGCACTCAAGGAGTTTTCAGGGCCAGTGAGATGGCGCAGCCAGTGAGAACACTTGATAGCAAGCCTGGCACTCTGAATTTGATTCCTGGAACCGGCATAGTAGAAGGAGAGGAAGAGAGTCTTTCAGGCTCCCCTCTGACCTCCAGTGCACGTAACACACACACACACACACACACACACACACACACACACACACACACACACACTACATATTTATAAGAAAAGAGTTTCGAGTCCAGCAGGGGAGAGGGGACAGACAAAGTAAAAAGAAAACTCACCTGGTCCCTTGTGAGAAGTTGCTGATGTCACAGTGGAAGGTGTAAGTGAGAATGACTGAATCCTACTCTAGACAAATAAGTCTAGCATCCTTCTTTGGATGTAATCAACGTGGCTTTCCAGTCAGTCAAGTGCCTCTCAGAAGGGAAATGTTCTTTTTTTTTTTTTTTTTTTTTAAAATCTTAAAGGAGACTCAGAGGTCTGCACTGTAACAGTTACTGAGGACCAGAAAGGGAGCAGAGCCTAGGTCTTCTGATCAACAAAGGATGTGTGTGGGGGTGGGGGGGTGGGGTGGGGGGTGTGATCCATCTAAAGAAAGGCCACACATAGTAGCCCTAATGTCTGCTGCTTCCCATTCTGTCATGGTTCCAGTTATCAGAAGCTGTTCTTTCATGAGTAGGGCTCGGGAGATGGCCCAGTGGGTAGGAGCAGTCACTGTGCAAACATGGAACCCTGAGTTCGGATCTTCGCCATTCATGCAAAAGCTGGACCTGACCCATGTGCCTGTAAGCTCAGCATTGAGACAGACAGATGAATCCTAGGAGCCAGCATAGGTGAAATGGTGAGCTTCAGAATGAGGGAGAGACCTAGCTCAAGGGAATAAGAGGGGAGCAATAGAAGAAGACACCCAGCCTCTTTCTCTGGACTCCACATGTGCACACACGGAGGTACGAGCACACAGGGGTGTACATACTTGCACACACACTTGTACATATACTACATACACAGTGTAAACACACACAAATCCATAGCCTTTAGATAACTTTTATTACAGTTATTATAACTTCTCTATTTTATTATTGATTATTTAATCTAGGTCTTCAATCTCTAAGTTAAATTTGACCATAGCTATAAATAGAGGGAATATAGGAGAGAGAGAGGGAGAGGAGAGGGAGAGAGAGAATGGGCTTACAAGGCACAGAGAGAATGTGTTTGGTGCTATCTGCAATTTTAGGTCTACCCTCTGGATTTTGGAATGAACCCCATGGTTAGTGAAGAACTACTGTAGTTAGATGGAAATTTTTCTTAATTACATTTATTAAGCAATAGTTACTTTTCCCAGTTTTCAACAACAAAGTGTTGCTGTTTTTAGCATACATGACCTTTTGGCAATTCTTCTAGACTTTCTTAACATGAAAAATACAGAACAGAAGCAAACAGGGCCTCTTGCTGCCCCCGGGAATCTGATTGTTTGGGAAGCATTAAGAGCCAGTCTATGAAGCATAGCTTCGGGGTGAGGTGTGGTGCTTTGGGAGTGTCGAGGGCAGGCTGGGCTTGACCTTCCTGATGAGAACATCCTTCAGGCTTTGGAGGCTGCTTTCTCCTGAGGCAGACTATACAGACTAAATCTGATGTTAAGACCTTTAGCATCTCCTGGAATCACCTAGAATGAGCCCTAAAGGATACTAGAGGGAGGTGTGGCTGGTCCGACCCCTTTTCCAAGGACAAATGCAGAATAGAAGGTCAGGGGGTGATTGTGCATGGCCTTGGAGAAGTCACCTTTGGCTTTGGAGGAGAAGGTGGCTGTGGAATTTTACAGGGCTTGTCTCCTAATGAACACTGCCCTCCAGTTAACTGCAAGGGTAACTCCTTTTTTCATGACCCATATTCTGCTCAGTCTGTGCAGCAGGAAAGAGGCTGCAAATGCCCACATGAATTATTTTCTAAAAATAACTTAGCCCCCGTTATCTCTTATTTGTGAAAGCTCCAATTATTACGGTTTCTTCTGATAAGGCATCCACTTCCTCTCTAGGTTCCCTCTGGGGTCTTCTGGTCTTCCGGAGCCCCTTGAGTGTGTGACCCTCTCACCCTCCTCCTCCTCCTCCATCCTATCCCCAGGAGGGAGACTTGGTAGAGTGTTCTAGCCAGGGACTTGATGACCAGAGAAGGAGGCTGACTTGGGCAAGGACACCCAGCACGGCCCAGTGATGTTCAGGAAAACTAGAAGGTGTTATCCCTCCACTGTTTCAGATTCTCAGGTACAAACTCACGGATGCCTGTTTGTAGCTCACACGTCACCTTCCGTGTTGGTGATGACAGTGAGCTGCAGCACTTAGAGTGACCGGCCACAGAAATGTAGGACAGAGTTCTACAGGAAGTAGACGTTTCGGAGCCTCCAGCTCTTGCTTCTTTCCTGGCTTCCTCATTTCAGCAGGAGTTAGATTCACAGCTGACAGTTTCTGTAATTCTCTGGCTAGAAACATAGCTCTGTTTGTAGAGTACTTGCTGGGAACACTTGAATCCCAGGATTCGGTTCCCATAGCCGCATAATACTGGGTGTGGTGGTACAACACCTGTAATCCTAGAGGTCATCCTCAGCTACCCAGTGAGTTCAGGGACAGCCTGGGCTACTTGAGTCCTTGACTGAAACAAAACAAACAACAACAAAAAGCCCAACCAACCAAATGAAAAGCAAGACAGACAAACAAAACTGGCCGGGGCGGGGGTGACTCTGGAGGGCAGAATTCAGTAGCCCAGCAGTCACGGGAGGAAAACAGAACACAAACAGGGGCGTGTGTACCTGTGAACTTAGTGTTGGGGAGACGGACACAGGAGGATCACTGGAGTTTGCTGTGTAGCTCATCAAAACAGGAAGGTTCAATGAGAGACGTTATCTCAAAAAAATAAGTTGGAACGGGGACGGAGAGATACTTCAGCAAGTATGAGAACCTGTGTTCCAGAGGACCCAAATTCAGTTCCCAGCACCCATGTCAGGGGCTCACAGCTGCCTCTCCAGGCCCCCTTCTGGGCTCCCGTAACAGCTAGCACGGGGCAGGGACTACGGAGAACTCACACTCTTGCAGCCTCTCTTCTGAGTCAGCTACCTTTGTGTTTGGTCTCTGTGGTCCAATGAGGGGGAAAATTACTAAGCTTGGCACAAGAATCTTTATTTTAGTATTTATTGTCTTCGTCTTATGTAGATGGGTGTTTTGCCTGTGTGTATGTCTTTGTACTGCGTGTGCAGTGCTCGTGGAGGCCAGAAGAGGGTGTCAGATCCCCCGGGGTTGGAGTTACAGATGGTTGAGAGCTGCCACCCCGTGAGTTCTGGAAACTGAGCCTGGGTCCTCCGGAAGAGCAGCCCATGCTGTTCACTGCTGAGCCATCTCTCAAGAATTCTTAGAAACAGACACAAAACGTAAAACAGAGTAATAGCACAATTTGGAGCAATTTAGGCCCGGCTCTCCTGTCTCTCGGACTTGGGCTGAATTTTTCTATCTACTTTTGGGGTGGAGAGCAGCAGAGAGTACTTGGGTCTGCGTTATTGTTTGTTGATTGGACTGTTCCACAAACCTGGAGCACGTGAGCATGCACCCCACTACTAAATTATACCCCTGGCCTCCAATTATGATGTTAGAGGTTTGATGCGCTCCCTTGATTTTTAGATTATAAATTCAATCATCAAAGTTAATTACTATCCCTCTAACATATATATGCCTAGGATATATTGTCTCCAGGCCTCCTTAGGCCCTGATCTTCCCAGGGATGTCTGAGGTGGGATGCTCAGCATTGAGGAGTACTTCTCTGAGCTCTGCAAAGGGAAGCCTTACTGCCAGGCCAGAGGTCTTTTGAGCCAAACCAAGCTGTGCTCAGGGAGCTTGGGTGGTGCAGGGGGCGGGGAGTTGACTGTGTCCTGTCTAGAAATAGCAGTGCTACAGTCCCCTGCATCAGCACATGACCACCCAGAACTGAGCAGAGAAGAGATTTCTAGTATTGTTTTTTTGTCATGTAAAACAATGTTTTAAACAATTCAGCAGCGCCCCTGGCTTTCCTGGAGATCAGAGAGGGACAGGAAGGGAGAAAGGGTGTGACAGGGGACAGACAGAGCAGCCAGCAACTGAAAGAACACGGGCGAATCAGAGACAGAAGCCCGCCCCATAATTAGAAAAGCCTGGGAGACCACGTCTGTGTATTCACCTCAACTTCATTCTTGGAGAGAAACCATGTTTTCCTGGCTCTTTTCTTTGGAGGGTTCCAGAAGAAAATGGTTTATTTGTCCTGGTTTGATGTTTTATTTTGTTTTCTTCTGAGATAAGAATTCACTCTGTAGCCCAGGCTTGCCTGGTCTCACCATATAGACCAGGCTAACTGCAAACTCCAGGTGATCCCCTGTCTCAGCCTCTGGAGTGCTGAGATAACAGCTGTTCCCCACCACACACAGCAGAGCCCTTCTTTCTAACATGGTTTGGTGGCTCACCTTGATGTCAGCCGCTGGCTTGAGGCCCCAGGGTCATGACTGGCTGCAAAGAGTGCCATCAGTGAGGGACCAGGAACCCTGGGCCACTAGAAGAACCTATGCTCCCATCCTCCAGCATTTTCTTAGGGCTCCACGTTTAACTTGTAGTCTAGGGATTGGTGGAGACCAAAGCTGAAAACTCAGAAGATGGGAACCAGTAGCCTGACTGTGAAAGCCTCCTCCACCTTTCTGGCTGTCTGGAAACACACGAAATAGGATATAATTTCCTTTCCTATTGAGGTCTCTTGCTGGTAATAAAAAATACAAAACAAATGTGTAAAGTTAAAAAAATGTCTAGGGTTATGATGCTTATATACACCAAGACAGGAAGTACCCCATCCACGCAGGATAAATCAGCCACATGGCCTGGCCTCATATCTGCCCTGCAGGCCTTTTCTGAGCTCAGAGAAAGGACATGTGGCTTCCATCTGCTCTGTGGTGGAAGCTGGTTACCCTCCGGCACTCACCCTGGTGTCTAGGAGAAAGAGCTTCCTTTCAAGGTCTTTGTTACAATTACTTGAAGGCCTGGAGGAGGTTTTGCTCTTTCAGATGAGTCACATGGAAAGGACCATCCTTCCTGAGCGGCTAAAAGCACTTACAGCTCTGGCGGAAGTCCTGAGTGGTTCCCAGCACCCGCATGGCAGCTTACAACACAATAACTCCAGTTCCAGGGGATCTGAAGCCCTCTTCTGGCCTTCAAGGGCTCCTGCATGCATGGACATAGTACACACACACACACACACACACACACACACACCCCTGTGAGCCTGTATAGTTTCTTTACACAATTCCCATCTGCCTAGTGCTTGCCGCAGCAGATGAAGCAGGGGACATGGATGTCTGTATGTCCAGCAATTGCCCAGAAGAACCTTCCAGCTTTCTGATGAGTTCCTAAAACCCAGTTCTGAGCCAGGACAGGAAGTGAAAGCATGGCTGCTGCGGGCATCTGGAAGGTTGTGGAGTACCAGGCACCTACCCATAAGATCCTAGCAAGAGAGGAAGTGCTTTCTGATCAGAAGTTAGGTCTGCCAAGAGCCTGTGACACCCCCCCCCCCCGCCCTGGGGCATCCACACCTTGCAGCACACTTGACTGTTGTGTGTATAGAGTATGGTCTAGTGCCTGAGATGCTCAGAAGGATGGTAGATGGGTCTCATGTGTCCTCTCCTTTTTGCAGACGTTGCAGGTGATCTACCCCTATTCTCCTCAGAATGATGACGAGCTGGAGTTGGTCCCTGGGGACTTCATCTTCATGTCTCCCATGGAACAGACCAGCACCAGTGAGGGCTGGATTTACGGCACCTCGCTGACCACAGGCTGCTCTGGGCTACTTCCTGAGAACTACATCGCCAAGGCTGATGAGTGTAGCACCTGGATCTTCCATGGGTAGGGAGACCCTCTCTCCTGCCCCAGTCAGTGCCACTGATTGCCTGGCTTCCTAGTGGGCAGCCAACCTGAGGCTGCTGTCCATCTCTGGCTGGAGGGTAGCAATGTCTCATGCTGAGCATGGACTGTTTCAGGGCTTCTGTCCACATCATCCTGTACTATTATTCTGGGGTCAGGGGACTTCTCAGAGCAGCTAGACAGATTCCTGTTGGTGGTTTTTGCGGGTTTTTTTTTTGGGGGGGCACCACCCAGCTCCCAAATAAATCACACACAGAGGCTTATTCTTATAAATGCATGGCCTTAGCTTGGCTTATTGCTAGCCAGTTTTTCTTAAATTATCCCATCTAACTTTTCCCTCTAGACTTTTCCTGTTCTCTTACTTCTGTAAATCTTACTCTTATTCCATGGCTTGTTGTATATCTGGTTGGCTGGACCCTGGAGTCCTCCTCCTCCTTCTCTAGCTACTTCTTTTCCCAGATCCTTTTCTCCTTCTGTATATTCTCTCTGCCTGCCAACCCTACCTATCCTTTTCTCCTGCCTTGCTTTTGGCTGTTCAGTTCTTCATTAGATCATCAGGTGTTTTAGACAGGCAAAGTAACACAGCTTCACAGAGTTCAACAAATGCAACATAAAAAAGAAAACACACCTTAAAATAATATTCTACAACTGTTTCTTTCTATGTGGGCCAGACCAATGACAGAAAGAGATTGTAAAGTCAGGAGCCCTAAATATTCCTTCATTTGCTAGGTGACCCTGAGCAAGTCCTCAGACCTGGCATGGAGGTGCCTAGGCAACAGAGACTGTGTCCAAGGTGACAGATAGCTGTTGGAATTTAACAGGAGCATGATGCCTCCCATTCTTTACTAAGGTGACAACCACCTGCCCCTCCTTACACTGTTGTCCTCACCCACACTGGGGTCCATTGTCCAGAAGGAACCATGTTGCATGACCAGCTTTGTCCTGGATATAAATAGAACATAAAGCTCCTTTCTCCTTCCCCATCCAGGGAGCTCAAATCCAGTCACCAGGCTTCCCGTGCCTGTTCAGTTTTCCCTCCCTTTTGTTTCTTGTGTGGCAAAGTTGCCTAGAGGCAGCGCCCTGAGAATCTGCCACATCCCAACCTCCTATTGTTGTTCCTGTCGGAAGGGACCAGAGCGGGCTGACTTCTGCCTGCTGTTTTGCCTGGAGGAAAAGAACAAAGAAGGTCCCCTGTGCTGTAAGCCCCAGAGAAGCCACACACTCAAGATGGGAAAGAACACACTCTTCTTCCTTTGCCTGTGTGACACCCCTCCCCAGCCCACAGGCATCCAGATGCCTCATGCCCTCAAACATCCGGTTTTTTTTAGAAATGTTTCTAAAGCTGGAAATATAGAAGTTGAGACTCTGCAGACACCATTTTATCCCATAAAAATAAATAAGGGCTGGGAGAGACCACATTGGCAAAGTCACACTTACAATCTCAGTGCTGAGAAAGTAGAGATGGGGGTTCAGGGTGGTGGGGAATGTTCAGCCAGCCTAACCCACTTGGTGAGTCACAGGCAGTGAGAAACACTTCCAAAAGAATAAGAAGTGGTGGAAGGCTAGCAACAGGGCTGAATGGGTAGGTGAAAACACTTGTCCCAAGTTCAAACCTCAGGGCACACATGGTAGAAGGAAAAACCCACTCTAGTAGGTTGTCCTATGACCTACACACACACACACACACACACACACACACACACACACACACACACACACTACACACAAATAGATGGATAGATAGATAGATAGATAGATAGATAGATACTGAAATGTTTTGGAGGTGTGTTAATGGGGGGTAGGGAGATGGCCCAGCAGTTAAGTGTAGACAAATTTCTAAACAGTCTTATTAAATAAGAAACACAGAGCCAAATACAGAGGTAATAGCCGAAGAGATCAGAGGGAATAGCCACGACTAGCCTTAGCTTACCACCAGCAGTAGCTTCCATAGAGAGAGTTTCTTCCTGTCTGACCTGCGCTTTTATTGCCTTCCTGTTCTTCCTTCTCATTGGCTCTGAACCCAACCACGTGACTTCCTCGTCACTGCCTGTCTATACAGACCTCCAGGTCTCTATGGTTGGTACTGGGATTAAAGGCTCATGTCACCATGATTGGCTGAGTCCTTGACTACACAGAGACTCTGCCTGCCATGTGATTGGATTAAGGGCATGGGCTTAATCCTCCTGACTCGCTATGTTTATGGCTCGCTATGTGACCTCACTATGTGACCTCTGATCTCCAGGCAAACTTTATTTATTAACATGCAAATAAAATATCACATTTCAGCACAAATAAAATATCGCCAATGTTAACAGCATTTGCTGCTCAATCGTAAGGACCAGTGTTCAGATCCTAGCTCCTACAGGGTCCCTCACAAGCACCTATAACTCCAGCTCCAAGGGATCTGGTGCCTTATTCTGGCTACTGAGGGCCCACACACATACACTCACACAGATGTATGTGCGCACACACAAGCAAAAATAAAACAAATACATTTTTTAAAAGATGGACAGTGCCTAAAGAGTTCAGGGTTGTCCTCTGTTTCCCCCACCACAACACACATACAAACACACTCAAAACAAATTCCGGTCATGTATCACACTTGTAATAGCATTTGGGTCCGGGATGGACCTTGTACACAGTGATGGTCCTTTAATTGCATCATGCAGCATGCTAGCAGCTCAGTTGAAGCTCCCTCTGATGCCATTCAGACAAATCGCCCAGTGACACACCTCTCAGAACATCACCCCAATAAGTGGCTTGTGCACATATTGAGAACTGAAGAGAATTTGCTTGATGAAGCACAGCTCATGGGTCTCCTTTTTAAGCAATGGGCTACATGTGGGGGAAGAGCACACATGTGAAGTCCTGCTAACCCATGTAAGACCTAGCATGTAGACCTCTTTCCTGGCCTAGAATTCAGCCTACAGCATGGGGAAAACTGACTGGCCTCACTCGGGGCACCGTGGAAGGTCTATGTGTCATCTTTTGTTTTGAAGATAATTGTTGGTGTTATTTCCTGGGAACTTTGAGATTAAACTATCAGGTCCACAGCTGACTCTGCTAAGAGTTAAGAGTGTCAAAATACAAGGGCTGGGCATTGAGACTCTGAGATTGAGAATTTGAGTTTTAGTCATGTTATATCCTAACCCTAACTCCTTCACATACCAGCTGTGTAACCTTGCCCAAGCTGGATTACTTCTCTGGGCCACCAAAGGAGAGAGAATCATTGCACATACAGTAGAGGCTGTGGAAACTACAGTAAAGGTTAGCTTCACAAGATCTGTGGGGACTGTACAGCAGTACTGGCTGCAGACTACCTGCTAGTGTCTGGAGCATTTTTTCTCTGTTCACCAGACCTCATTAAACTAAACGCCTCTTCTGTAAAAATGGCCTGACAGGTGAGCTGCATGTTATTGCTTACCCCCAGAGATAGAATTGACTCACAGAGGCATAGCATAGCTCAGCTCCATGGTAAGACGGGCCTTCTTAGGTGAGCCTAACCAAAGATGGACAGTCGTCAGGAGATACATGAGCCACCTGGCTTGACCCTTACTGGCTTCATGAAAAGCTGTACAGAGGGTTCATGCAGTATACAGGGACTTGGGGTATTGGTGGCATTTATACCTCTCCCCAACCAGTGCTCCTCAGCCTTCTGGATAGCTAAGAAGAATGTTTTCTCACTGCCCTTTTTGGTGGTCATTTGTTCATGAGTGTCCCTAAGTACCTTCTGGCTGATGCTGGCTCATTGTGCTCTACAGTGGGGTGAGCTGCTGGCCCTCGAACAGGCCTAGCATGTTCTGGGCAGGAGCTGGAATCTTCCTGCTCCCTGAGAAGGGGCTCTGGGTGTCAGACCTGCTTCCTGTCCACCCTAGTCTGGCACTGACCCCGAGCTGTCTCAGGGGGAGCCAGGTCCTTTGATTGTAGTGATGTTGAAGACAGGAAGGGAGCTGCCATTCTCCTCAGCAAGGGAACAGGAGGGAGAGAAAAGGCCCTGTCATTTTCTTTCCAGCTGTGATCAAGTAAAGACGTTACAGACATGGGCAAGGGAGGTATCAGCATGATTCCAGACAGCTAGACATTGGAGGCCTGGAGCTTTGATGAGCCAGACAGGAAAACTGAAGTTTCTTCAATTGTGTGCCGTTGGGGAGGCTCTCTGCTTAAAATAAAGGGGAACAGCTGGTCTATTAAATTGTGTGAATGCCTCAGATTTCCTTGAGCTATAGTTACTTAAATTTGCCCATAACGGGTTTAATTTGACCGCACATCATGCTAAACAGACACAGCTGTATTGAGATACAGGCCCCTGGTTCTGCCTGTTAGGCTGTGGACAGTGGTCTGTGAGGAGCAGGACGAAGCCCAGAGCACATCCGTGCCTCTGCTATGCACAGGGCTGCAAATCTCTCAGGGTCTGACACCTTTTCCTGAATGTACAGTCAGGCTGAGGACATAGCTCAGTTGGCACAGTGCTTGCCTAGTATGCCTGGAGCCCTGGGTTTGGTACCACCACGCCCAACATCAAAGTTCATGATGTACATGTATGACAACATCCTTATGAAACTCATATGCTGTACAAGGAATATATGTCATAAGAAAATAGAGGTAGGTGATTTTTAAAAACCCGAAAACCAGTTAGCTTACTGAATTTAGAAAATGTGAAAAAATAAAAAATAAAATCCTATTAAGCATACTATGTTAAAGACAAATACTGCGGAGTGTATGCTGGCAAACCTGCACAGACCATAGTGTCCACAGACACAAACCCAGACTTGATGGAGCCATCTGGACCTTTCCAAGAGCAAGAAATGCAAATACTTCCTTTTGAAACTGCCCAGTGGCCCAGGAGGTGTTGGTTGGATATGCCCAGGGGCCATATTTAAATATCAGGACTGGACCTGCCTCAATGGAATCTACCAGGCTGAGCTGAATTCCCAGGGGAGACCTTGCCGTGGAGTAGGTGGGAATGGGGTGTGGATTGTGAGAGAAGGTTGGAGGAGGGAGGACAGGGGAACCTGAGGCTGATGTGTAAAATTAATTATAAAATAAAATAATAATTTAAAAAATGAAAAAAAATCAGCCCTCATTATATAAAGCTTTGGAAAGCTGTAGTGTGTGTAGTAATTTTGGTGTGGCGTGTTTGGACAGTTTTGCTCTCAACCAGATCACCTCTGGGCTTCCATAGTTACAGGGGCATGGCCAGAAATAAGAGTTCTTGGCTCACAGCTCCAAACATCTGGCAAGAGTCAGATCCTTTGAAATAACCCAGTTTGTAATCATCTTCTTGGAGATGCTATGGAGGCAAGCACAGGCAGGGTAAGGGGTAAGGGAGAAAAGGGCTCTGTTCCTGAGGGTCTTAGAGTCGTGGGCAAGTGGTGCTGGGAAGACATCTCCGCTCACATCCCTCAGCTGGAAACTACCATGGAAAAGATTAAAGGCGTCAGGAACTGTTTGTTTCGCTGCAGCGACAGAAAGAGCTGGAACACTGGTCCATAATTGATACCTCATTATTCTTTAACATGTCTTTGCTGCCAACCCTGCCTGTAGCATCCTAATAAGCCTAGGATCACTGGACCCCATCCCTGCCCAAAGGGATGCGTGCATCTGTTCTCGGCTCTGAGAACTGTCCGCCCCTTGTTTATTAACTGTAAGACTTAAGTAAAAAAAACAAGCTGTTCTTGCCTGGGGATGGGGCGCTCCCTGCTCAGGTTCCCAAACACCCGTATGACTAGACAGTCCTTTGTGCTCATTCCCATACTCCTGTTGAGCCTCAGCATGAAGAGCTGATGACTCCTGGCCAAAGCAGTTAACCCTTTCCTCTCTTCCTCTGCAGTTCATACTCCATCTTAAATACGGTGTCATCCAACTCGCGCACATTTGGTGATGGAGTATTAGAGAGGCGGCAGTATGAGGACCAAGGACTTGGGGAGACGGCGCCTCTCACTATCATCTGCCAGCCCATGCAGGTAAGGCTGGCTGATCATGAGGGTCATGTCACGTCCTTGAATCTAATCGGGATGTTTTAAGGACCATCCTCAGCATTGACCTTGCTCCTTTCAAAGGGTCCCTATCCTTATGGGGAGACAGTACACATGATCATAAAAGACACACAGCAATCCAAAACTAGGAAGAGATGGGTGAGTGGTGCTGACTATGGACATCACCATGTGGGTTTGCAAGGCCATCCCAAGGAAGGAAGAGGAGGCTTTCTCCTCAAAATAGGAAGAACGCCCATATTTGTACCAGTAGAATGAGGTTCTTAGCATAGTTCTTGAACTTGAGAATTCAGTGTACTGTTAACACTTTTGGGACAGGCTGGAGAAAGGAGAAGGAGGAGTTCTCAAGCAGAACAGAGACAAGTTGAAAGTTCAACACGCTAAGGATGGAAAGGGAGGATGCACATTTTTGTCTGGAGCCGGGCATTTGAATGAAGGCACATCTGGAGAGCAGGGGGCAAAGTCCACAGCACCAATGCACACATTAGCCCTGCCAATACAAAAGGAAGCCGGTGGAAGAGTGTTGGCCAGCAAGGACTGGGCAGCCCAAAGCAACTGGGAACATCTTGTGCATCAGGAGGAAGGATGTGGAAACATCTGTGCAGCTCCCCTAGCAGCTGTGGAGACCAATAGTTGACTCAGTATGCCTCTGTCACCATTGAGAAGTTGCAGCTTTCCCCCTAAGCTCATTCTAGAAATACCAATATATGCAGTCAGATAACAGAGCGCACAGGATGATTAGAATGTGCAAAAAGTGGCTGGAGAGAGAACTCAGCAGTTAAGTTCACTGATTGCTCTTCCAAAGAGCCCAGGTTCAATTCCCAGCACCCACATGACAGCTTTTAACTGTCTGTAATTCCAATCCTAATGTGTTCTCTGGCCCCTGTGGATACTGCACACATGTGGTACACATACATGCATGAAGGCAAAATTCCCATACACATAAATAATAAAATTTTAGAGAAAAGAAAGGCAAAGCAGGTCACTGGATATGCAGTAGGCACGAGGCAGACATGTGTGACGGAGGTCCTTGAAGGAACTGATGACATCTCTTTGGAGTAGACAGCTGCCCTTCTAGATGATCATCTCTACATTAATGGCAGGTTTGACCTGTGAACTGTACCTTGAGTTCCCCTCCTGTTACAGTAGAGGGCAGCAAAGAGCAGAGCACATTCACAATCCTTCATTCTTCAAAACACCTGCAGGTAGCTCATGGGCACCCGAGAGTAATTTGTGAGATCTGTAAGAGTTTATTATCCTCGCTTTACAAGCAGGCTGAACTAAATCCAAGGCAGTTAGGGAGATTGTCCAAAGTCATACATTAGCAGAATTTGTCCTAGAGCTCCACTCACTTGGCATCAGGGTGCTGTGTCTGTGCTTACTCTTTGCTGTTCATTCTCCGCAGCCCCTGCGAGTCAACAGCCAGCCTGGGCCCCAGAAGCGATGCCTCTTTGTATGTCGGCATGGGGAGAGGATGGATGTTGTATTCGGGAAGTACTGGCTATCCCAGTGCTTTGATGCCAAAGGTGAGTGTCAGTACTTTCTCCATCTAGCCAGTTGGAATCTCTGTGCTTTCGGTTACCCACAGTTAACTATGATCTAAAACTAGGAAGTGGAAAAGTCTCAATCAAGCTGTCCTAGTTAGAGTTTCTACTGCTGAAAAGAAACAGCATGACCAAAAAGCAAGTTGGGAAGGAAAGGGTTTATTTGGTTTACACTTCCACATTGTAGTCCACCATCTGAAGGAAGCCAGGACAGGAACTGAAATAGAGCAGGAACCTGGAGGCAGGAACTGATTGAGGCAGAGGCCATGGAGGAGTGCTGCTTACTGGCTTGCTCCCCATGGCTTGCTCAGTCTGTTTTCTTATAGAACCCAGAATCACCAGCCCACGGGTGGCACTACCCACAATGATCCGGCCCCTCCACCATTAATCACTAATTAAGAAAATGCTCTTACAGGCTTGCCTACAGCCCAATCATATGGAGGCATTTTCTCAATTGTGGTTTCCTCCTCTAAGATGACTCAAGGTGATGTAAAATTAGCCAGCACACAGGCACTTCATAGGTTTTATATTATGGTCCCTCCATTCTGAGTAATGTGACAAAATCCATCTGTGTCCCATCTAGGTCATCATCCCTTGGTTCAGTGTATCCACAGTACATAGCACCCATCTATTTCTTGCCTAATATCATCTTGGTTATACAGTCTGTCAGTATCATTTGCCTCTCTTCACTTGATGACATACACATGGTATCCTTCCATACGAAGTCCACATACACTGCAGTAAGATATTTTGTGTGAGACATCTCTGTAAAGTTGCATTACGGTATATCATTTTATTTTTCCCCATTACTGTGGCTGACTTATAAGTTAAATGTTCATGTAGGTATGCTTTTGTGGGGAAAAAAAACATAGTCTGTTCAGAATGTCTGTGGTTTTAGGCATCTAGTGGGGCTCTTAGAATGGCATCACCTGTCTCTAAGGGGTGGTGGTTGATGGTCTGCACAGCAATGCATACTCATAACGGCCTCTAGGGGGCACAGTCAAGCTACTTTTATATGCAGGTAGTCATCATATACAGGCAGTTACAAAATTCTTGGCATCTCTAAGTCCTTCTTGGTTGTTCCAACTCATAGGGGAAGAGATAAGCATTTTTGTCCCCATTCTATAAACTGGGGTATCAGGGAGCAAAGAGTGGCTGTGTCTTGCCCGTATTCAGACAACAAAATTAGTTCAGAGACATGCTGATTCTGTGTCCAGAGTTCCTGCTATGACATCACTGTGGGCCATCTGTTTCCATTCTTATTTGAGTGGCATCTTATTTGAATGGGAGCCTTGCCTGTGTCTGGTTGTTATATTCACTGAGAAATCACCTCATCACCGTCATCGGCAGAAGGGAGAGTGGATTCTAAGTCAATCTGCTGAAGAAAAAGTGTCAGATTTGATGTTTTCCATTGGCTTCAGGTGGTTCGATTCAGTGTCTTTGACAAAGAAGGAGGAGGGAGGGCTCAGGATCACTGAGGAAAGTCTCAAGTAAACAAGAAGTCTATGCAGCTTTTATTTGCTCTTCGTCTTCCACCAGGCCGCTATATACGCACCAACCTGAACATGCCTCATAGCTTACCTCAGCGGAGCGGCGGTTTCCGGGACTACGAGAAAGATGCTCCAATCACTGTGTTTGGGTGTATGCAGGCAAGGCTAGTGGGTAAGGGCTCTGTGACTGCATAGCTTCTCCTGGCTCCTTCAACAGACCCAAACCGTGGGTGTGCAAACACACTTCTTGGGGCTTTCTTTTTTGTATTTCTTTAGTTGGATTTTTTGAGATGATTATGAGGCAAGGTGAGCCGGGGCTCGCATGGGAGTCATCTGTAAGGAAGGAACAGAAGGGAGAGAGGGGTGTTCTTGGTGGAGAAGACAATATAAACAAAATCACAGAGGTTAGACATAGCATCGAGAGATCCCTGCAAGCTAACGGTTCGGTGACTAAAGGCACTTAGAACAAAAGCCTGGTGACCCCAGTTCAATCCCAAGAACCTACATAAAGGTGAGGGAGGGAGCTAATTCCATAAACTTGATTTCTGACCTACAGATCTCTCTCTCTCTCTCTCTCTCTCTCTCTCTCACTCACTCACTCACTCACACACACACACACACACACACACACACACACACACACACGCACCACCACCACCACCACCAACAACAACAACAACAACAAAACAACAAAAATAATAATAAATACTTTTTTAAAAAGTAGCATTACGAGTACAGGGGAAACTTAGGTGGTTGGTGGTTCATGCCTTTAATCCCAGCATCTGGGAGGCGGAGGCAGGCTGATCTCTGTGAGTTCGAGGTCAGCCTGGTCTACAGAATGAGTTCCAGGACAGCTAGGGCTGTTACACAGAGAAACCCTGTCTTGAAAAAAGACCTAAATAAATAAATATAATAATAAAGAGTACAGGGGTTGCTGAGAGCCCTTCTAATTTCTAGAGCACAAGTTGAGTCAGGTCAAGAGAAGGTTCTGGCAAGGTAAGAAAGCCCATGGAAGATAGTGGCACCACATTGAGACATTTAGAGTTCACCTCGTGGAGAAAAGAAGGGACCCACACAAGGAGGCATTAAAGCGTTAGATGGGTTTCTGGTGTTCCAGGGTCTGCCTGCACAGCTGAGATTCGGGTTAGCACACTGGAATCAAATGGAGGGTTTTGGCTTCTTCCTAGTAGAGGTCAGAGCATCACCCTGTTTGTAGGCCTCCCCAAGAGGGCATTTTGTTGCATGCTGGTACCAGAGGGAAGGAAAGAGGCACGAAGAGGCGTGTTGCTTGGCCTCTTCCAGGGATCCGGCTGACACTGCTGGCGCTCTGTGAGCTGCTGGGAAAGGGAAGTGTATGGGTCTGCTTGGCACGGTTCTATCGAGGGTCAGGATGACGCCCAGGAGACGCTCTCAAGCTGACTCTCTGTTGATTTGCTCGGCAGGTGAAGCCTTGTTAGAAAGTAACACCGTCATTGATCACGTGTATTGCTCTCCATCCCTACGCTGTGTTCAGACTGCACATAATATATTGAAAGGTAAGCCTCGGCTTGGCAGAGAGTTATGGCGTTCATCCCGCTGTTTCTTGGCACTTGCTACAGAGTTAAGGAGCTTCAAAAACTGGAAGTTCATTTTGTTTTTTGTTTTTCGTTTTGTCTTGTTTTGTTTTGAGACAAGGTTTCAAGGTGACATGTAGCCCGGGTTACCCTCGAACCCGCAGCAGTCCCCCTGCTTCAGCCTCCTAAGTGCTGGGATGACAGGCTTGAGCCTCCATGGCTTCCGCAAATCTTTAAATTTTACTGAGGATTCTTTCACAATGTGACCAACCTTGCCCAAAAGTCCTGCGCCTAGTAATGTAATGCAGAGAGAAGGGGTACTAATAATTTCCTCTAAGAATTTTAAGCTGTCTTGGGTGGATTGTAGCTGCACAAATAGTCACACCTTTTACAGACATGATTCTTTCTCTTGGCATTTAAGCAGTTGGATCTGTTGTTTGTCTTATGTGTACAGCAGCAGCTGAGAGGTTAGGAGTTCCACATCGTCGACATCTTGCTTTCTTCAGTTAATCAGAAAAAACGTACTTACTCACTTACTTTTGAGACATGGTCTCCCTGGGTAGCCTTGACTGGCCTGGAACTCACAGAGATCCACCTGTCTCTACCTCCCAAGTGCTGGGAGTAAGGGTGCCAACCTCTGTGCCCCACGGACTGGGAAGGCTTTAAAAGCACTGTTGCTGTGGAAGTTCTCACCCTAAAATCCATGGCAGTTGGTGTTGGCACAATCTCCATTCTCATTCCATTGGAAAGAAGACAGGGGCTGGGGAGGCGGGGAGTTGGATTGAACTTGAGCCAGATAAACAAATGAGCCAGAAATAAAGAAGCCAGCAAAGAATTTGACACAACACTTGAGTCCTCTGCTCTTTAGCCTTCAGTAAACCTTCCTCAGTACAGAGACAGCTCTGTGTTTGCTGTGCACAGAGACACTGGGCTAAAGGCGGTGTAAAGAGAGCTAAGTGAATCAAAGGGAATTTTTTCTTCTCCGAGACAATCACACTGTGATAAAACAGAACGTGTGCACTGTCACATGTAAATATTCAACACTGGGTTCCCTATAGACAAAGCAGGTGATTTGTGTGACGGTCAACTACAGGGTAAGCCGCCGTACAGTAGTGGGTGCCACGAGGCTAGCTGAAGGGTTTGAGTTTGAGTTTTGTTTTGTAAGACATCATGGACTTTAGAAAGATTTATAATGTAGAAATGAGTGGGGACGGGGGTGGCGGGGTGCACACCTGTAATTCTTGCACTCCAGAGGAAGCCCAAACAGAAGGATTGAGAATTTTAAGTCAGACTAGGGTACATAGTGAGACTTTGTCTCTGACAGTAGAGAGAGAGTCACAAGCTTGGACAAACTGAGTAGTGACTGGTGGAGGGGAGAGTTTCTCTTCAATCAGGTAACAGCCAGCATACATAGTCGAGGTGCAGCCAGAGTAATAAATGCACATGCTGGTAAACAAAAAAAAAAATGTACTTAATTTTTTAAACACATGCTTTATGTATAGCTGTACAATTTACATCCTAACTAAATTTACAGTTTACACTATATAACACAAAATTGATAAACCTTGTCCAAACCTGGGTGCTTACAACTTAAGTGCTATGTTGAGTCGAGTAGGAATCACTGACTTGTAATTAAAAAGATTGTTTTGAGATTATAGTATAATTACATCATTTCCCCCTCCCTTTCCTCCTTCCAGACCCTCCCGCACATCCCAGCCTGCTCTCTCTCATGACCTCTTTCTTCATTAGTGCTTATACATATGCATGTGTGTGTGTAAATATGTAAGTACAGCCTGCTCGGTTTGTACAATGTTACTTGTGCATATGTTTCCAGGCCAAGCATTTAGTATGGGACAGCCATTCTGTATGCTCTTCCCAGGAGAAAACCCCTCTCAGCATTTCCCAGTTGCTCACAGTTCCTTATGTAGGGTTGAGGCCTCGTGGGTTTTCCCACCCCCTCCACCATCCTGTCTGTTGGTGTCATCTTTGTTCAGCTCATATTTAGGCAGTCCTGTCTGCGAGGCTTAATGAGTACATCTTCTGATGTTCCTAGGAGACATACTCTTGTAGCAAACTCTTATTTCTTCCTGCCCCCCACCCCGCCTTTCTCAATGTCCACCTGAACCTTAGGTGTCTAAGTGTTTTGTATATGTATCTTTGGGGACTGGGCTCCACAGTTCTGCATTTGATTGGCTGTGGTCTTCTGTAGTGTGTTTCATTTGTTGCAAAGAGAAGTTTCCTTGATGAAGGGTGAGGACTATACTTGTCTGTGGGTATAAGGATGAATATTTTAGAATGTAGTTGGGAATTGTTCTGGTTTAGTAAACCAGTGGTTTCAGGTTTCCCCCCAAAATCCATGACTTTACCAACCTCTCCCCACTTCCCCCCAGCAGTTGGCTAGATTTCTGTTACCAGGCATGATTTCCTTCTCATTGAGCAGGTCTCATGTCCAATTAGAGAGCTCTTGGCTATCATGCCACTGCTACGCCATTAGGGTTATCTTGCCATGCTTATCATTGTGGTTATAGACATTAGAGCTGGGTAGGACTTTGGGTGGCTTCCCACCTTTGGAAGCTTGCATGGTACATCCTACTCAGCCTGGTAATTTTTGTAATAGTGTGTCCTGTGGTTCATTTTTCCACTGACAATTTAGTGAGCCTTCTTCATCTTCATTTTCTTCATCCCCAAGGTTTACAACAAGACAATCACTTGAAGATCCGGGTTGAGCCAGGCTTATTTGAATGGACAAAGTGGGTTGCTGGGAGCACATTACCGGCATGGATTCCTCCATCAGAGTTAGCTGCAGCCAACCTGAGTGTTGATACAACCTACAGGTAACCTCTGACTTGCTGTCTCCCTAGGGTCCTGTCTCCTGCCCTGCTACCATGCCATGTTCATCATGCAGATGATGGACCTTACAAGGTCTCCAGGAACTTGTTCAGAAATCAGTGGTAGAAATCAAGCTATGATTTCAGAAATCAAAACTAGACGCAAACCCAGTGTTTCCCTGCATTGAATGTTAGCATAAATTATGCTCCTTACCCCACCCACTCTTATGTTCAATTTCCTAACTTTATTATATCTACTTCAGTGTAGTAGTAAAACCATTTCATATTTTAGGGACACACACAAATAAGGTGGTAATAAAACAGCTCAGTGGATTTGGGAAGTAACAGTGTGTCTGTCACCTTCCATTTTCACTTTAAATTTTCCGAATCACTTGCTCTTTTATCCTTTTGAGACAGGGTCTCATTATGTAGCCCAGACTGACCTGGAACTCATGATTCTCCTGTCTGTCTCCCAAGGGCTATGACTCCAGGCATGGGCCACCATGTCTGGCTTCCACTGCATTTTGAATTCCTCTTTCTGTGTTCATTTATTATTTCTATGATCTTGGAAAGTAAAAGTAAATAAAGTGTGTGTGTGTGTGTGTGTGTGTGTGTGTGTGTGTGTGTGTGTGTCTGCACACACACAGACATGTAAGCACTCTACTGAGCTATGTTCCCAGCCCAGAAAGCCATTTTTATGTATACGACAGTCAACATGGGTGGTAAAATATTTTGTGATCATGCATGGAACTAATAACAATGACATTACTTTCTATTATCTATTAATAATTTCCTGTGTCTTGGGTTCTGTGTGTTGCCTTGCAGCCACTCTAGTCCTGTTTATTGCTATTTCTATTAGACCATACTCTGTGCTACGATATATTTTTTATGCTCCCAGATGACCAATCTGCATGCCTGGTAAAGAATTAACCAATAATAATACAGTGGCAATACCAATCAAAAACCCACCCAAACACTTGGAGGAAAGACCTGAAATCACCACCATTCCTGTAGAAAATGAAACTCCTCTCTCTTAGAGCAGAATTTGGCAAAGTGACCAGTCTACATAGAATTTCCTTCCTTGTGCTCGTCTGTTGGCCTCTCCTGTGTGAATAAGCACTGGGTTCCTGGACAAGATGGGAGAGAGTATCCTTCTCCACATCCCCTCTTCTGCTCTGTGGATAGGAACTAAGATAACCCAGTGACTCTGCTCTGGGCTACTCCCTAGCTTAAGAGAATTAGCTTTCCTCAAACATAACATTAAATCGGACTCGTTGCTAGCACACCTCACATGATCTGTCCTCTCTCTGGCCACTGTTTTTCTCTTTCTTGGGGGAAATAGCAATAGAATATTGTTCCCGTGCCAATGCCATCCCCTTTCTGTCAGGTGACAGCCGACATTGGTATAATAACTCCCCCTTCTCTCCATCCAGCCCCATCCAAGTCATCTTGGGGTGGGTGGGTTTTAGTTTCCTCTGTGCATGTGTTCTACACTATTTCCCAAGATGACCTACAAAGTTCTGCAAAGGCATTTCCGCTGAGCTTTTCACTGCATGCCAGATGTGTCCCCCAAGCCATACACCCACACGTTGTGCAGGCAGAATGAATGCTGGGAATTGCAGGATCAAACATGGTCCTTATTCTAGGGTTTCTTTTCCATTTTAAAATTCAGTGTAACATTTTCTGTCAGTGTTGAGTGGGAATAGGAAGCCTCGAATTCCATGAATAAGTTGAGAAAGCCAAAAGTAAAGCATATGTGTGGTGATACTTTATTTGTAAAATGTGATTTTATTTGTATATTAATAAAGTTGCCTTGGGGTCAGAGCAAGCTATAGCAGAAGCTGGGCGGTGGTGGCACATGCCTTTAATCCCAGCACTAGGCAGGTCTCTGTGTGTTCAAGGATACAGCCAGCATGGCGACACACACCTTTAATTCACAGTACCAACCATAGAAGACCTGGAGGTCTGTACAGACAGGCAGTGATGAGGAGGTCATGTGGTTGGGTTTACAACCAATGAGAAAGCAGAACAGAAAGTCTATAAAAAAGAAAAAACACACAGAAATAGGTCTCTGGCAGAGAGGAAAGACAGAGCAGCAGTGAAGGGTAAGGTTTTCAGCTCTCAGCTATTGCTCTGACCTCTTGGCTTTTAACTCTGCAATTGGCTCTGTGTTTCTTATTTAACAAGATGGTTACAACTACACATATGAGAGGCAATATGGTAGAGTTAACCACTATGTCACAAATGGCACCAAGTGAATAGGCCAGCAGATCTCAACTTGTAGGGGTCAAATGACCTTTTGCAAGGGTCTTCTAAGACTATCAGAGAACACAGACATTTACATTACAATTCATATCAGCAGCAAAATTACAGTTATGAAGTAGCAACAAAAATAATGTTGTGGCTGGGGGTCAGCACAACATGAGGAACTGTGTTAGAGGATCGCAGCCTTGGGAAGGTTGAGAACCGCTCGAATAGACCTTTGGAGCAAGTAAATGGAGCTCAAATGGTGACATGAAAACCAGTCCCAAGAGTCAGCATAATCAGAGTCAAGCACGCTCTGCTTAAAGAGCCTCCGGGACCCAGTAGTTAAGGGTGCCTGCTACTCTTGCAGAAGACTTGTGCTTGGTTCTCAGCACCCACGTGACTGTTCACAACTGTCTGTAACTCCATTTCCAAGTGATCGGATGCCTCTTCTGATCACCTCATGCTCCTGCGCACATGTGGTACACTTCTATACACTTGGCCACATGCACATTAAAAAGTGAATGAATGAATGAATGAATGAGTTTTAAACAAAAAAGTGTCTTGGCTCCTTGCAACAGGGCCATGCAGAGCAGGAGGGAAGGACTGGAAGCTCTGCCAGGCTAGTAACTCAAAGCTGGGCATCACCCATGGGCAGCAAGAGCAGCCTGTGGGCTGTGTGTAGAAAGCAGGCTAGGGAGCCAGGCCAAGAATACAAGAGAGAAAAACAAAAACAAAATAGTCTACAACTGGGAAGCACTTCAGAGCAGGGCACAGGGCCCTGACACTTGGTTGTAGTGGGAGGGCCAGGGAGAACAGAGGACTGAAGGAGGTCACAGATGTGGGGTGCAAGTGGGGTGAGCTTTGAATGCAGCTCAAGGCAAAGCCTGCCCTATATATTGGACCAGTGCAGGTTGGAGAAGAGGGTAGTCATGGGAGAATGATGGGAAAACCACCAGAGAACACTTAAGTGCCAGATACAGTAAGTAGTTGAAAGCTACCCTGACTCTAAAGGCAATACAGGGCCTTGTAAGTATAGTTAGCAACATGATAGGTCCTGCTTATGGGAGAAACCTAGACTCTGCCTCATGACCATCGGGACATCCTTCAAGATACTGGGAGAAGCCAAAGGAAAGAACAGATGAAGAGCTAGATTCTAGGATCCAGTTTTTCATTGTTACCAATCTCAAATATGACAATGTGGTCTTACCCATGAAGTGAATCCCTGACCATACAATGTGGCCTTTGTTACAGAATAGGAGAGAGAGTGGAGCCCTTGGGAGACAGGACAACAACAATGAAAGTGGAGTTCCATCAGAGGTGGGGGTGGACAGAAAGGCCAAGAAGAGGAATTCATCCTAGAACAAAGATGTCTATTCCTAAGTGGTAGTGACTCTTGCCTCTACGTGTCCTCCAGGGAAGAGTTGGGGGTCAGCATCAGGAAGCTTCCTGGGAGAAGTGAGCCTGTTGAGTAAAGATTAGGAAAAGCAAGTTTCCTCCAAACATAGAAGTATTGGTTTCCCTGGTAGTAAAATAGAGCACCGAATGGGCAGGACTTTGGTTTTGTGTTTGTTTGATTGGTTGGTTGACTGATTATCTATTTGTTTGATTGACTGGTTGTTTGGTCTGTTACTTGAGAGAGTGTTTTGCTATGTAGCCCAGGCTGGCCTTCAGCTTCCACTGGAGTTCTCCTGTCTTAGCCCCGTGAGAGCTGAAATTTCAGATTTGTGCCAGCATACCCAGCTATGATGGGGGATCTTGAAGAGAACACTGTCAGAAACTGTCCTGTGTAAGAGGTTCAGTCCACAGGGCTCATCCAAGACCCAGCTTCCAATCTCAGCTCTTAAGAGTAGCTAAAGACTCAAGTCAGCTGTCACCTCGGAGCTGGTTTGGTCACCTAGAGACTTAGGATATGTGCAAGTGTTGCTGGGAAGACTGTCCTGGAAGAATGAAGGCTGTGCACTTTAAGGGTGCTCTTGATACAATGGGGGCCTCTCAATAAATATTTTCCATATGAATTTTAACAATAGTGATTTAAAAATTATAATCAAGATGCCATGTGAATTTTGAGAGCTCAACACCACCTGCACCAGGCACCACACATTCAACAATTAAAGACACAAGAAAATGGAAAAGGCATAGGGCATAGATAAAACAAATATTTCATGGACCAGAAACTCCATAAAATAAAGGTGGAGTAAGCAGACCAAAGTGGGCCCCACAGGCATTGGTGACTGGTCACCATGATGACTACTTTGATTCTCCTATCAAATGCCTTTGTAGATTGTACCACAGTTATGGTTTCTGTCTATAGCCTCCCCACCTGGTCCACTCAGGGAGCTTCTCAAGTGGAGAAATGAATTCATCTTTATGGCTTTTCCTGGTGCTGGGTACATGGTTTAAAATAAGATACAGGGGTTGGGATTTAGCTCAGTGGTAGAATGCTTGCCTAGCAAGGACAAGGCCCTAGGTTCAATCCTCAGCTCTAAATAAATAAATAAATAAATAAATAAATAAATAAATAAATAAATAAACAAACAAACAAATAAATAAATAAATAAATAAGATGCGGAGCAAAAGAAGGACAAGGCCCTAGGTTCAATCCTCAGCTCAAAATAAATAAATAAATGAATAAATAAGATGCAGAGCAAAAGAAGGACAAGGCCCTAGGTTCAATCCTCAGCTCAAAATAAATAAATAAATGAATAAATGAATGAATAAATAAATAAATAAATAAATAAATAAATAAATAAGATGCAGAGCAAAAGAAATGGCCGATGGGAATTTCATAGGCTCAAAAATAGGTGGATGGCACACCTGTTTTTCAAAGCTCATTGTGAATAAAGCTGCCAAGGAAAGCTTGGGCACTCCAGGGGTTCTGTGTGGAGGGAGCCCACCTCCACCTCACTTCCTGTTAGCCAGGTGGTTAGGACCCTAAATGTTAGGACTAGTAATGTCAAGAAAAAGTATGCAGTCTGCTTAAGTGTGTCTCTGTGCGTAAGACATTCCCTGAATGCCTCATTTTTCCAGTGAGTCACTGTGAGTGACACTGTAGCTTTTAAACCTCAGCATCTGCCCTGATGGCAATTCTCTTCCCTGTAACTCCTTCCTTTCCAGAGAAATGGATAAGCAGAAATATGGGATCTTCCAAAAGATCTGGAAATAATGTAGAGTGACATCATTTCTTTATCTCAGGATCAAAATGTCAAGATGTTTCCTTTGTTCCCTTTTCCATTGCAGACCTCACATTCCAGTCAGCAAGTTGGTGATTTCCGAATCCTATGACACCTACATCAGCAGAAGTTTCCAAGTGACGAAAGAGATAATAAGTGAATGTAAAAGCAAAGGTAGGTGGCATTATTTGGGACTCCATATTTAAATATGTGAACATCTCTCCCTTGTGATTTTTGAACTCTTCAGGATGTTTGAATTTGCTTTTTCAAGTTTAATGAAAGACAAATGGTTCCAGGCTCTCTGGTGGAGCTTTTCACATTCAATCTGTGATGTTCAATGAGGATCTAACACGGTAGACATTGCACAGAAACCCAGTAGATGCCATCGCTCCGTTAAGTAAGCTGGGCTCTACATTGTAGCTCGTCATTTTGTATCCTATGGAGGGATGCCCAGTTATAATTTCCAGAAGTCCTATAGAATAATACTATTTACCTGCAGTGATTCGGGATGGGAATATCTACACACAAACTCGCCCACAGAAATGCATACACTGCCCCTGCTGTGACTAGCCAAGAGCAGTGTTGGGTAACACTCAAGTCTGTTTGCATCTTGGAGACTGGTCTCAAACAACTAGATTTCTTTAAAACCAACTGCCCACCATGAGTTTTAGGTTAACCTATTTATACTCAGGGAGCAAAAATTTTAACTACATACATGCAGATGATAACAGTGGGTAGTCATGGGCACCTGAGGATGGATTTCCCACATTTCGGTTATTACTGATAAGCTACTCACTACCATGGAGATATGTGAGGTGTGCCCTCAACTGTGAGGTCTCAAATGCTTACCATTCTGCAGTGGTGACATTTAAAACTGTATTAGAATGGCTGGGTCGGGGAGCCTGCAGATATAGAGTGGTAAGCTTGTGGTGTCTTGATTGCGGTGATAGTTACACAGAGACATACATGTGAAGGCATCACTAAAAACCATGTGCTCACACACAAAGTGGTGCTGATGAGATTCATGAGACCAGAATCGTGAGTGGTACCCACATCTATTTCCCTGGTTTTGATGGAAAGCCACTTCATGAAACGTGGATTTGTTGGGGAGGCTGGGTGAAGGGACATGAGACCTCCTTGCCCCAGTAGGATATGGGGGTATAACTTCCTATAAGTCTGTAATTATTTCACTTTTTTTTTTGAGACAGGGTTTCTCTGTAGCTTTGGAGGCTGTCCTGGAACTCACTCTGTAGACCAGGCTGGCCTCGAACTCACAGAGATCCACCTGCCTCTGCCTCCCATGTGCTGGGATTAAAGGCGTGCGCCACCACCGCCGCCACCCGGCTCCACTTTTTATTTTTGAAAATAATGTTTAGTTCTTTTTAAATCATCGTACAAGATACTAGATATTATTATGACATGCAAGGTGTTTGATATTATTATGAACATTTTCAAGAGAAGTGTGTTTTAGTGGATTCTCCTACCCCAAATTTACCTATTAATTTGCTGTGTCCAGAACATTATGCGTGATAGAAATATTCTATCACTGAACTCTATCCCTAGATTTCTTTAAAAAATTTTAATTAGCATATAATAATCATACATATCTATAGAGTGCCATGTGATTTCAGTCTATGTATATGTGATGTATAGTGAGCCCATCAGGGTAATGAACCTCTCTCATTTCCTAGGAAATAACATTCTGATTGTGGCCCACGCGTCTTCCCTCGAAGCCTGTACCTGCCAACTCCAAGGCCTGTCCCCTCAGAATTCCAAGGACTTCGTACAAATGGTCCGGAAGGTAATTCACTCTTGCATTTATGGGGCCAGTGGTACTTCGTGTTTTCATAACTGCTCAGTGACTGGCTGATGGCTAATTTCCTTGAAGCAGAATTTTCTGCTGAGCTGAGAAGACTCGTTTACCGATTCACTCAGCCAAGATGTGTTCAGGGCAACTCTGTAGGGTATTTGATTCAGATAGTGTAAGAGGAAAGGGTTTTATGGAGGAAGCTAAGAACTATAAGTAATGAGGGAATAAGCCGAGGTAAGTATGAATACAGCCAAGATCTTAGTCTGAAGAGAGGGCCCAGCAGGCAGGCCAGGAGAAGCAGCATGTGAGAACAACCAGGCTGGGAGATGGGAGATAAACTCAGGACCAAGGCAGGGCAGAGGCCCCAGGAGACTGACCTTACTTTCCTGTCTGGATTTTTCCATCAGCCACATCCTCCACACACTTTTTCAGGTGAGGAGGCTGTCTCCTTTCCCTTTGAACTCTAGTTCAACCTCAATCACAATTTTCTCATTAAAAAAAAAAAAAAAAAAAAAAGGATCACTTAGGCATGCATCCATCCCCTTAGTCTGTAAGCTACCAGGGGCAGGTTGGCTGTCTTGTTTATGGCTATGCCTCTGGACACAGAACACAAAACTAAGCTCTGAATTGCCATGGCAGCCTGTGGTGACTTCTCTGAATGTCACAATTGCATGTGCTGTGCTCCCCACAGAAGAGAAAACAAGGCTGACACATTTTTGTCTTTTCTTTCTTTCCTTTTTTTTTTTTTTTTTTTGGTTGTTGTTGTTGTTTTGTTTGTTTGTTTGTTTGTTTTTCAAGACAGGGTTTTTTGGTATAGCCTTAACTGTCCTGGAACATAGACCAGTAGTTCTCTGGCCTCAAACCTACAGAGATCTGCCTGCCTCTCTTGAGTGCCGAGATTAAAGGAGACACTTTTTTTTTTTTTTTTTAAATAGAATAATCAGCTACGTGTGGTGGCACAAGTCTATAATCCCAGTCTTTGGGAAATAGACCCTGGATGATCAAGACTTCAGGATCATCCCTAGCTGCCTAATGAGTTCAAGGCCAGTCTGGACTACATGAGACCCTAACTCAAAAAACTTGGATAATATTCTTTCCCATTATGCCCAAATGCAATGTGAGAACTCCTTGGTATGCCTTTTAAACTTGATATACAATTTGGAGTTTAATCCTAGGTACAACTACATTACTCTAGTCTCTCCCCAATGTCTAGGTCAACTGCGGTCTGAAAGTACAGTATTATACAGTAAGATATTGGCAGGGTGGGAGGTGAGCGCATTCACATGACTTCTATTATAGTATATTGTTTAAACTGTTCTGTTTTATTTATTGTTGATGTTTGTCTTACTGTGTCTAGTTTCTAAATTAAACCTTATCATAGGTGTGTAAATACAGGGGGAAAAAACATAAACAGGGTTTGATACTATCCAAGTTTCAGATGTCCACTCTGAACCTGTAGTGCATCCCCATGGTTAAGGCAGCCCCGTGCATGTTTCCACCCTAGTCTCCCACGATGTTGCCAGTAATCTTAGTCGCCTAGTGGGGTTCTCACCATTGATTGACCAGATCCTGCTGATCAGTCCTAACATGGTTGCCTTAGATTTACCAGTCCCATCCATTTAGGAATGTTTGTTGACTTGAAAGACTTTCCATGTCTGCCTGTGTGCTCTGGAAACACTTAGTGTTTATGTCAACACCAAGGTTCAGGAGTTAACTCTTGCTCCTCTGTTTTTCCCTTTCTTTGCTGCTGTGACTGCAGATCCCATACCTAGGCTTTTGTTCCTGCGAAGAATTGGGAGAGACTGGAATATGGCAGCTGACAGACCCACCCATCCTTCCCCTCACCCATGGACCCACAGGGGGCTTCAACTGGAGAGAGACCTTACTGCAAGAGTAAGCTGCCTGAGCGCTGGGAAGAACTGGCCTATTGCAGATGAGTTCTCAGGATGTTCAGTAGCAGGGGAAAAGTCGGTGACCCTGAATTCCACGTGGACAGCTCAGAATCACTTAGCATATTTCTTTTCACGCTTAGGGGTCTTAAAGTGAGACTGTGTCAGTGAGACAAAGGCATGATTCAGAAGGAGAAAAAGAAATCTGTCTTCTCTGGTCTTGCCTAGCTAACATGGCTTTGGAGAATTGTCTTCCTAAGCTGGGGCACCTGCTGCCGCAGAGACTACCATCCTTCTTCAGGCTATGCATGGCTAAAGAGCCTCACTCTTCTCCCAGAGAGCTGCCCCCACCCTCCAGAGACATGGCAAGGGGAAGGACTGTGTTTCGAATCCAAATGGGGATGGGAGAGTCTTTTGTAATCCATTGGCAAGTTAGGCAAAGCCACACTGAGGAGTGCTTTGGTGGTTATTAGAAACAGTAATATCCTCGGCTCCTACAGCAGATCCCATCCCCAACAGACACCATTCACTAGTGTGCAAGGCACCTGCTTCAGGACTCCAACATTCACCCTGGGACCACCACTTGACCTCCAGAGCAGCCTGGCCCTTCATGCTTCTGTCTGTGAAATGGGGAGAGAAGCACTTTTGCTCTCCAAAGCACTTTGAGGTACTTGGGGAAATAAAGAAAAATGGGTGACATATTGAATGGGAGGTACGGCGACTTGCAGAATATTAGTCAAGTTGAAATTACCCCTGTGATAGCCCGATGAGCTGTGAAAGCCCTAAGCCAGGCTGAATCAAGCCAGGCTCTCTGACTGTGTTAAGCAGTTAAGGAGATTGACATCTGGAAGGATGTATGTTCGATTCATTATTTGGATCAGCAAAAAAAAACCCTTCTGTGCAATATGGATATTTTTAGAAGCTATACTGAGGATTGAGTTGTACACATGCAGTCTGTGGCAACTGGAACAGGACATCCATAGGTAAACCAGTTCTAGGTGGTTTAAGGAGGTCAGGAGGCCGACTGGGACGAAGACAGTTACACAACACTGCTCCTTTTGCTGTTCTCTTTATTTGCTTTTCTGTGATAATTTAAAATAGACAGAAGGTGGGGCTGCTTGAAGGGAGTTGACAGTCACAGCCTGTCTGTGGACCCTCGTCACACCTGCTTCCTGTAGTTAGAGAGAGTGTGTGTATTTAAAAAAAGAATAGATGACAATCAAGACAAAACGTCACTTATCAATGTCTATTTAATTGTGTGAATAGCCGTTAGGGCCCCAGACGTAGCCTGGTATCAGATAGTTCACTGTGTAGCGTGTAAGACACTTAGAGAAATATTTCACCAGTGTTCCATTTTGGTAAATAAGCTGTGATTTTTGCTAGTACAGAAAGAACATGGGCCCAGCTTCTGGCATAAATGGAACCCAATGGTGTTTTAACCTTAAAGTATCGTGGAGGAAAGACCCTGAGTAAAAGTCTCAAAGGAGGAGTCATGTTGTGGCCACTGTCACTCATTCCTCGGGCGTCTGTAGTGAAGCGAACCCACCATTCACTCAGATCCAAAATGATTCACCACTGCCTCTCCAGATTTGGCATTCCCAGTAAATATCAGAGTTCCTTGACTGTGACTGGGGGGAAAAACAGTTCCTCCTAGGCTTTCCCCTCCGCTTCTCTTGTTTTCTTAATCTTCAGAGTCCAGGTAAATGAATCACTTTGATTGGGCCATGCTCCATTGTCCTTAATTCAAGATAGACAGAGTCCTGGGCGGTTTTGACAGAGCCAAAGAGACAGGATCTGAAGTAAGTTTCTGAATAACTTAAGTGGAAAACCCTTGAGTACAGAAACATTTAATTACCTAAATTGCTTATCAAAATGGCTGGGTGAGCTGTAGTCAATTAACATCTTATTGCATGCTGGCCTACTTTAAAAAAATTAAACATCGGTCAGGTCCAGCTGAGCAATCCTTTGAATCACATTGAATCTGTGTGTAGGGGCTGGGGATTTAGCTCAGTGGTAGAGCACTTGCCTAGCACAGGGCATAGGCCCTGGGTTCACTCCTCAGCTCTGGGGGGAAAAAAAGAATCTATGTGTAAAGAGACATCCATATCATCAGATTTCATATGCGTACAAAAGTTCTATGCTGACAGGAGACCCTAAGTTGTGGTGAGTTCTTTTTGATCTGCACCTCATGTTTCTTAGCTCAAATGATATTTGGGAGAAGGGATGAGTTGGGGACAGGGCAGAGAAAAAGAAAAGAAAATTTTCATGCCTTTCCCCCCCCCTTTTTTTTTTGTCAAGTATTGGAAAGCTATCTGATATCTGAAATACACTGTGGGAGATGAAATTAGTGAAAGGGTTTACTATGGTATTACATGTCTAAACAGCGTCCTTCTTTAACAAGCGTGCGCATGCTCCAGTATTATTCCTGGGTAGGACGTTGTCCCTGTGGTTTCTTCTGTGGACTGGCTGGAATCATTGGCGAATGTTAATGCACACACTGGGACTGTTCTTTTCCCAGGCTCTCCTCACCATCACGACCTGGCCATGAGGAGCCCTTTGCCTCACCCCAGACTGACAACAGCATTTACATAAATGTCTTTCCCTTGCATCAAGATTCATGCAGTCTGAATGGCTGATTAAGCTGATGGCTGAGAAAAGAGCTTATTTTTTACCCTCCAGTGAAAGGCCTGGGAGACTTTCTACTTCTTATTTTAATTATACTTTAACCAAAGAATTATTTTAAAGTAAGCTTATATTTGAAAGATGATTTTGCAATAAATTAATTAATTAATTAATTACAAGCGTGCCTTCTGGAGCTATGTGGGTTTGGTACATCGCTGTTGATCATTTTCTTGCCAGTTCTGTTTGGAATACATGTAGATGGTCTTCCTGCTGTGTGTAGCTCTGCCCTTGATGTACTTTTCCCCCTCTATGAGCTGTAGTCCTGTGAAAAGGAAGTCTTTTATGTCAACTATCCAATGTCACGGGGAGCTCAGTGAATGGCGATGGGAGAGAAGTTCCTATCTCACTGCCTTTGTAGAAAAGTTTGCTTCCAAGCCCCAAGCACGGCATTCCTCTGTAACCTAGGCGCTGGGTCTCACTTCACAGCAGTGATGAATTGTTCTTTTGAATCTCCTCTCAGTATATTCACGTGTTAGAATACAGATGAGCCTCCCACTGAGCTTGGCAGGGTCGGCACAGTCAACTATACCAAATCTGCACAGAGCTGGATAATGAGACTCCTGGAGATTTGCATTTAAATTGTAATCCGGCACATGCCAAGTGAGGAGGAAAAGAGAGGGGTCTAGTGTGATGAGCCTGTGCTGCTGCAGGGGACAGACTGGCACGGAAGACAGGGGACAGCCTGACTTGAACATCTGTCCAGGTGAATGTCCATGTTACAAAGGTGATGGGGGATGGGGTTGTTAGGCGAGTGTTTTTCACCATCAGACACACCACAAGTGAAATTTGCTTCTGTAACACTTCACCATTGATTTCTGGGAACGTGACCATAGGCATTGCCTCTCAATGCAAAGAACTGGACTGTTACATTCATATAGTGTTTGGTTTGCTGTATGTAGATTGAAAATTAGGGTCATTTGTAGTCAAACTATATACAATCAGTTCTCACAGATACTTGCCTGGTACTCCTTAGCGGCCATCACTTGCACAGAAATTTGGCACCTGTTCAACTGTTTGTGGACTCTTTATGGGATAGATGTGTATAATGGAAACAATGTATACTGGAATAGATGTGTATAATGGAAACAATGTATACTGGAATAGATATGTATAATGGAAACAATGTATACTGGAATAGAAGTGTATAATGGAAACATTGTATACTGTTTCCTTGGTTGCCACGGAGATGAGAGCAGCATCCCAAAGCCTTTGAGTTACACGTACACCATTCTGAACCTGCTATGTTGGAAAGGCGTGTCAGTTTCTTTCTCACCTATGAGACTTTTGTATCACTTCTTTTCTATGTGATCCCTATGTATTTATTTGGGGAAAAGTTTGTAATTACAAAAATAGAGAGAAAACCACATCTAGCCGTACTGCCAAATCCCTTGTACACTCCCTGCAGCATTGTGCTTGCTGGCTGAGAAGCTGATCTCCCTGATAGAGCTGTGACAGTATTGTGAACAGTCCACCACATTCTAGGACCATATCTGCTGAAATGGTTCACAGGTGATGTAATAAAAAGAAACTCTGTCCTCAGACAACCAGAGCAACTGCAGATTAAATCCTGAGTGTGGTCTCTTCCTGTCGTGTCTTTGGATGATACTGTGGTCACTGTGACTGTGCGGGCGACCATTAAGAGTGTGACTCTTCCAACGGAGGGCCAGAGGGATGCTAGGTGCTCACAGAAAGGAGAGGATCCTTTGGGAGCTCTGTGGATCTCGGGTCCTTTCTGGTGAGGCATCCAGATGGAGCAGTGAGAAGCCAGTAGTCACGGAAAGAGCATGCTCCATCGTTCCTCCAGTTTATCCTAGGCAAACTGTAGGGGACACAGGATACCTGTCCGTCAACTGATCAGGGCCATGGCTTCTATGACAAACACAAATTAACAAGAGAAAAATAGGCACGTTTAACTTTTAGACTGCATGGGAAGCTTCATAAGGAAATGAAGACCCGGGGCTGGAGAGATGGCTCGGGGTTAAGAACGCTGACTCTTCTTCCAGAGGACCCGAGTTCAATTCCCAGCACCCACATGGCAGCTCACACCTGTCTGTAACTCCAGTTTCAGGGGACCCTGACACCCATGGCAAAAACACAAATGCACATAAAAATAAAATAAAATATATTGAAAGAAAGAAAGAAATGACGACCCAAAACTCAGAATACGATGAAGCCTAACCGTGTACATGTACACAACTGGTTTTTAGTTACGTTTTTTGACACAGAGACTCACATAGCCCAAGCTAGCCTTGAACTAGTTTTATGGCTTTAAATTCCTAGTCCCCGGTCTCCACTCCCCAAGGCTGGGATTACAGACACACACCACCACACAGGGCTAAAGCCTAAATGTTTTAATGTGAAGTTTAAGGGGGGATGGATGGTCACTGAGAAACATGACAGAGCAAACAGGATCTAATGGTAACAAGTTGCCAACGGCTGTGCCTCTGCTCGGTCTCTCCTTAGTTTCCCGCTGTCATCAGAGACAAGAAAGCTCCTTTGTCTCAGTTGTTGAAATAGTCTCTCTCATGAGAGGGTTCTGGGACCTGCTGGGTGTGGGGGTGTGTGTGTGGGGGGGCTCAGAACATCCTTTATAGGTTTTATGACCTGCTTTGGGGGATAATGGCAAGGGTGTTAGGAGTGACCTTTCTTGCTGTCTTTTTCAAACTCCATCTTACAATCCTCAGTTATACCAAATTGACATATTTGAGGGGGCATTTCTGAACCCCATTGGCATCACCCCCCCATCAATGACCACTTCAAGAAGGTGTGGTATACCAAGCATCATCCACGGAGCAAAAACATGAAAGACACAGGGCAGGCACAAATCTAGCTCAGACTACATTCTATACTCATGGCCTTCATTTCTAAATTGTATGTTAAGCTAATAAGATTTTAAAATAAGCCCTGGGAGCAAATCTGTGCCCAGGACATGAATACAGATTTTCATCTACATAGCCATCCACAACCCTGGCAGGGTCCACTTCCTGAGGAAACATAACAGCTAATGCTGGGGTCTACATAAAAGACTAGGTTATGTTTAGCCTTCTGGCTCAGTTTCAGCTGTTCTCCACTTGAAAGATTCTCAAACTCATTTTGCCCTTTTGCGATGTGTGCAAAAGCTGGCTGCACATCCAGAAAAAAAAAAAAAAAATCACTCAGCATGCTTCGCATCTGCTTAGGCTGACATCAGCAAAATGAGGTGCTTCTCTTGTATGTGTGGGTCTGGCTCATTGTGTGTGGGGTTTGTTAGGACCTCCCCCCACACACACACCAAAAACATCTTCCTCTCAAAGAAAAGAAGGCTGCATTCTCCAGAAATACACATGTGAACCCCAGATGGCTTGCTTCTGGCCAGGAAGACATCCTGGCCTCTTCAGCATTTGGCTGACCTTGTGTTCTTGGGGCCATCCACAAGGCCCACCTATTGCTGGAGAAGAAGGCCAGGCTACTGAGGGTGATGCTTCCAGAACCAAAGCTGGGCATGCCACTGGCTCAGGTTGGCTATGGCGTGCCTCACCTCACCTCACCTCTAACTGACCACAGTAATGACTCTTCCTTTCTCCCTATGTCCCTCCCTTTTCCCCTCCTTCCTTCCTTCCTTCCTTCCTTCCTTCCTTCCTTCCTCCCTCCCTCCTTTCCTTCCTTCCTTCCTTCCATTTTTCTTTTGCCAGCGTGCTTTGAAGAATCAAATGGGAAAAGGTTATAAAATAATATATAAAATAATCGATACCAAATGCCAATGATAACAAAATGCTACATGCTAATACATAGATAACTGCTTTTCTAAGGCCAAGATAAAACTCTTGGACTGTTTCCCTTGCCTGGGAATATGAGAAGTGAGGAATGAAAATCTCATTCATAGAGACACTGTCTCTTTCTTTTCCCTGTGAGTGAGCTGCTGAGGAAGAGAATGGTGAACGTTGATGTGTTGGTTAGTGTCCATGGGGCTCTTGTGATTATTGTTGTTGTGGTTGGGGAGTTTGTCTGAGGCATGGTAAGGTGAGTGGAAACTTTGACAGGACCCACTGGCCACTGTGATGGAGCATGGCTTTGGAAGAGATATGGGGCAGGAGATGCTCTCTTGGGTGAGATGCTCAGGAACAGAGACCCTAAGAGGGTGACCATTGAAAGAACTAACTGGTCATGGCAAAGGACTGTACAGGAATAGTTGGAGGAGGTTCCGGTGCAGCGTCGAGTAGTGAGTAGGACTGTCTGGGGATTTGCTCTGTGGCCTTCACAGAAGAGTCAATGCTAAGGCACAATGTGGTGAAGCTTGGGGATGTTTTCTGAAGCTCACAGAGTCTGGGACAAAAACTAGTTTCTCCGATAATAGATTCGGAGATGGGGCTGCCCCAGGACTACCAAGAGAAAGGCAGCATTCACTGAACATTTGTATTTATCATGCCCTGACTCATGCAACATTTATTTGTTTGTTTTGTTTATTTTTTCACTAATTTACTTTGTGTGTGTGTGTGTGTGTGTGTGTGTGTGTGTGTGTGTGTGTATGTGTGTACGTGTCTATGTGTGTTCAGGTATGTGCACATGTGTGTGGAGGCCAGAGAGCAATGTTGGTGTTTTCTTCAATTCCTCTTCATCTTATTTTTTTAAATGATAAATCTTATTTTTACTTTTATTTGAGTGTGTATATACATCTGTCTGTGTGTATGGGTGCTCACAGAGGCCACAAGAGTTCCCTGGAGTTGGAGGTAAAGATGACTGTGAGCTGCCTGATGTGGATGTTGGGAATTGAACTCCGGTCCTCTGCAAGAGCAGCCAGTGCTCTAACACCTCCGAACCACCTTTCCAGTCACTTCACACTTTTGTTTTTCACCCAGAGTTCCACTACATAGACCTAGCTGGCCTGGAACTCTCTGTGTAGACCAGGGTGGCCTCTAATTCATAGAGACTAGCCTGCCTCTCAAGGGCTGGAATTAAAGGAATAAGATCTGTCCCTGAACCTACAGCTCTCTGACTTGACTAGCCTGGCTGGTCAGCAAGCCCCAGGCATCTTCTTGTCTCTATCTCCTCAGTATAGGGTCCACTAGTTGTCTTTTGGGGCTCAAACTCCGTCTTCGGCTTTGTGGTATCAGCCACTTTACCAAGTGAGCCATCTCCACACCTATGCACCTTCAATCTTCTTGACAGCCCTACCATTCTGATGCAAGAGAGAGGAAGCTGAATCTTAGAGATACTTAATAGCTTGCCCATAATCACATGACACAGTCACATGACGAAGAAGCCCTAAAGCTGAGAATCCATAACCATGCCAGTGTGCTTCCTGGGGCCCAGACTAACAGCCTAAATCTTTTGTTTCATTTTGGTTTTTTGTTTGTTTCTTGATGGTTTTGCTTTTGAAATAGTGTCTTGCATGTATCCCAGAGTGGTACAGAACTCCATATGTAGCCCAGGCTGGCCTCAAACTCCTGATTCTCCTGCTTATCTTTCTTGAGTACAGGGAGTAGACATGCACTTACTATGCCCATCTAAAACTGTTCAAGAAACTTCATGAAAATATTGCAGAAGTCAAGACACCAGTGGGACATAGTTAGAGATTCCTGACTTACCTCTAAAATCTCCTCATTTACAGGTTAAGACATGGGGGCGGTCACCTGTGAGCTGGGACCTGGAAGTGGCCTGGATATTCTGCAGTCATTCATTTAAGCTACCATTTATTCCCTCCTCCTTCTCCTCTTCTTCCCTGCCTTCTTTTCTTTTCTTTTCTTTTCTTTTCTTTGCTCAGGTCCTAGGGATTGTCAGAGCCTTGGGCATGCAAGGCAGGACAATTTTCTTCTGAAATCAACTCATATTTGGGCTGTTTCTGGAATCATCTATTTGATTAAATTAAACCTCCCACCTCCATGAAAGCTTAGGGCAGGATTTCCAGGTAGAAGTCTTAAAGGCAGAAGCCTAATGTAATTTTTGTTCTAGTTTCATCTCTAATACTGAGACAAACACCACAACCAAAGCAACTTAGAGGAAGAAGGGATTTATTTGGCTTACAGTTCCTGGTCATAGTCCACACTGAGGGAAGTCAGGGTAGAAACTTGAAGTAGAAAACATGGAGGTACACTGCATCCTGGCTTGCTCAGACTCATAGTTAGCTAGCTAGCTTCCCTACACATTCTATGACTTTGTGCATAGGGAATGGTGCTACCCACAATGGGTTGGGCCCTCCTCCGTCAATTAACAAACAATAGTTCCTCATAATTGGCCCATAGGCCAGTCTGGTTTGGGCGCTCTCTCCACTGTCCGGGTACTATGTTTAATTCGGCTTTCCCAGACCCTGTGGGCCATGATTATTCTTTTCATCTTACAGATGGGGAAATTGATTCCAAGAGACAATACATATGCTAAGGTGATGTGGCTGCTATTGGCAAAGTGTGGGTGAGGAGGCAGGCTCCATCTCTCTTGTATCTACTGTCATCTCAGGATCTTTGCTGCTCCTGAGAAACATTTTCTGGATCCATGATGTTGAAAGCTGGTGGTCTATCTTAGAAACCCTACAGGAAGTTTTACAACAGTACTGTTAGGGACCAAGATTTCAGGAACCAAACACGAACCATGGAAAGTACTAGCTAAGCCAGAGAACAAGTCATAAGCCCACCACCCTTCCCCAGAGCAGTAACACCTGTTTGCTGACCGGAGGCTCCCGAAGATAAGAACATTCCACAGTCAGGTGCCATGGCAACTGAATGTAAAGAGCATTCCATGGTCAGGTAGCCTAGCAACAGAACAAATGGCCCCTGACCAGTCACCTTAGCCGACTTCCTGCAGTTGCACGACCTGCACGTCTCCCACATTCTGCATGCCTTCCACGTCCCTTCCCCTTCCCCTTCCCTCCTTCCTGCCCCTTCCCCTCCTATGCTATATAAGCCATGCGGAGGAAAATAAAGATTGGCGGCTTGATCAGAATTCTGTCTTGCTGTCGTCTCTCATTTGCTCCCACAGGTGGGTCGCCCCCGTTGAAACCCCGCTGGCCGGGGCACGGTACTGTTTGGGTGGGAGCTCCACCTCAACCCCTGGCACCCTGGCATCCCTATACCCAAAGAATCTGGAATGTTCTGGTGGAAGACCCACCTCAACTCCCCTCCCCCATCTCTTTCCCTAAACCCGCCCCTTCAAAGCCCGCCAAACACAGCTCCTCCCCAGAGAGGCTCAAGTCCACTTCCATAGGGTATATAAGCTGCGTCCTAGAAAACAGAAATGTGGTTCTTCCGGTCTCTCATCCCAGTCTCCTCTCTGAGGGGCTGGGAAATTATCCGGAACCATTTTACCCATTAAACCTGGGCCTTTCCAATTTGGTCTGATTTGGTTTAATTTGGATTGCTGCATCTGCAGAGAGGCCTTCAGGGTGCAAAGACTTATCAAGTGCTTGAAGAATCCTGCCCCCAGTGTGAGTTAGCAGCAGCAGCTGCTGGGAAACAGGTGAGCCCAACACTGTGTCTGTCTAGGAAAGGCCAGGGTTCTTCATGCCAGTGTGAAAGGTCAAAAAGAAAGTGAAGGTCCCCTTGTAACTGCTACAAAAATCCCAGTAGCATCTGCTCGTGGGGAAATCCAGTTTGTTCTAACCCTTGAGATGTCCATCTGTGGCCTCGTTAACAGTTCTTTCCTCCTTAACTTTCACCTCTGCCAGCAGTTAACCTGGAATAAGGATGGGCATTGGAGAGGACGCTTGCTCATCTAAAATCTGACCTTCTTCATCTTCCCACCCAATGTTAGTTCCTGGGAGTCACAAAACAAAACACAAAGATCTCGTGAAATGGAAACCACAGCCACAAATTGGTGGACACTCTCTTCTTGACCTTTCGTGGTTCTTGTAGAGAACTGTGGCCTTCCCCAGAAAATGTCCCTTCCAAACGTGCCTCTTTGGTGTAAGGATGGTTTTGAGCTGAGGCACCTAAGAAGAAGATGAAAATAATCATCAAGATAATAAGTAGTCTCTGTCCTCCTCCATCTTTGCTAAAAAGCAGGGCATCCATGTACGAAGGTGTCCTCCTCCTGAAGACATGAGTCATTTGCTGGAGAAAAGTCTGGGCCCTTCCCAGCCTCCAGAGGGCACCAGAGGAACTTGGTAAAAAGCTTTATTAACCAGCCTTTCTTACCTGTTCATTCCCCACATATTCCCCAGACTCACCACCCTTTTATACTATGTTGCAATTTCTCTAAAACTCCATTGTTCCCTCCTGGAAACGATGTTTTAGAGTTCTAAGCCACCCCCTTGAGACTTGCTCCATCCCTGGTGTCTCCCACGCACAGGCACGTTTGACTTCTTCACACGAAGACCAACGATTTTCCTCTTCTTACTATATCTTTTGTTGTTAGGTTCCAGCTAAGTACGTAGAAACGGAATGGGGAAACCATTTCTCACCAATGAGGCCTCCCACCTGCCCTTAAGGTGGTCACCACATTCGCTTCCATTAGAAAAGAGTTGAAAGGTCCTCCTTGACCACTGTGGCCCTCCATCATTTCTCTCCACCCACTGAACAGTCACAGGCTGTAATTTTTCCCCATTGACCACTTGTGGGCTGTGAGCTGAAGTGGAGTTTAATGAGTGAGTGGGAAGACCACAAGGACACGTCATACACCAGCTCACTTTGCAGCATTTCCTTTGGGGACTGTTCTTAACTTCTGAGGCTAATGGACTCTTGTGACATTAAAAAATTTTATTGTTGTTTAAAGATTCTTTTAAATGTTAAATTATGTGGATACATGTGCTCTCTTTCCTGTGTGTGTGTGTGTGTGTGTGTGTGTGTGTGTGTGTGTGTGTGTGCGCGCGCGCGCATGTGTGAGTGCATGTGCCCTTGGGATCTAGAAGAACATCAGATCCCTCTAGCACTGGAGTTCCAGACTCATGGCTTCAGGCACACAGTCCATCATGGCTGGTTTAGAGTGGCATGGTAACAGAGGGTTATGACCCATAGCAGCAGTATTTGCTGTTTATCCATATCATGGTGGGCAGGAAAACAGAAAGCTAGACCAGAACGAGAGATGACTGTGACCTCCGATGTTTTATTTCCGATAGCCTATGTAGACCAGCTAAGCACCATGACCCAAAGGCTGCACAGCCAACACAGACCAGCTGGAGAGTGAAGTTTAGGCACAGCATCCAGTCAGGGGCATTCCATATTTAAACCGTAATGGCAAGATCTTCTTCAATGCTCCAAAAAAATTATGTTAAACATCTTTTTAGACATCAGAATAAAAAGAGTAGTGTTGGGGCTGGAGAGATGGCTCAGTGGCTAAGAGCACTGACTGCTCTTCCAGAGAACCTGGGTTCTATTCCCAGCACCCACATGGCAGATAGAGACTGCCTGTAATCCAGGGATCTGATGCCTTCTTCTGGCCTTTGTGGGCACCAAGATCACACAAGGTACACAGATATACTTTCAGGCACAACACTCACATACATAAAAATGCATTTTTTAAAAGAATAATGTTTACATCTCAAACAGAGCATCCATTCAGCCTTATTCACTTATTAGTGGCAACCTATTACAAATGAAATAGTCTATCTCAATTAATGAGAGAAGTGAACTGAAATTGTTTATTTGCATATTTTAAATCTCTCACCAGAGCATATTTTTCCTAAAAATAAAAATAAAAATAAAGGAATTTTTGTTCCATGTCTGATCATCTTAGAGAGGCATGTAAGAGGTGGTTGAAAGTAGTGCTGGTGTAACTGGGTGTCGACATATAAAAGAATGCTAATAGATCCATATCTATCACCCTGCATGCAACTCAAGCCCAAATGGATAAAAGACCTCAACATAAATCCAGCTACACTGAACCTGATAGAAGAGAAAGTGGGGAATAACTCTGAATGTGTTGGCACAGGAGACCACTTCCTGAACAAAACACCAATATTGCAGACACTAAGACTGACAATTAGTAAAGGGGATCTCATGAAACTGAAAAACTTCTGTAAGGCAAAGGACACCATCTATAGGACAAAACAGCAGCCTGCAGAATGGGAAAAGATCTTCACCATCCTCACATCTGACAGAGGGCTGATTTCCAAAATATATAAAGAACTCAAGAAATTAGACATCAAAAACTCAAATAATCCTATTAAAAAATGGGATACAGATCTAAACAGAGAATTCTCAACAGAAGAATCTCAAAGAGCTGAGAAACACTTAAAGAATTGTTCAACATCCTTAGCCATCAGGGAAATACAAATTAAAATGACTGAGATTCCACCTTTCACCTGTCAGCATGGTTAAGATCAGAAACACAAGTGATGAGTCATGCTGGAGAGGATGTGGAGCAAAGGGAACACTCCTCCATTGCTAGTGGGAGTGCACACTTGTACAGACACTTTGGAAACCAATATGGCAGTTTCTCAGAAAATCGGGAATCAATGTACCTAAAGACCCAGGTATGCCACTCAAGACCCAAAGGATGCTCAAGCTTACCACAAGAACACTTGCTCAGCTATGTTCACAGAAGCTTTATTCATAATAGCCAGAACCTGGAATCAACCTAGATGTCCCTCAACCAAAGAATGGACAATGAAAATGTCCATTTACTCAGCTGTTCAAATCAACAACATCAGGAAATTTGCAGGCAAATGAATGGAACTAGAAAAAAATCCTAAATAAGGTAATCCAGATCCAGAAAGTCGGGCATGGTATGTGCTCACTCATAAGTGGATATTAATTATAAAGTAAAGGATAATCATGCTACAATCCACAACCCCAGAGAAGCTAGGCAGCAATGGGTACATTCGAGTCTCCCTGGGAAGGAGAAATTGAAGAGATTTTTGTGGGTAGACGGGGGAAGGGTGGAAATATGAGAGATCAGGTATGGATGGGGTATGGGGGACAGTACTGAAAGACACAACTGGAAAGGAGGTGTTTTGATGTCAGGTAGAAACCTGGTACAAGGGAAACTCTGACACCTAACAATAGCAGATACATAACAGGAACTGACCATCTCCTGTGACCAGGCAAGACTACCAGTGGAGGGAGTGGGACACCAACCCAGCCACATAACCTTCGACCTACAGTCTGTCCAGCCTATGGAATGTGCTGGGGTAAGGGGTGGCACAGAGATTATGGGAGTGGCCAACAATGGCTGGTCCAGCCTGAGACCCATGCAACAAGAGTGAGCCCAGTCCTGGCACTGCCTGGAGTGCCAGGAACCAAAATTGAGATGGCCCAGAGACCTAGGATAGAACCAAACAGAACTGGAGAACAGAAAAGTCAATGTAATGATGCCTCAGGATATTCCGCTATACTCATAGATTGGTGACCACCCCAATTGTCATCAGAGAGGCTTCATCCAGAAACTAGTGGAAACTGATGCAGAGACACACTGCCACGCACTGGACCGAGCTCAGGGAATCCTGCTGAAGAGAGGGAGGAAGGATTGTACAAGCCAGAGGGGTCAAGGACATCACAAGAAAACCCACAGAATCAACTAACCTGGGCTCGTACGGGTCCACAGAGACTGATTGACAACCAGGGGGGCAGCATGGAACTGACTTAGTCCCTCTGCATATATGTGACAGTTGTGTAGCTTGGTCTTCTAGTAGGACTCCTAACAGTGGGAACAGGGGCTGTCTCTAACTCTTTTATTGGCTTCTGGGGACTCAGTTCTACATACTGGTTGCCTTAATATACGGGAGGTGCTTAGTCTTACTACAACTTGATATCCCATGTTTTGTCAATATCCATGGGAGGCCTGCCCTTTTCTGAAGAGAAATGGAGGAGAAGTGGATGGCGAGGGGGGGCAAAGGGGAAGGAACGTGAGGGACTGGGAGGAGAGGAGGGAGAGGAAACTGTGATGTAAAACAAATAAACAACAAATATTAAAAGAAAGAGTTGGTTGAATATGTGGAGAGATGGAAGGAAGGATGACTGGATGGGTAGATTAGTAAGTAGATGGAAGGACAGATAAACAGGTGAATGTGCAGATTTCAAAAACCAATGAATGAACTGATATATCCCTAACAATCACTAGAAATTGTTGTCCAAGTTGTAAATTCAAAATATCCAAGAGGGTCAGGCAAAAATGACCTAGCTATAATTTGCCTAATAAACTAGAAAAGAAAAATAAAGATCACCTCACCTTTCCTACCCTCTGTCTTCCCCCAGGCCTCAGTCAGCTGACTTATCATCACTACCCACTTGTGGCGGAGCAGGGTTTGCCATCAGGACCTCACTCACACCTCTCCACGATGGATCTGACACCTGTGGTCCCCGAGATGTTCCACCAGGAGGTGTTTGAGGGGCAGCTAAGAGGGCGCTCAGAGTGGGTGGAGGAATTGGCCCATGTAAGGTTGCAGAGCTACAGCCTCCTCCCTTCAAAAGCCTGCCTGTACTTTAGAACCTCCAGGAAGCCGTCAGAGAGTGGGTTCAGCGCAGTCAACATGTGGTGGGGCATCCTCAGTTTGCTGTCCTGGGTCCCGTTGCAAGGTAAGGACTTACTTGGAACGAATGGGTGTTTTGGTTTGTGTTTTTCTTCTTTTGCTCAGCTGACTTACCATTTTTGCCAAACCTACCTGTCAGTCAACTGTGTTCATGGAGACTACTATGGAAGACAACCCAGGTCACTGCTCTAGCTGTATCAACTCACAAACACAGTTACTGCGCTAATTCTGTCTCCCGTTGACTGCTCTTCAGGGTACAGGGACAGTATGGCATGCGTCCGTGGGTCTGTTCGGTGAAATGTAACCAGCTGCCTAGTCAAAACTTCCTTGTGTATAAGTCTTTGCCAATTATTTTAACTTCTCTAAAATTCAGTTTTTGAATCTTTAGAAGAAGATGGTAATAAAAATTTGACCTGTCAAACTCCTCATTATAAGAAAATCCTGAATGCAAAAACTTTTTGGAAGTGGCGAGGCTTAATTCTACTCATATCTAATGTACTTCAGAGATAATAATATCCTAGTGAAAACTGGTTTGTTTTAAACAAAGATTTGTTTTTAATTCTATGTGGATGAGAGCTGTGCCTGCCTGAGTCTATGTAACCTTGTGCATGCAGTGTCCAGGGGCCCAGAAGGGGAAGGTGGATCTCTTGGAACTGGAGTTGCAGATGGCCTTGAGCTGCCATGAGAGAGCTGGCAGTGAACCCGAGTCCTCTGCAAGAGCAGCAGGTGCTCTGAACCACTGAGCCACCTCTCCAGCTCCAAAAGCCACTTACTTTCTAGAAATCGGTTACATTTTACCGCCATTTGGTTTCTGAAGCCTAATTCTACCATGCCATTATGAATGTTAGAGAAAGATGCAGTGACCTTTTTAGCCTAGGTCAGACTAGGCCTACCCCAGAGTTGGGGATCGTTTACCCGCATCATAGGTCTCTGATGGCCCTTGCGTCAGATGTATGGGAAGGGACCATGTCCAGAGAGCCACTGCTCAACTTCATTTGTTTGTTTGCGTCCCAGTAGTGGCTCTCCTGCTCTGTGCCAGGAAACACGCCTATCCCTCTCATTGCCTTCATGTCAGAATGGTAACTGAAGGATGCTATTTTGTGGAGGGGGGGGGGGTTCGGGGGGCAACTTCTTTTTCTTACATAGTTTTTAAATTCCCTGATCTCTATATTTCAATTAGTGCCTCTCTTTCCATTCCCTATTCCCTGAGGCACTTAACAAGGATTCTGTTTTGGTAATGAACGACATTAGTTTCTTTGATAAGTGGCTTAAAGAACAGCTAATGCATTCTGAAAAGATACATTTAGACAGCCAAAATTAGTATGATTTCAATTATTCCAAGGCTTAAAGCCTTCAGCTGACCTTAACTTTTCCAGACTTCAAACTTTTCCCACATTGAAAAAAAAATACACCATAGAAATATTTTCTTAAACAAACAGCACAAATAAAAGAGTCATAACTTAAACCTAATCTCAACATGGCAGAAGATGCATATCTGTAACATCAGAATTTGAGGCAGGAGGATCACCATGAGTTCAAGATCAATCTAGGCTATGTAGTGGATATCAGTAATTGCAATGCAACATGGCAAGACCCTGCATCAAAAAAATAAAATAAAATAAAACAAAAAGATAAGCTTAAGACTAGTCTGCCGGGCCATGCAACCTGTCTGTGCACATGTAGCCTGCTGAGGCCAGAGGCACTGGATGTCCCAGGAGCTGGAGTTACAGATGTTTGCAAACCACCTGATGTGTGTGCTGGGAATCAGCAAGGGTCCTCTGCAAGAGCAGTAATCTCTTAACTGCCCAGCCATCTCTCCAGCCCTGAAGCTATGTCTTAACATGGATGAAGAACCGGGGGCTTGTCTGACTTAGACATTCTGAAAGATTCAAGATTGAAAGAACCTGAACTGAAAATTCCCCCACCCAGACCACACAGACCCTCAATGGGATTTGAACCATCACTGGTCACTCTAACCTAAACCTGCTCAGGCTCCTCAGAGTCCCAGGTGGCCATGCTGCTTCTTGTCAGCATCAGCTTTGACACAGCTGCAAATTGTCAGCTGATTTTAGCAAATTAGGCAGTAGGAAAATCACTGTGGTGGCTTCCAAGTCTGCCAGAGATTTGCAGACGAAAGAATTCCGAGACCCTGGAGCCTTGCCCCTCCTTTCAAGGCTCCTGGAATGAATAGTCTCTCGGGTGGATAAAACTTAACTAGAATGAGTCCGTGTTTGTTTGTTTGTTTGTTTGTTTTTCCGGATTCATTCCTCTCACTTACACTGCAGCTGAGGAAAAGGTCAAACCCAGCCAAGTTTCCGCCCTTTTTTGTAGCTGCAGGAAGGTCTTCTGCAAACTGAAGAATTCCTTTGTTCCCTTGCGTCAAGCCAACCTCTTTATGATGGTCTGGAAGATGATTGGATTTTGACAAGGCTAATTGATTTTCACAGCTGTAGTTTCTCCGCCCCATCTATTTAAAAATAACACAACTCTGTCTCTGAAATGATTTTCACTGAAGTACATTTCTGCCTAACTCGCCACAAGAGCCAGAGGAACAGGACTCCAATCTGAGAACTCGCTCACTATGTTTTAGCTTTCATCCAGTTCAAGTCTCTGTCATTTGATGTCACAATTGCGGAGAAAAGTTAGAATTATGTTAAAGTATTCGTCTCTGAAGATTTACATCTGTCCCCTTTGCCCATTAATTGAACTAATATCTAAAAACCTAACCTTTTTCAAGTCCCTGGGAGTGTATAGTGAATGGATGACACAGTGCCTCCTCTTCTAGCTGTTTGTAATCCATTATCGGAGACAGACCTGTAACCACACAGTGTAACCACTAAGTGTAAAACCGCTCAAAGCCTTTGAGTGTGTGAAGGAGAAATCCAGTCAGTTGGAAGGAAAGAGGTAAAGGTCTGTTTTCAAGTTTGTTTTTCTTTTTATATGTATTGTGTGGTACGTATGTGTGTGAACATGTGTGTGCACATGCGTGGAAACCCAAGTTTGTTATTGAAAATCTTCCTTGCTAACTCTCCACTTATTCACTTTGAGGCAGGGTCTCCCACTTACTCATTTTGAGGCAGGGTCTCTCCACCAAACCTAGAGCTTGCCAATATGGCTGCTCTCACTTGTCAACTTGGTCCAGAGATCCCATCTGTGTCTCCTGAGTGTGGGAATGGCAAAGGAGCCACCAGCCCCACCAAGCATTCATGTTCTAGAGATCAAACTCCCATCTTCTTGCTTGCTCAGCACAGGGTTTTAGCACTGAGCAGTCCCTAAGACTTCTACTTGGAAGTTTTGACAAAAGTTGTGACTTACGGGTTGAGTCTCCCTCCTCAAGGAGGGTCTTGAAGGAGATAAGAAAGGCTCTGTGGAGGCCATGTGAACAGCTGGGCAAAAGTGGCTTTTCAGCCTGAATCTTCCAGGACCCAACAAGTGCCCCTTCACCTGGAATATCTGAGAGGAGCATCACCAAGTGAGACATGAGGAGAATGTGAGGGAAATCAGCAAGAATGTTAGCCTGATGCCTACATACAAAGGGAGCCATAGGAAACACTTTTAAATATTTCTTATTTCTCTTTAAAAATTATATGTATGTTGGGGGGTGGAGTGCAGGTGTCAGTGAAGGACAGAAGTGTCAGATTCTCCTGGAGCTAGAGTTATAGACAGTTGTTAACTGCTGGATGTGGGTACTAGGAACTGAACTCAAGTTCTCTGCAAGAGTAGTTCATGCTCTTTCATAATTATTTTATTTTAAGAATATGAGTATTTTGTCTGCATATATGCCTGTGCCCCCATATGCATGCCTCATGCCCTCAGAAGCCAAAGAAGATATTGAGTCCCTTGGAACTGGAGTTACAGACAGTTGTGAGCCACCTGTGGGTGCTGGGAATTAAACTGTCCTCCGGAAGAGCAGCAAATGCTACTAACTGCTGAGCCATCTCTCCAACCCCAGGAAATATTTTAAGTGAAGGAAAAACATAATGTCTTCTAAATGTCAGTCTAAAAGCTAATGGATGGTGAATTAGGGAAGGACAGCTAGAAGACAATTGTCGGAATGGTCCAGCAAGAAGCAATGGGAGCCTCAGCCAAGGCCACAGCCATAGTGGGAAAAGGAAGACTGGGTTCATTCAGTCCGTGCTTGGGAGAAGTGAGAGCCTAGTGTGCTTGTCCAGTGTCTGGGTGCCGTGGCTGGTGACCATGTTAACTAAGTAAGGAAACACTGGGGTGGAGCCTAGGGCATGTCTGTATTAGTTATGAGAGCACAGGAGACACAGGGAAAGGGACAGGTCACAGATTTCAATTGCACATGCTGAGTTTGGGACCCCGCCACAGACTTGCTGTCCTTTGATTTTGAATTTGTTACATACAACAATTGGGCATAAGTCAATGTTTAAAAAGGAATATTTTATTGTTTTTTTCAGTCTCTCTGATGACCTATAGGAACACCCTCCACAACAACTCTCCCCTAACCTTGGGAAAGGCCAAGGGTTCTTAGGAAGGCACTGGCTTCCTCTGTGTGTGCTTCAGGAGGTGGGCGTGACTACTACTCACCCTTTGCTTGAAAGTTAGTCACATGTGCTTTGATGAGGTACCATCCACTGAAAGTAACATTAGTTTATTTGTGTGTGTGTGTGTGTGTGTGTGTGTGTGTGTGAGAGAGAGAGAGAGAGAGAGAGAGAGAGAGAGAGAGAGAGAGAGAGAATATTCAAGCATGTGTGCATGTGTGTGTGAGAGAGAATTTTCGAGCATGTATGTATGTGTGTATATGTGTGTATGCGTGCATGTGAGTTTGTGTGTGTGTGTACACTTGTGTATGCTGGCGCACAAATACAAAGGTTAGTAGAGAACCCTGGATACCCTCCCCTAATGTTTTCCCCCTCGTGCCCTTGAGACAGTGTCTTCATTAAGCCTAAGCCCACTGTTTTAGCCAGCCTGGCCTTAGCTACCACCAGGGATCTGCCTGTTTCTGAACCCCCAACACCTGGGTTACAAGCATACACAAACCACACAGGCATGCCTGGCTTTTCTTTTTATGTGAGTGCTGGGGATTTGAACTCAGGTCCTCAGGCTTGCAGAGCATATGTTCTTACCCACCGAGGCATCTTCCAAGTCCAGGACCTATGAGAAGGAAGAGATGATGAAGAGTCCAAGCCCCATTTCTATAAGGTCATGCATGATAGAGTACTGGCAAGCCTCTATCTATGTGGTCTCTACGGCAGACTACATACACTATGGCCCCACAAGATCACAACACGATCAGAGTGTGTAGCAAGCCACACTCTCTAAGTCTATGTAACACTAAGTACACTTGATGAAGAGGGAAAGGGGGGCCTGTGAGATAGCTCAGTGGGTTATGGTACATGGTGCCAAGACTTCTGACCTGATTTGTGTTCAAGAGGTTCACATGGTGAAAGTAGAGAAGCAATTCCTACAAGTTGTTTCCTGACCTCCACATGTGCACTATGATGTACTCACTCACATTCTTACATAAACACATGCAGAAAGAGGGAAATAAATAAGTATGCTTGTAGTTAGATAGACAGACAGACAGATAGATAGATGATAGATTAGATAGATGGATAGATAGATAGATAGATAGATAGATAGATGGATGGATGGATGGATGAATAAATACATGTAATAATTTTTTTAGAGGACAAGAAAAGAAGAAAACAGTCAGTACCATGGGGTCAACCATCAACACTGTAAAAATAAGTACACTTCATGGTATTTGCACAGTGATGAAATCTCCTCACCACACAGTCCATAAGAAAAGGCTCAAAGTGTGGCCTTGTGACACCTGGCCATCAGTGACTGCATACATCCCATCACTGAGATGTCCAAGCCCAGAAGACAGTACGCCACTCAGTTAACCCAGCCTGGGGAGGAGGTGGTAAGACATTACAGCCATTCATTGCTGAGCTCCGCCTAGGACTGATATACAGATGAGAATGTTGCAGGCCAGACGGGGAGAAGTAGGAGGCTGGCACATGGCATGGATGGCATTCGAAAAGTTCAGAGTGGGTGAGAATACTGTCAGTGTATCGTTAGCACAGACTGGGCAGGAAGTGGTAAGCAAAAACAGAAACCCACACCTCGTTGCTCTGACGACAGGTGAAAGTTGGACTGCACACTTAGGTGAAGGAAAGTGAAAAGACAGCTGAGCGTCCCGTCTCGTATCCACCAGCAGGAAGAGGACCGTGGGTATCTTCTCCTCGGAAGGCCTCTCCCTCTGGACAGCATCTTCCTCTCGCACCCTTTGACAGAGCTAGGCACCCCGAGTAATAATTTAAGTATCATTTTAAGCGGAGCTGGGTGGGCCTGTGGCTTCACAGGGGACTAGTCTTCCTTTCTACACCAACTTCCTGCTGCAGGATCAAACAGGGACAAAATAAGACCAGTAAAGCCCAAAGCAAGGAGTGGTGGCTCAGCCGAGCTCGGCACCTCAATCGTAGACCTTCCCATCTGCATCTCGGGTGTCAATAAACGTGACCGTGACCAGTCTGACCCGCAGCCCCACACGTTAAGTTTTTGGTAGCAAGGGCAGCTGTTGCTGCTATCAGGGTGAATAATATCTTCTCCTGTGCTAAAAAGCCACAATACAGTGTATCACCATCTGACCACACTGTAAGAGTCTACTGACTCTGCTCAATTCATGAGCAGGAGATTATGTCCCTTGAGGGAACCCAAGCAATGTTCTGGCTACAGGCCTTGATGCTTATTTCTGAAAACGCAGATGTCTCCGTTGGTTACTTAGTTACTTAGTAACCGAAGCTGAGGCCTGTGGCATGCTGCACACATACTCTCCCACTGGAACTGTGTCCCCAGCTCCACAAATCTGTGTGTGATTGTGTGTACATATTTAAATAGGTGTGTACACATATGTGGAGGTGTGTGTGTGTACATGGGTGTGGAAGCCAGAGGTAAACACTGAATGTATTCAACATCACTCTCTACTTTTTTTCCTTTCCTCTCTCTCTCTCCTCTCTCTCTCCCTCTCCCTCTCCCTCTCCCTCTCCCTCTCCCTCTCCCTCTCTCTCTCTCTCTCTCTCTCTCTCTCTCTCTCTCTCTCTCTCTCTCTTTCCTTTTCTTTTTTTGAGAGAGAGAGGGTGTCTCTTTGAACTTGGGAGCTCATCTATCCCACTAGACTAGCTGGCCAGCAAGCCCCAGGGGTCCACCTGTTCCCCACCTCCCCTGGGATATTGCAGATGAATACTCTGTGCTTGTTACATATATTTTAGTGCATGCTGGGGTCCAAGCTCAGATCTCCAGGACTGCATGACAAGCGCTTTACATCTAAGCCATCCCTCAGCCTCACAACGATGCATTGTTTTTTCTCCACATTGACTGACAGTATAGGTGTTTGTCATTTAGGGCTAAAACCAACAGTTTTCCCATGAAAACAAGTGTGAACACAAGACAAAAATGCTGGGTTATTATTGCTATAGCCTACATGGAAATTAAGGGCTAGAGATGGAATGTACACAAAATGGCTGTGCTCCTGGGTCCCCAGAGCAATCCAAAGCATTTTTTCTGATATTTAAAATTCTTTCTAGGATGCTAGGTATGGTGGTTCATGTCTGTAATCCCAGCACTTGGGAGTCTGGGACAGGAGGATCAGGAGCTCAGTGTCAGCTTAGGCTATAGAGTGAGTTCAGAGCCAGTCAGTGCCCCCTTGGGTTATGTAGTGAGTTCAGGGTCAGTGTGGGCTACATGAGACATTGTTTCAAAACAGATTCTTTTTTACAATGTGTGTGTCACTAGGAAATAAACTCATTCACCTTTTTTTTTTTTCACTTTTAGATTGCAGATAGAGCTGTAAAGCATTTGCTGTTGATAATTTATAAGAACAGTGTTCTTCTGGTTGGATAGTTTTTAAACCCTCCTGGGTAAGAATTATATTCTACCAAGGAAATACAGTTTAGTTTAAAACTTGAAGCAATAATGCTCGATGATGAATATGCCAATTCAGTAAAAGCCAGTTTACTCTTCCTTTGTTTTCTTTCTGGAAAAATAAATTTGTAACTGCTTTGAATCAGTTCTTCATTATTCTCTGGGACGGGGAGGATGATTCAGGGAAATTAGACTCATACATTTGCTAGAGAAAGTCCCTCTGTGGTGGAAGCTATCTGGGGTGGATCTATATACTCCCAGTGACCAACAGCCCCAACAAGTCACTCGAGCATCCCAGAGCGTGGTGTGTGTGTGTGTGTGTGTGTGTGTGTGTGTGTGTGTGTGTGTACACACACGTTCAAGTGCATGTGCATGTAATGGGGCTTTAACCCAGGGTTTCTCCACTGCTAAGAAGCACTTCCTACTGAACAGCACCAGGGATCATAGACAGCTGATGTAATCCTTAAACTTGCAAGTCACCCATTTTATAAACTGAGGCTATCAATGCTGTTTTCTGGAGGTTCATCACTCTGATAGGCCTATGTAGTTACGGAAGTCCGCACCCTGAGTACAGATTCCAGTCCTGTGACCCCTATGACCTTGAGCCTGACGGATTTACTCATCTGTAAAGTGAACAACAGATCTTTCCTTTGGGGCTGAGCAATGGCTTTCGCTGCCGGGGCACTTGATACCAGGTTTGCCAACCTTAGTTCCATCATGGGACTCGCTAGGCAGAGGAGCGAACTGGGTGTTTGGGGCTGTCCTCTGACCACCACACCTCATGCCCACGTGTGTGCCACCTGACCTTCCCCATCTCCCCTTCCACAGCAGCCTTTCTGACCCTGGAAACCATCACGGTGGAGGAAGGCCAGACACTCACACTAAAATGTTCAACTTCTCTGACCCAGAATGCCTCTCTCCAGTGGCTGGCCCCTTCCGGGTTTACCATTTTTTTTAATCAGCATCCTGGTAAGTGAGGTGAGAGGAGGGGGAAAAAATGATAAACCTCAGCCTAAGGGTTTTCCAGCTGGGGCAGATCAGTGGCACAAAGGCCCACATGAGTCACCCAAAGGGAGGGCTCAGCCCACCCATTGCTACACGTGACTCACACCCCTGAAGCCTGTTCTTTGACACAGAGCGGCTTTTGGGGGGACAGGAAGTCTGAAGTGGAAACCCCATCAGAAAGGTTGTTAAAGGGGGCTCAAACTTACAAAGCACCTTTCCACGGCTGTATCTCTCACCCTCACATCACTTTTTGACTCTCAATGGCCGGGAAACACCCACAGCAAAGCCACAGGTAGGCAGCAGGCTGCCTTGGTGGACCTTCCTGTGAAGCTGACGCATGACCTCGTGTCTGAAGTCAGCAGCGAAGTCACATTATCAAGCACAGGTCTTCCTGTGTTGGACCTAACACCAAGATCTCTAGGCACTGGAAACTGATGGAATGCCCTTTAGTCAGAAGGACGGTCACACCTTTCTCGTGTCATACATGAGGTGTGTGCTGCCTGCTTGAGAGAGAAAGGGACACACTTCCCGAGTCACTTGGACCTTAGACAGGAATTTACCAGACTCTTTAAAATGAGACCATTTGATATCTCTAATACCCCTAGCTGTCAAGTGCTCAAGAAAATCAGAGTCAGCAAAGTTCCATTTATGTTCATAAATAGAGCCACTAAAAAAATAGATATGCTTTGTCAATACTGCTTAATTGATACATTAAATATAAAATAGCCGAGTAGATTGCTTTAGCAGCTGTTGATAGTGGAGTCCAATCGACTCAGCAGATACAAGTTGAGAAAAGTGGAGAAAAGACCTGAGTCGGAACAGTTCTGTTAAACGAAGGTGTTTTGTTTGGTTTTTCTGTTGGTTTTTCTTTGGAAGAATGGACAGTGAGACATTCTGGAGTTTCTGCAGTAAAACCCCTTAATCCAAACCAAGCTCCTCCAGATGGAGTCACCTTGCCCTCTGGCTGGCATTTGGCAGTGACTGAGAACTTGATGGGATTGTTACAAGTAGGAGTGGTGGTCCTGGGCGCTGGAATCTGGAAGGTAGAGGCCAGGCATGCACTAACAATCCACCCTTCACGCTGCAGCCCGCCACACAAAGAACCCTTGACTCCAAGGTCAACCGAGAGGAGACTGAAATCCCAGACTGCTAGCTCGGGAGGCATCAGGTCCCAAGAGGCCCAGCCATCCTTCTGGAAGACAAATGTTCCCTTGGGCTGTTATCCAAAGCTTAACTCTGCTTACACTGGTGCACTTAGTTAAGCACTGTTAACAGATTAAAGAGCAAATCAACAAAATTGCCCTTTTCAAAGCCTCTGCTTTGCCCAGCGATCTTTGACCTTACATGAAATTCCCAGGTCAGTATGTAAAATCAAATCAAGAGGAACCCTCCCTGTTAGTTAGAACTTTGCAAGCTTTCTCTTTTTTGTACTATTGGCTAAATCCTTGGAAGGACTAAGGATCGAAATCCGCAGGAATCTTCAAATTGTAATGAACATTTTTTTAAATTAAAATTTGAAGCACTTAGCTGGTGTATTTATCTTCCATGGCTGACATTTGTTGTGACAAGGCAAACCACACAAACATCAGGTTCAAGAAGCAAACTACAGCTGGGCATCTTTCATGGTGACACATCCCTTTGATCCCAGCACCGGGGAGGCAGAGGCAGGTACTCCCGTGAGTGAGCTTTCCTCCTAACAACTTCTTCTCCCTCCTGCACAGCTTTAAAAAGTTCCAAATACCAGCTTCTTCACCACTCGACCACACAGCTCTCCATCAGTGTGCCCAATGTAACGCTGCAAGATGAAGGCATGTATAAGTGCTTGCATTATGGAAGTTCCGTGAGGACAAAGCAAGTGAGAGTGATTGTGTTAGGTATGTTCCCAGCAGGGTAACTCTCCATGGGCGTGGTACAGTGATGAGCAAAATGCACCATTTAATCTATTTTTAATTTCAAAAATTCCTCTGAGTCTGGCCGGTGGCAATGCACACCTTTAATCCCAGCACTGGGGAAGCAGAGGCAGGAAGGAGGATCTTTGTGAGTTCGAGGCCAGCCTAATCTATAGAGTGAGTTCCAGGACAGCCAGGGCTACACCAGAGAAACCCTGTCTTGGAAAACAAACAAACAAATAAACAAAACTTATCTGAGGAGGGGCAAATGCCATGGGCTTGCACAGAGGGCAGAGGACCATCTGAAGGATTGGCCTTTCCTTCCAGTACACAGATCTTGGGGACTGAATTCAGGTTGCTGGGCATGCTGGTACCTGCTGAGTCACCTCCCCCAACCCACTTTACAGTGAATCACTTACAAGATTTATTTTATTTTTAATTATGTGTCTGCGTGGGGATAAAGTGTGGGTGCCCAAACAGGCCAGAAGATAGTGTCAGGTTCCTCTGGAACTGTCAGGTGATTGTGAGCCACCCAACATGGGTGCTAGGAACCAAACACAGGTCCTAGGCAAGAACAATACTCCTTATCCACTGAGCCATCCCTCCAGCCCCACAACGTACCATTTTTAAACTTGATATTTTAGTTTTAAAATTTTTTCCTGTAATAAGGAATTACCACTGTACTAACCTTCTAAAAGCAGAAGACCTGCGTCTGCAGTCAGACTGTTAGTTCCTTGAAGGGTCTCTCATTCCCATCTTTGCGGTGCCGACAAGTAACTCACCTTAAATCTTCCCAGAGTCATCCCATTCCTTCCCAAAGTCTGGATGAATTCTATAAATGCGTACAAGTGTAGTTCCCCATGAAAGAAAAAAGCAAAAGTAGAATTGGAAAAAAGAAGAAGTCAGTTCAGCTGAAAATGATTTCCAGGACAGAAGTACAGAGAGAAAAGACCAGTGGGTCCTTGATAATGGAAATGTTCTTTTGATGTGAGGAAGGGGCATGAGAAATTTACCTTGTCCCTTATTTGCATAAACTTACAAACATTTAGAGCTAAAAGGCCAACTCCTCTGCATCACAGCTGACATACCAAGAAGCTGTAGGACTTGTCTGTTTCTACAGCCAGCTGGTGACAGAGTTGGATCTCCCTAGTGTGCTAGCAACCAAGCTTGTCGCATCCCATCACATTCAGACTGCTATTCAAACGATGTCTCTTTGAGAATCTTCAGGAACTAGTCACATGCTCAGAAACAAACATTCTGACCTCAGTCAGCTTGGTTCTTTGAAAGTGTAACACGATAGGATTCTGGGAAAAGTTAAACAAGAAATGTGGCCAGTAATTAAATAATTATCCCTGTAGCAACCCCTAAGATTCATAGGTGATGTGCTTTGCCAACATATGCAGACCAGGTGGGTGAAAATCCTGTCATTCAGGAGAAGGCTTGCCATGAAGGCCTGACAAAGTGGTTTAGGATGCCCATTACCCACATAAAAGCTGGGCACAGGCCACCTTTAACTCCATCACCAATGAAGGGACCGGTACATCCCTGCAGCCCATTAGCCAGCCAGCCTAGTTGCATCCATGAGCTCCAGACCCAGTGGCAGACGGTGATCAGAGAGTACTCCTGACATCTACCTCTGGCCTCTACATACCTGTGCCCACGTGCACACCTACAACTGGTTCAGCACAGAAAAATTAATTTTCTTCCAGTGACTCCTTTCAAGCCGACTGTGGAAGCTTTGGTTCTCAGAAGGCAGAACGGTGAAAAACATGTTGTACTGAAATGCTCCACAGAGAGGAGCAAGCCCCCTCCACAAATCACCTGGCTGCTGGGAAGTGGTATGGAGATCTATGGTAAGTAGGGGAGAGAAAGGTTTCTTTGTTTTCTTGCTTGCTTAAATGTCCAAGAGCTTTTTAAATGTTATGGCGCCCTCTGGTGGCCAGAGGTGCCCAAAGACACCAGTCAAAACATCAGTTTGGCTCCAGAGAAATTAGCCTTATAACAATCCATATTTTGTCTAATGTCAAAGGGCTAATCTCAAATCACGAGTTTTTTTTAAAAATCATAGTAGAGAGATAAAGTGAGTTATCTATAATACTTCTTAAAAACTGACAAAATTCCCTAAATTAAGTGCATAACACAGAGCATAAATTTTTTCACAGTCGTAAAATTGGAAACCTGTCATTATGTGTACACATGATATTCAGCTTACCAAGTAGCTGTGTCCCAAGAAACCCCACTTCAAGTTAAAAACCTCTTCGTGAAAATCTTAATGCTTCAATTCACCAAACATCAAACAACCTCATCAACTTCAGACATACTTTGAGCACTCACATTATCCTACCACTCAGCAAAATCATTTCATAAAGCACATTTCATAAGGAAATTTCTGAGCTATGCATGTATTTTATTCAATTCTTTGCTGAAGGCAATTAAAACACAGAACAATTGCCTGTATCTACAAGTGTACCTGTGTGTGCTTTTGTACGTTTTAAGGTTGAGAAATCCTAAGCTGAGGCACTGTAAGTCAAGGAGTGTCTGTGATTAAACACACAAAGCCTTCCTTATCTGTGGATACTGCATTGCACATACAGAGACAGATGAGAAGGTAGCAAGAAGCAGAAGTTATGGTTCATATATAGAACCCCAGCACATGGAAGTGGGGGGGGAGGAAGAGGA